>NC_091289.1:60262976-60620414 GCF_032444005.1 Ranitomeya imitator
CTGTCTTTCCACAGTTTAAGCAAATTAACATGATAAACCTGCTCTGGTTTCCTCCGGCCTGGTTGGTGTACCTTATAGTCTACTGGTCCCACTTTCTCCATAATCTCATAGGGCCCCTGCCACTTTGCCAGAAATTTGCTATCCACTGTGGGCACAAGTACCAACACGCGATCCCCAGGACTAAAGGTTCTTACCCGAGCCTCCCGGTTATAGACCCGACTCTGAGACTGTTGTGCTGCTTCCATATGTTCCCGTACCAATGGTAGGACTGTCTCCATCCTTTCCTGCATTTTTGCAACATGCTCTACTACACTCTTGTGGGGGGTTGCTTGGTTCTCCCAAGCCTCCTTGGCTATATCAAGTAAGCCCCGGGGATGTCGGCCATACAACAATTCAAAGGGCGAGAACCCCGTAGATGCCTGCGGCACCTCCCGTACTGCAAACAACAAATATGGGAGTAAAAGATCCCAATCCTTCCCATCTTTAGAAACTGTTTTTTTTAGCATGCTCTTTAGCGTTTTGTTGAATCTTTCTACCAGCCCATTTGTTTGGAGGTGATAAACTGAGGTACGCAACTGTTTGACATTTAACAAGCGGCAGAGCTCTTTCATAATTTTTGACATAAAGGGGGTTCCTTGGTCTGTTAAAATCTCTTGCGGAATCCCCACCCTAGAAAACATTCCCATGAGTTCTTTTGCTATGAGCTTAGTTGACGTGTGGCGCAGCGGAACAGCCTCCGGATATCGGGTGGCATAATCTAGAACTACTAGGATGTGTTGGTGCCCCCTTGCTGACTTATTAACAGGACCGACCAGATCCATTGCCACTCTTTCGAAAGGCACCTCTATAATAGGTAAAGGCACTAAAGGACTCCGAAAGTGTGGCTGGGGACTGGTTACCTGGCACACAGGACAGGAATTACAATACCGTTTAACTTCTTCATGGACTCCTAGCCAGTAAAACTGCTGCAAAATTCGGTCCAGGGTTTTCTTTTGGCCCAAATGCCCCCTGAGTACATGCGCATGCGCTAGGTCCATTACCAGCCTACGATAGGCCTGAGGTACCAATAACTGTTCTACCATTTCCCCACGTACTTTCTCAACTCGATACAACAGGTCTCGGTTTAGCTCAAAGCGTGGCAACTGGGTAGATGCCCCAGGTTGTTGGGGTTCCCCGTTAATAAACAGTACATTTTCCCTGGCCCTAGTTAAAGTAGGGTCTCGGAGTTGCGCTGTACCAAAATTATCGCTCGATACATTTAAATCTAACAATTCAGGTCCTGGCGGCAAGTCTTCCACATCCCCGGCCAACACTGCTATGGGAGAATTTTCCCCCTCCACCGAAGGGGAGGCCATGCCTACCGCCAACTCTTCTTCCTCTGGGCTACCAGGTTCATGCCCCACTTCTGGAGAACGTAGCCTGGTTGTCACCGGTGACGGCAGTTGTCCACTGGGTGAGACAACTGTCGGCCAAAGTACAGAAAATAAAGGAAAATCTCTACCGAGTATCAATTCATAATGTAAGTTAACCACAACCCCCACCTCGTGGCACCGCCTCCCCGCTGGCGTGTTTATTACCACTAGTGCGGTAGGATAGTCTTTTAAGTCCCCATGTATACATAACACCCCAATTTTCCGACCAGTGTACTCGCTGAACTGTACCAGACTGGCTCGTACCAGGATGACGAGACTCCCCGAGTCCAGTAAGGCCACGGCTGGGGTACCCTCCACATCCACCTTACACAAATGTCCCATATTGGTTCCCTCCGGGATGCCTGTAGCGCAAATCAGTTCGGCATAATGGGATTGGCGATACCCAAAGTTTGTCTCCATGGGCTCAGCCAGGTGGGGGCAATCAGCTCTCATATGTCCAGGCTCCTGGCACCGCCAGCAGACTATGGGGCCTCTTTCTCCTCCAGATAAGTCTTGTGTGGCCCTTCTGGGCTCTGCTCGTCAAGCCAGGGGCGGAGATTTAGGGAACCTTCCGGACACCTTCCGGGGAGTCCCTCCCTGGAGCTCTTTGGTTGCCCCATATCGTTCTATCAGGTCCATCATCTGGAGCGCATTAGTAGGGGATGCTTGCCCGACCCATGATTGGAGGGAGTGGGGCAAACCCCTCCAAAATTTATCAGTCACTAGGCGGTCCAGCATGGCCACGGGAGACAGAACCTCAGGCTGCAACCATTTCTGAAATAAGTGCAACAGGTCATAATACTGGGAGCGAGCTGGCTTGGAGGGGTTAAACTCCCACTGATGTACCTGCTGGGCCCGGACCAACACATTTACCCCAAGACGTGCCAGTATCTCACCCTTGACGACTGCGTAGTCCTCTCTCTGCTCAGGGGATAGATCTTGATCGGCTTTCATAGGTCCTGGAGCCAGAAATGGAGCAATGACTTCTGCCCACTGGTCCCGGGGTAGTCTCTCCCGCTCAGCTACTCCCTCAAACATCTCCAAGTACGTCTCGACGTCATCAGATTTCTCCATTTTGGGAATCGCTGTGCGAACCGCTTTCCGGACATCATGGATTCCCCGTGAAGCTCCTCTTGTCGGCGACGCCGTGATATGCTGTATCAACAGCTGGTTGGTTTCCTGCTGCTGCTGCGTAGCCTGCTGATGTTGTCGCATAGCATCCACAAGCACTTTTATTGTGGCCTCCATTTCTGCAGAGTTCCCCGACTGGGTCTGCGCCACTCCTTTCACCCAGGACATAAGCTGGAGTAAAAATAAGCAAAAATAGCCTGGCCTCACTGCGGATGCCCGCATTCGAAACACCAAAATTGTAGGGATTAGCTCAGGTGAGCAATGGCAGGGCCGCAGTAATGAGGCAACACACAGGCTTCCAGTCAAAACTTCAGTGGTTTATTGTCACTTTAAATAGTCCGAGACAGAAAGTTAGAGAAAAAACCCAAACATACTCCAGCTTGGAGAACCACTGGTCTCAGACTCACCCTTACACGGGACGGGCTTAACTAAGCGGCTGCCAGGTCAGCGGCCTCCGCCAGGTGCCATTCCCAGGGCTGCTAACAGTCGTGTCACCAACCTTTGTGACGTGTGGGAGAGAAAACAGTTCAGGCTTCTTCCAGCCTAGTTCCATCCCCAGAATAACATGTGCCAAACAAAAGAAACTCCATTACATAGTCTATAGCCACACCCACAGGTGAGGTATCCATCACATGATCGTGACATCACTGCAGGTCCTCAACCTTAGGGAAACAACATGCCAAAATTTATCCTGCTGGGAGAAACATATCTTCCGTCCAGCACTACACCTTTTAGTGCACCACAATATATATAATACATATCTATATATATAATTGCCTAAGGGTTTTTGCGTCTGTCTGTCTGTCTGTCTGTCCTGGAAATCCCGGCTCTCTGATTGGTCGAGGTCGCCAGGCCTCGACCAATCAGCGACGGGCACAGTATCGACGTAGAAATCCCGCGTCTCTGATTGGTCGAGGCCTGGCGGCCTCGACCAATCAGCGATGGGCACAGCGATGATGATGTCATAAAGGACGTAGAAATCCCACGTTTATGATTCAGCGACGGGCACAGTATCGATGTAGATGTCATAATGGTTGCCATGGCGACGATGATGTCATAAAGGTTGCCTCGACCAATCACAGTCTGCCGCGAATTCTGGAATCATCATTGTCCATATACTACGGGGACATGCATATTCTAGAATACCCGATGCGTTAGAATCGGGCCACAATCTAGTATACTATATAATTGTCTAAGGGTCACTTCTGTCTGTCTGTATGTCTGTCTGTTTTTCTGTCTTTCTGCCACGGATATTCATTGGTCGCGGCCTCTGTCTGTCATGGAAATCGAAGACGCTGATTGGTCGTGGCAAAACGCCCACGACCATTGCCACGACCAATCAGCGACGGGCGCAGTCCGGCGGCAACATGGCCGCTCCTTCCTCCCCGCAGTCAGTGCGCAGTCAGCAACGGGCACAGCAACGATGATGTCATAAAGGACGTAGACATCCCGCGTCTGATTGGTCGAGGCCGCCAGGCCTCGACCAATCAGCAACAGGCACAGCGACGATGATGTCATAATGGTTGCCATGGCGACGATGATCTCATAAAGGTTGCCTCGACCAATCAGCGACGGGCACAGTCTGCCGCGAATTCTGGAATCATCATTGTCCATATACTACGGGGACATGCATATTCTAGAATACCCGATGCGTTAGAATCGGGCCACAATCTAGTATATATATATATATATATATATATACAGTGGGGCAAAAAAGTATTTAGTCAGTCAGCAATAGTGCAAGTTCCACCACTTAAAAAGATGAGAGGCGTCTGTAATTTACATCATAGGTAGACCTCAACTATGGGAGAGAAACTGAGAAAAAAAAATCCAGAAAATCACATTGTCTGTTTTTTTAACATTTTATTTGCATATTATGGTGGAAAATAAGTATTTGGTCAGAAACAAAATTTCATCTCAATACTTTGTAATATATTCTTTGTTGGCAATGACAGAGGTCAAACGTTTTCTGTAAGTCTTCACAAGGTTGCCACACACTGTTGTTGGTATGTTGGCCCATTCCTCTATGCAGATCTCCTCTAGAGCAGTGATGTTTTTGGCTTTTCGCTTGGCAACACGGACTTTCAACTCCCTCCAAAGGTTTTCTATAGGGTTGAGATCTGGAGACTGGCTAGGCCACTCCAGGACCTTGAAATGCTTCTTACGAAGCCACTCCTTCGTTGCCCTGGCTGTGTGCTTTGGATCATTGTCATGTTGAAAGACCCAGCCACGTTTCATCTTCAATGCCCTTGCTGAAGGAAGGAGGTTTGCACTCAAAATCTCACGATACATGGCCCCATTCATTCTTTCATGTACCCGGATCAGTCGTCCTGGCCCCTTTGCAGAGAAACAGCCGCAAAGCATGATGTTTCCACCACCATGCTTTACAGTAGGTATGGTGTTTGATGGATGCAACTCAGTATTCTTTTTCCTCCAAACACGACAAGTTGTGTTTCTACCAAACAGTTCCAGTTTGGTTTCATCAGACCATAGGACATTCTCCCAAAACTCCTCTGGATCATCCAAATGCTCTCTAGCAAACTTCAGACGGGCCCGGACATGTACTGGCTTAAGCAGTGGGACACGTCTGGCACTGCAGGATCTGAGTCCATGGTGGCGTAGTGTGTTACTTATGGTAGGCCTTGTTACATTGGTCCCAGCTCTCTGCAGTTCATTCACTAGGTCCCCCCGCGTGGTTCTGGGATTTTTGCTCACCGTTCTTGTGATCATTCTGACCCCACGGGGTGGGATTTTGCGTGGAGCCCCAGATCGAGGGAGATTATCAGTGGTCTTGTATGTCTTCCATTTTCTAATTATTGCTCCCACTGTTGATTTCTTCACTCCAAGCTGGTTGGCTATTGCAGATTCAGTCTTCCCAGCCTGGTGCAGGGCTACAATTTTGTTTCTGGTGTCCTTTGACAGCTCTTTGGTCTTCACCATAGTGGAGTTTGGAGTCAGACTGTTTGAGGGTGTGCACAGGTGTCTTTTTATATTGATAACAAGTTTAAACAGGTGCCATTACTACAGGTAATGAGTGGAGGAAAGAGGAGACTCTTAAAGAAGAAGTTACAGGTCTGTGAGAGCCAGAAATCTTGATTGTTTGTTTCTGACCAAATACTTATTTTCCACCATAATATGCAAAAAAAATGTTAAAAAAACAGACAATATGATTTTCTGGATTTTTTTTTCTCAGTTTGCCTCCCATAGTTGAGGTCTACCTATGATGTAAATTACAGACGCCTCTCATCTTTTTAAGTGGTGGAACTTGCACTATTGCTGACTGACTAAATACTTTTTTGCCCCACTGTATATATATATATGCTGTGCACTCTTCCATCACTAGCCTTCACATGCTATATATAGTTTTTCTTTCCCATAATTATATATATACTGTCCTCCATTCTGTTATATTTATACATACTGTCACCTATATTCTTCTCCCTCATGTTATATTTATACATATTGTCCCTCATATTCTTCTTCATGTTATATTTATACATACTGTCCCCTATATTCTTCTCCCCCATGTTATATTTATACATACTGCCCTCATATTCTTCTCCGCCATGTTATATGTATACATACTGTCCAATATATTCTTCTCCCCATGTTATATTTATACATACTGTCCCCTATATTCTTCTCCCAATGTTATACTTATTCATACTGTCCCCTATATTATTCTCCCCATGTTATATTTATACATACTGTCCCTCATTCTTCTCCCCCATGTTATATTTATACATACTGTCCCCTATATTCTTCTCCCCATGTTATATTTATACATACTGTCCCCTATATTCTTCTCTCCATGTTATATTTATACATACTGTCCCCTATATACTTCTCCATGATATATTTATATGCTGTCCCTCATATTCTTCTCCCCATGTTATATTTATACATACTGTCCCTCATATTCTTCTCCCCATGTTATATTTATACATACTGTCCCTCATATTCTTCTCCCCATGTTATATTTATACATACTGCCCCCCATATTCTTCTCCCCCATGTTATATCTATACATACTGTCCCCTATATTCTTCTCCCCATGTTATATTTATACATACTGTCCCCTATATTCTTCTCCCCCATGTTATATTCATATGTACTGTCCCCCATATTCTTCTCCCCATGTTATATTTATACATACTGTCCCCTATATTCTTCTCCCAATGTTATATTTATACATACTGTCCCCTATGTTCTTCTCCCCATGTTATATGTATACATACTGTCCCCTATTGTCTTCTCCCCCATGTTATATTTATAAATACTGTCCCCCATATTCTTCTCCCCATGTTATATTTATACATACTGTCCCCTATGTTCTTCTCCCCATGTTATATTTATACATACTGTCCCCTATATTATTCTCCCCATGTTATATTTATACATACTTTCCCCTAGTCTTCTCCCCGGTTATATTTATGCATACTGTCCTTTATAGTCTTCTCCCCATGTTATATGTATACATACTGTCCCCTATAATCTTCTCCCCATGTTATATTTATACATACTGTCCCCTAGTCTTCTCCCCATGTTATATTTATACATACTGTCCCCTATATTCTTCTCCCCCATGTTATATTTATACATACTGTCCCCTATATTCTTCTCCCCATGTTATATTTATACATACTGTCCCCTATATTCTTCTCCCCATGTTATATTTATACTTATTGTCCCCTAGTCTTCTCCCCATGTTATATTTATACATACTGTCCCCTATAGTCTTCTCCCCCATGTTATATTAATACATACTGTCCCCTATAGTCTTCTCCCCCCATGTTATATTTATACATACTGTCCCCTATAGTCTTCTCCCCCATGTTATATTTATACATACTGTCCCCTATAGTCTTCTCCCCCATGTTATATTTATACATACTGTCCCCTAGTCTTCTCCCCATGTTATATTCATACATACTGTCCCCTAGTCTTCTCCCCCACGTTATATTTATACATACTGTCCCCTATATTCTTCTCTCCCATGTTATAATTATACCTACTGTCCCCTATAGTCTTCTCCCCCATGTTATATTTATACATACTGTCCCCTAGTCTTCTCCCCCGTTATATTTATACATACTGTCCCCTATATTCTTCTCCATGTTATATTTATACATACTGTCCCCTATAGTCTTTTCCCCCTTGTTATATTTATACATACTGTCCCCTATAGTCTTCTCCCCCAAGTTATATTTAAACATACTGTCCCCTATAGTCTTCTCCCCCATGTTATATTTATACATACTGTCCCCTAGTCTTCTCCCCCATGTCATATTTATACATACTGTCCCCTATATTCTTCTCCCCATGTTATATTTATACATAGTGTCCCCTATAGTCTTCTCTCCCATGTTATATTTATACATACTGTCCCCTATAGTCTTCTCCCCATGTTATATTTATACATACTGTCCCCTATAGTCTTCTCCCCATGTTATATTTATACATACTGTCCCCTAGTCTTCTCCCCCATGTTATATTTATACATACTGTCCCCTATATTCTTCTCCCCCATGTTATATTTATACATACTGTCCCCTAGTCTTCTCCCCCATGTTATATTTATACATACTGTCCCCTATAGTCTTCTCTCCCATGCTATATTTATACATATTGTCCCCTATAGTCTTCTCCCCCATGTTATATTCATACATACTGTCCCCTATAGTCTTCTCCCCCATGTTATATTTATACATACTGTCCCCTATAGTCTTCTTCCCATGTTATATTTATACATACAGTCATGGTCAAAAGTACTGACACCCCTGCAATTCTGTCAGATAATACTCATTTACTTCCTAAAAGTGATTGCAAACACAAATTCTTTGGTATTATTATCTTCATTTAATTTGTCTTAAATGAAAAAACACAAAAGAGAATGAAGCAAAACATTGATCATTTCACACAAAACTCCAAAAATGGGCCAGACAAAAGTATTGGCACCCTCAGCCTAATACTTGGTTGCACAACCTTTAGCCAAAATAACTGCGACCAACCACTTCCGGTAACCATCTTACAATGCTCTGCTGGAATTTTAGACCATTCTTCTTTGGCAAACTGCTCCAGGTCCCTGATATTTGAAGGGTGCCTTCTCCAAACTGCCATTTTTAGATCTCTCCACAGGTGTTCTATGGGATTCAGGTCTGGACTCATTGCTGGCCACCTTAGAAGTATCCAGTGCTTTCTCTCAAACCATTTTCTAGTGCTTTTGAAGTGTGTTTTGAGTCATTGTCCTGCTGGAAGACCCATGACCTCTGAAGGAGACCCAGCTTTCTCACACTGGGCCCTACATTATGCTGCAAAATTTGTTGGTAGTCTTCAGACTTCATAAAGCCATGCACACGGTCAAGCAGTCCAGTGCCAGAGGCAGCAAAGCAACCCCAAAACATCAGGGAACCTCCGCGATGTTTGACTGTAAGGACCATGTTCTTTTCTTTGAATGCCTCTTTTTTTCTCCTGTAAACTCTATGTTGATGCCTTTGCCCAAAAAGCTCTACTTTTGGCTCATTTGACCAGAGAACATTCTTCCAAAACGTTTTAGGCATTTTTAGGTAAGTTTTGGCAAACTCCAGCCTGGCTTTTTTATGTCTCGGGGTAAGAAGTGGGGTCTTCTTGGGTCTCCTACCATACAGTCCCTTTTCATTCAGACGCCGACGGATAGTACTGTTGACACTGTTGCACCTTCGGACTGCAGGGCAGCTTGAACTTGTTTGGATGTTAAATTATTGAAAAATAAGACAAATTTTATTTCAAGATTTCTAAACATAACACTTAAAATACATATAATACATATAAAGGGGACACAACCACAAAGTAAACTGCAACACAATAATATGTACCAAAAAGTATTACAGCATCTATTTTTGGGAAAAATCCATATTTACCACTATATAATTTATTGTATTAGCCCACTCTGTGGTGTCCAAAACCCCATCATCCATAGATTCACTAGATGAGTGATTCCAATAGGTATCCTATATAAAATGCCCAGTGTAAAATGCTAGTGCTAAACCACTGATACAATTAAAGTACTATATATGGATGGGTAGACTTGGATCCACAGTGTGCTACATTCAGGTTTGATACTCATACATTATATAACCAACACCCATTTTCCATTGTTTACCAATGTGTATGCTACAATGAGCAATGTCCGATCTCATATACTTATAAAGTGCTTACTGCATTCTATTATACATAAAGTGCAAAGTGCTGCCTACAGAAATAGCCTTCAGTATAGACAATATATTGCTATAGTAAGCAGGGACACATAGTTTATATAAAAAGTACAAGTAACAATCGAAGGTGCAGCATGGTACATAACCTGTGTCAGCAGTGAAGACCCCGATGCGCGTTTCGCGGTAGCTTTTTCCAGGGGGAATGTCGTGTGAGGTATCATAGATCTGTGCTCCTTATATATACCCTCCTGCTGATGTATACCGCGGCTAGATAGTGGCGCTTCCGTTACTCTAGACCGGATGTGACGTCCTCTCAGCTCAGCGTCTCACGCGGCAGGTCCACTCCCCCTCCGACGCGTCAGAGAGAGGGCGGAATCTGCAGCGCTTGTGGACGCGTCACCAAGGTGACACACTAAACCGGAAGTCTCGTGAAGCGCACTGCCGCTCTGCTATAGACTCTGGCTAAAGGACTACAGTTCCAATAGTCAGAGTTACCGATGGAGCAGTGTAGCGCTACTTTGCAGCGTAAGTTCTTGAACCACTGCCACTATTAGATTGACATAGCGCCACTATGATGGACAATTGAGTCCTTTAGCCAGCGTTACTATTGGAACTGTAGTCCTTTAGCCAGAGTCTATAGCAGAGCGGCAGTGCGCTTCACGAGACTTCCGGTTTAGTGTGTCACCTTGGTGACGCGTCCACAGATTCCGCCCTCTCTCTGACGCGTCGGAGGGGGAGTGGACCTGCCGCGTGAGACGCTGAGCTGAGAGGACGTCACATCCGGTCTAGAGTAACGGAAGCGCCACTATCTAGCCGCGGTATACATCAGCAGGAGGGTATATATAAGGAGCACAGATCTATGATACCTCACACGACATTCCCCCTGGAAAAAGCTACCGCGAAACGCGCGTCGGGGTCTTCACTGCTGACACAGGTTATGTACCATGCTGCACCTTCGATTGTTACTTGTACTTTTTATATAAACTATGTGTCCCTGCTTACTATAGCAATATATTGTCTATACTGAAGGCTATTTCTGTAGGCAGCACTTTGCACTTTATGTATAATAGAATGCAGTAAGCACTTTATAAGTATATGAGATCGGACATTGCTCATTGTAGCATACACATTGGTAAACAATGGAAAATGGGTGTTGGTTATATAATGTATGAGTATCAAACCTGAATGTAGCACACTGTGGATCCAAGTCTACCCATCCATATATAGTACTTTAATTGTATCAGTGGTTTAGCACTAGCATTTTACACTGGGCATTTTATATAGGATACCTATTGGAATCACTCATCTAGTGAATCTATGGATGATGGGGTTTTGGACACCACAGAGTGGGCTAATACAATAAATTATATAGTGGTAAATATGGATTTTTCCCAAAAATAGATGCTGTAATACTTTTTGGTACATATTATTGTGTTGCAGTTTACTTTGTGGTTGTGTCCCCTTTATATGTATTATATGTATTTTAAGTGTTATGTTTAGAAATCTTGAAATAAAATTTGTCTTATTTTTCAATAATTTGGCATTGAACTTCCTTGTTTCTATATGGGATGTGATTATAATGGAAGTGCCACTTTTCTAGGCCTAGAGTCCTTTTTGATACTTGTTTGGATGTTAGTTGAGGTTCTTTATCCAACATCCGCACAATCTTGCGTTGAAATCTCTTGTCAATTTTTCTTTTCCGTCCACATCTAGGGAGGTTAGCCACAGTGCCATGGGCTTTAAACTTCTTGATGACACTGCGCACGGTAGACACAGGAACATTCAGGTCTTTGGAGATGGACTTGTAGCCTTGAGATTGCTCATGCTTTCTCACAATTTCGTTTCTCAAGTCCTCAGACAGTTCTTTGGTCTTCTTTCTTTCATGCTCAATGTGGTACACACAAGGACACAGGACAGAGGTGGAGTCAACTTTAATCCATGTCACCTGGCTGCAAGTGTGATTTAGTTATTGCCAACACCTGTTAGGTGCCACAGGCAAGTTACAGGTGCTGTTATCTACACAAATTAGAGAAGCATAACATGATTTTTCGAAGGGTGCCAATACTTTTGTCCACCCCCTTTTTATGTTTGGTGTGTAATTATATCCAATTTGGCTTTAGGACAATTCTTTTTGTGTTTTTTTTTCATTTAAGACAAATTAAATGAAGATAATACCAAATAATTTGTGTTTACAATCATTTTCAGGAAGAAAATGAGTATTATCTGACAGAATTGCAGGGGTGTCAATACTTTTGGCCATGACTGTACTGTCCCCTATAGTCTTCTCACCCATGTTATATTTATACATACTGTCCCCTAGTCTTCTCCCCCATATTTATACATACTGTCCCCTAGTCTTCTCCCCCATGTTATATTTATACATACTGTCCTCTATAGTCTTCTCCCCATGTTATATTTATACATACTGTCCCCTATAGTCTTCTCCCCATGTTATATTTATACATACTGTCCCCTATAGTCTTCTCCCCATGTTATATTTATACATACTGTCCCCTGTAGTCTTCTCCCCCATTTTATATTTATACATACTGTCCCCTGTAGTCTTCTGCCCCGTGTTATATTTATACATACTGTCCCCTGTAGTCTTCTCCCCCATGTTATATTTATACATACTGTCCCCTATAGTCTTCTCCCCATGTTATATTTATACATACTGTCCCCTGTAGTCTTCTCCCCCATGTTATATTTATACATACTGTCCCCTATAGTCTTCTCCCCATGTTATATTTATACATGCTGTCCCCTATAGTCTTCTCCCCATGTTATATTTATACATAATGTCCCCTGTAGTCTTCTCTCCCATGTTATATTTATACATAATGTCCCCTATAGTCTTCTCCCCCATGTTATATTTATACATACTGTCCCCTATAGTCTTCTCCCCATGTTATATTTATACATGCTGTCCCCTATAGTCTTCTCCCCATGTTATATTTATACATAATGTCCCCTGTAGTCTTCTCTCCCATGTTATATTTATACATACAGTCCCCTATAGTCTTCTCCCCATGTTATATTTATACATGCTGTCCTCTATAGTCTTCTCCCCATGTTATATTTATACATACTGTCCCCTAGTCTTCTCCCCATGTTATATTTATACATACTGTCCCCTATAGTTTTCTCCCCATGTTATATTTATACATGCTGTCCCCTATAGTCTTCTCCCCATGTTATATTTATACATACTGTCCCCTATAGTCTTCTCCCCATGTTATATTTATACATACTGTCCCCTGTAGTCTTCTCCCCCGTTTTATATTTATACATACTGTCCCCTGTAGTCTTCTCCCCCGTGTTATATTTATACATACTGTCCCCTGTAGTCTTCTCCCCCATGTTATATTTATACATACTGTCCCCTATAGTCTTCTCCCCATGTTATATTTATACATACTGTCCCCTGTAGTCTTCTCCCCCATGTTATATTTATACATACTGTCCCCTATAGTCTTCTCCCCATGTTATATTTATACATACTGTCCCCTAGTCTTCTCCCCATGTTATATTTATACATACTGTCCCCTAGTCTTCTCCCCATGTTATATTTATACATACTGTCCCCTATAGTTTTCTCCCCATGTTATATTTATACATGCTGTCCCCTATAGTCTTCTCCCCATGTTATATTTATACATACTGTCCCCTATAGTCTTCTCCCCATGTTATATTTATACATACTGTCCCCTGTAGTCTTCTCCCCCGTTTTATATTTATACATACTGTCCCCTGTAGTCTTCTCCCCCGTGTTATATTTATACATACTGTCCCCTGTAGTCTTCTCCCCCATGTTATATTTATACATACTGTCCCCTATAGTCTTCTCCCCATGTTATATTTATACATACTGTCCCCTGTAGTCTTCTCCCCCATGTTATATTTATACATACTGTCCCCTATAGTCTTCTCCCCATGTTATATTTATACATGCTGTCCCCTATAGTCTTCTCCCCATGTTATATTTATACATGCTGTCCCCTATAGTCTTCTCCCCATGTTATATTTATACATGCTGTCCCCTATAGTCTTCTCCCCATGTTATATTTATACATGCTGTCCCCTATAGTCTTCTCCCCATGTTATATTTATACATACAGTCCCCTATAGTCTTCTCCCCATGTTATATTTATACATACAGTCCCCTATAGTCTTCTCCCCATGTTATATTTATACATACAGTCCCCTATAGTCTTCTCCCCATGTTATATTTATACATACAGTCCCCTATAGTCTTCTCCCCATGTTATATTTATACATGCTGTCCCCTATAGTCTTCTCCCCATGTTATATTTATACATGCTGTCCCCTATAGTCTTCTCCCCATGTTATATTTATACATACTGTCCCCTATAGTCTTCTCCCCATGTTATATTTATACATACAGTCCCCTATAGTCTTCTCCCCATGTTATATTTATACATACAGTCCCCTATAGTCTTCTCCCCATGTTATATTTATACATACTGTCCCCTGTAGTCTTCTCCCCCGTTTTATATTTATACATACTGTCCCCTGTAGTCTTCTCCCCCGTGTTATATTTATACATACTGTCCCCTGTAGTCTTCTCCCCCATGTTATATTTATACATACTGTCCCCTGTAGTCTTCTCCCCCATGTTATATTTATACATACTGTCCCCTATAGTCTTCTCCCCATGTTATATTTATACATACTGTCCCCTGTAGTCTTCTCCCCCATGTTATATTTATACATACTGTCCCCTATAGTCTTCTCCCCATGTTATATTTATACATACTGTCCCCTAGTCTTCTCCCCATGTTATATTTATACATACTGTCCCCTATAGTTTTCTCCCCATGTTATATTTATACATGCTGTCCCCTATAGTCTTCTCCCCATGTTATATTTATACATACTGTCCCCTATAGTCTTCTCCCCATGTTATATTTATACATACTGTCCCCTGTAGTCTTCTCCCCCGTTTTATATTTATACATACTGTCCCCTGTAGTCTTCTCCCCCGTGTTATATTTATACATACTGTCCCCTGTAGTCTTCTCCCCCATGTTATATTTATACATACTGTCCCCTATAGTCTTCTCCCCATGTTATATTTATACATACTGTCCCCTGTAGTCTTCTCCCCCATGTTATATTTATACATACTGTCCCCTATAGTCTTCTCCCCATGTTATATTTATACATACTGTCCCCTAGTCTTCTCCCCATGTTATATTTATACATACTGTCCCCTAGTCTTCTCCCCATGTTATATTTATACATACTGTCCCCTATAGTTTTCTCCCCATGTTATATTTATACATGCTGTCCCCTATAGTCTTCTCCCCATGTTATATTTATACATACTGTCCCCTATAGTCTTCTCCCCATGTTATATTTATACATACTGTCCCCTGTAGTCTTCTCCCCCGTTTTATATTTATACATACTGTCCCCTGTAGTCTTCTCCCCCGTGTTATATTTATACATACTGTCCCCTGTAGTCTTCTCCCCCATGTTATATTTATACATACTGTCCCCTATAGTCTTCTCCCCATGTTATATTTATACATACTGTCCCCTGTAGTCTTCTCCCCCATGTTATATTTATACATACTGTCCCCTATAGTCTTCTCCCCATGTTATATTTATACATGCTGTCCCCTATAGTCTTCTCCCCATGTTATATTTATACATGCTGTCCCCTATAGTCTTCTCCCCATGTTATATTTATACATGCTGTCCCCTATAGTCTTCTCCCCATGTTATATTTATACATGCTGTCCCCTATAGTCTTCTCCCCATGTTATATTTATA
This sequence comes from Ranitomeya imitator, assembly GCF_032444005.1. Lineage (NCBI taxonomy): Eukaryota > Metazoa > Chordata > Amphibia > Anura > Dendrobatidae > Ranitomeya > Ranitomeya imitator. The sequence goes on from NC_091289.1 coordinate 60,278,512, forward strand.
CATACAGTCCCCTATAGTCTTCTCCCCATGTTATATTTATACATACAGTCCCCTATAGTCTTCTCCCCATGTTATATTTATACATACAGTCCCCTATAGTCTTCTCCCCATGTTATATTTATACATACAGTCCCCTATAGTCTTCTCCCCATGTTATATTTATACATGCTGTCCCCTATAGTCTTCTCCCCATGTTATATTTATACATGCTGTCCCCTATAGTCTTCTCCCCATGTTATATTTATACATACTGTCCCCTATAGTCTTCTCCCCATGTTATATTTATACATACAGTCCCCTATAGTCTTCTCCCCATGTTATATTTATACATACAGTCCCCTATAGTCTTCTCCCCATGTTATATTTATACATACTGTCCCCTGTAGTCTTCTCCCCCGTTTTATATTTATACATACTGTCCCCTGTAGTCTTCTCCCCCGTGTTATATTTATACATACTGTCCCCTGTAGTCTTCTCCCCCATGTTATATTTATACATACTGTCCCCTGTAGTCTTCTCCCCCATGTTATATTTATACATACTGTCCCCTATAGTCTTCTCCCCATGTTATATTTATACATACTGTCCCCTGTAGTCTTCTCCCCCATGTTATATTTATACATACTGTCCCCTATAGTCTTCTCCCCATGTTATATTTATACATGCTGTCCCCTATAGTCTTCTCCCCATGTTATATTTATACATGCTGTCCCCTATAGTCTTCTCCCCATGTTATATTTATACATACTGTCCCCTATAGTCTTCTCCCCATGTTATATTTATACATACAGTCCCCTATAGTCTTCTCCCCATGTTATATTTATACATACAGTCCCCTATAGTCTTCTCCCCATGTTATATTTATATATACAGTCCCCTATAGTCTTCTCCCCATGTTATATTTATACATACAGTCCCCTATAGTCTTCTCCCCATGTTATATTTATACATGCTGTCCCCTATAGTCTTCTCCCCATGTTATATTTATACATGCTGTCCCCTATAGTCTTCTCCCCATGTTATATTTATACATACTGTCCCCTATAGTCTTCTCCCCATGTTATATTTATACATACAGTCCCCTATAGTCTTCTCCCCATGTTATATTTATACATACAGTCCCCTATAGTCTTCTCCCCATGTTATATTTATACATACAGTCCCCTATAGTCTTCTCCCCATGTTATATTTATACATACTGTCCCCTATAGTCTTCTCCCCATGTTATATTTATACATGCTGTCCCCTATAGTCTTCTCCCCATGTTATATTTATACATACTGTCCCCTATAGTCTTCTCCCCATGTTATATTTATACATACTGTCCCCTATAGTCTTCTCCCCATGTTATATTTATACATACTGTCCCCTATAGTCTTCTCCCCATGTTATATTTATACATACTGTCCCCTATAGTCTTCTCCCCATGTTATATTTATACATACAGTCCCCTATAGTCTTCTCCCCATGTTATATTTATACATACAGTCCCCTATAGTCTTCTCCCCATGTTATATTTATACATACAGTCCCCTATAGTCTTCTCCCCATGTTATATTTATACATACTGTCCCCTATAGTCTTCTCCCCATGTTATATTTATACATGCTGTCCCCTATAGTCTTCTCCCCATGTTATATTTATACATACAGTCCCCTATAGTCTTCTCCCCATGTTATATTTATACATACTGTCCCCTATAGTCTTCTCCCCATGTTATATTTATACATGCTGTCCCCTATAGTCTTCTCCCCATGTTATATTTATACATACTGTCCCCTATAGTCTTCTCCCCATGTTATATTTATACATACTGTCCCCTATAGTCATTCATTGTCTCTCATTTTATATATATATATATATATATATATATATATATATATATATATATATATATATGTGGGTGATATACACACACACACACACATATATATCCCCCTCCATTCTCTGACAACTCTTTTATAAAGCGTTTCCAAATAATCAGAGTTTGCCCATGATTGGCCACTGGACATTTCCGCCAGTTCTCCCTTTTAGGCTCGTTATCCTGATTGCTGAGCCTTGTGGTTCCCCGTCAGTAGGCTGTGTGCAGGGTGCAGGAGGCGAGCTGGCCCCATACCCGCTCACACATCGCTCCTGAGAACTTTCCAGAAGCTGCTGGCTCCTTCTCCGCTTCATCCCCACCATCCTTCCTCCCCAGCTCCTTCTCTCTCTCTCAGTCTCCGCAGATACTAGCATTACTAAGCCCCGCCCCCGGAGCGCGGTCACGTGGCCGGCTGACGTCACCGCAGCCTCCTTGTCCCTGTGGTGAGCGGAGTTCCCGAGAAGATGCTGCGCGCTCCCTGAAAACGTTGCGCAGGTTGTAATGTGAGGACTGAGGAGGAGGAGGAGGAGGAGAAGCGGAGGTGTCGGTGCAGGCGGGAGCGGAGCCACAGCCTGCCCGGGACTCTGCGCACCGCACCTGCAGCACTGACCCGGGAGGAGGAGGTGCGGGCACATCTGGCGGCCCCCGCCGCGGGCTCCGGAGGAGGCAGGAGCAGCCCAGCAGCTCTAGTTGTAAACTTGCGGGAAGTCGCCGCTGCCCGTAGACTGGTGGCACCGTGCGTGGACGGACTGCGGCAGAGGGCACCCACAGCGGAGGGCGTGGGCAGCACACCCGGCGGCAGTGGCATCATCCCTGCGGCCAGCAGCACGGAGCGGTGTGGGGTGGCACGGCAGCCGGGCATTGCAGAGAGGGGGTGTGTCATCCCTGCAACACAAGCCTCCAGCTGCACCAGCAGGACGGGGGCTGGAGACCACCTGGCCCAGGGAGACCACGCCGGAGACGGGCATGGAGCTGTCTGCCATCGGGGAGCAAGTGTTCGCAGTGGAGAGCATCCGCAAGAAGAGGGTGAGGAAGGTAAGCGGCCCGCACCGTGTGCCCAGCCTCCTGCTGACCACCGTGGCATGGCCCTGGTATACCGTGCCTATCTGGTCCCTGCAGTAATGACCCCTCCAGAGCTCAGGGATCTACAGGTGCTCGGACACTGCATGTAGCAGCTTCTTCCAAGCACTTATTAGGACCTGCATGGGGTGTACTCTATTATTTGGCATCATTTCTCCTAATTCATGTTACCACCTTACTATAGCGCCATTATTCCATGTTATACAGAACATTGGCAGACCTGTCATTACTACAATGGGAACTTGCTTTAATCCCATAGTTTCCATTATTTATAGCCATATATGATTTCCTGTATCTGCTGTCCTCTATACATTATGTTAATTAAAAAAAAATGCATAGACGGCTCTTCTCCCATTGTGAGAAGCGCAGGACATAGCAGATCTCAGCAGCGCAGTTACTACAGGTGACTCACTGGCTACTGCTTCTATAGGGGACTACGCTGTGACTCAGAGAGATGACTCACGTACAAATGTTTGTATTATTACATAGTTCGGAAGCCGTAAGTGTGGGGGGAGGGGGACATGATGGAGCGCCGCATGTCAATGAAAATGTGACTCATATTTACAGAGCGATGAGTAGGCTGGATGTCCCACAGGATGAAAGTTTTCATTTTCACTTGATACTTTTGGAGATTAAAGTACAGAAATAGTGGACGTGTCATTTTCAATATTAAAACGTACTATGGTGTCCATTCTCTCGGCTTACGCTATGTTACTGTCTGTCTTTCAAGGGTAAAGTGGAATATCTAGTGAAGTGGAAAGGCTGGCCACCCAAGTAAGAACCCTCTTCCTATTTACATCTCGAAACATTGTTTGTGTGTATATAATATATACTAATTTTTTTCATTATAAATCCAGAAAAACAGCAGCACTGCCGAAATGGGTGCAAACTCCCCCAAGGAAACTGGGAAAGTTTCCTGTTGACATTATAAAATCCCTCCCCCAAAAAGGGGACAGGACATCCAAAACAGTGAAGAAGTAAGGATCCCTGCCGGGTTCACACTGCGCTAGCAGCAGCCCGTTCAGCACATACGCTAACGGGCTGCTGTAACGCAAGTGCCGACGTTTATATCGCGCTAGCGCAGATGGAGCATCTGATAGCTCTATCTGCGCTAGCAGTGACGGACCCGGAAACGCTGCAGCCCGCGTCTCAGGGTCCGTCACTCAATGACGGCACATCCCTAGCGCACGCCCATTGTAGGCGTGCGCTATCGATGCGTCCGACATTACTTTCAATGGCGGCATTAACGGACTACATTACACCGCGTTATGCCGCGGTGTAACGTAGTCCGTTTAACGTACCACCATAACGCAATGTGAACCCGGTTATTTACCAACACCAGCTGCGTTTCATCTCTCTCTGGAGCCTTTCTCAAGCGTGAGAATAGAGCCATAGAGAGTTGAAAAAAAGTTGCTATTGGTGAATAAAGGTCCTTATTTTTTTTATTTTTGAACTGTTTTGGATGTGCTGCCTTTTATGAAAATATATATGTATGTGCATTTAGATATGTGCATTTAGATATATGTATATATAAATATACAGACGTGTTTGTAAATATATTTATACACCGATATTATTGTACATGTACTTTTGTTAGAATAAACAACACTCTCTCTTTCTCACTTTATAAAAGAAACCACTGCCAAGGCATTATTCTGTGGTTTCTTTAGCTAAGTTATTGCTTAACTAAAACTCCTGGTGACTCTTGTAACATTGTGTATTGCGGTTTTACGCTACAGATATCCATACATTACTGTTCTGATTAGGAGCATTTCAAGACAAATCCAGCTCCACTGCATTGTTAATCAAGTTTATTGAATTATTTATTCAACCCCTGAAACATTCTTCTCTCCGGCAGGAAGGGAGAATGACGCAAAGTGTATGAATATCATATTGATATCATATTGTAACTGTAGGGGGGAAAAGATGTAACAGATTTTTCTATTGCTGGTAACACATAAACACAAGCTGTTCTCATAGTAAAGCCTGCCATGCTTGGTATCATGGACCCATGCTGGTTTTACAGTTATTCTGAAGGATCTTTGAATTTCCCGCCCTGTGAGCCTGCATGTGGCTGGAGATGGGGGATTTGTTTCGCTGGAATAACGGAGCGCTCTGCGTGCACCACCCGGCTGCTTGTCATATTTTATCACGTTAGATGTCCTGAATTAACTAAAGGAGGGTATTCTTTGAATTCTATATTTTAATATTATTATGTGACAAAATGTTTGCATCATATTTATGTCTATAGAAAAATGGATCAAAAAGAAAGAAAAAAAAAAAGTGCATTCTTCCAGTGGTTTTGTGGTAGCAATGAAGAGGGCTGTTTTTAAAAACCTAAAAGAAGTTACATCTTTATATTATATTATTTTTTTATATACAGTATCTATCTATCTATCTATCTATCTATCTATCTATCTATCTATCTATCTATCTATCTATCTATCTATCATATAATCTAGATAGTATGGTTGTATTATTGGATGTTCATGGGTTGACAATTTGAGCTGTTATTTCAAATACAATAAATGCATTCATTATGGATACATGACAATACTCATTTTATATTAACAGCAGAAACCATATAGGCAGGTGAATGTGCATTATGGCCCCGGCTATCTCTGAGCCAGCAATGAGCTCACATTGGCTTTTATGTGTGTCTGTGGGCTCATGCCATGGCACTGCCTGCTCCTGGATAAGGACTGCCTATTGAATACGTCTTGTTTATCACCTCTAATCTGAGAGGGGGAGTGAGAAGTGGAGGAGGAGGAGGGAGCTGCGAGTGACGCAGGAGTCATATGTTCGCTTGTTTACTTCAGCCTGTGCTGCAGTGTGCGCAGGAATAGCAGAGGAAAGGTGTGCGCTCGCTACGTAACCACGAGATTCCTCAAGTGCCACATCTTGCTTACATAAAAGATGCATTACATAAATATAGAGCCATTATTCATTTGGTTAACGAAACTTAATAGCGTTGATGGCTAATTACTGTATTTGTAGCATTGATCTTACTTTTCAGCCCTGTATCCTATGACACCACTGATGTAGCATTACATGTGTAACAAAATACATCCTAAGCTGTTGTCACGCTGCTTTTCAGAGTTTTTATTGACATGATGCATCCATAGACCGCAACTAACATATCCAGTATCTTCTTCATAAAGCAGCTCATGCAGCTGTCATGCCCAGATTAGTTTATGGGGGTATGCGAGTCACATGGGTATCAGTGGATGTTAGGAAGTATGCCCTGTTGTGTCAATTGTGGGCTATGGGGATCTTACTACTTCAGTGAAGGTTTTGGGTTACACAAAGCTGAATACAGCTTCTGGCACTGTCAAACTAGCTCGGATTTCTGGGTCAATTTGTGTTTTAGAACTGCCTCTTGCAGAGATCTAAAAAAAAAATAAGGAAGAGTTTAAATAATAATCTTATTTCCAAAAAATACCCACAGCGACATTTGACAATGAACATCTGTGCACACTAAGATTGTGACTTCATTTTATCAGAGCCAGAACTGCTGTAATAAAGCTGTATTCTGATGGATACAAATTAACAGTGAAAGACCCAATAAGCAGTGATGTGTTATTGGGGTCTGTCAGGGTTCTAGTGTGCGGCAATGATAGACCTGCAGACTGCACTATTCAAAGCAGATCGTATGTGTCTAATTATATATATATATATATATATATATATATATATATATATATATATATATATATATATATATATATATATATATATATATATATATATATATATATACCGTATATATTATAAAATCTGCCAGCACTTGCACTAGAAACCTTCTGCAGCACACGTTCTAAGGGTTTTAGACACTTTTTGCATCTCATTAAGTCAGAAAGCAGGATGACTTCTTCTGGAATAGGTGTGGCTTCACCAGAAAGGGCAAGGCCATGGCTTGTGGTACAACATTGTGCACCCAAAAATATGCTAGCATTTTTGTGCCCATTTCTGGCACAAAGTAAGCCAACTAATAAATGGTATACACTTACGCCCTGACTCATCAAGATCAGTATTTTTCTCACCAGTCTTGATGAGGGAGCATAATGGAGTGTGAATGTGCGCCTAATACATTTAGGCCACATTCACACCATCAATATTAGGTCGGTATTTTACATCAGTATTTGTAAGCCAAAACCAAGAGAGGAACAAAAAATGGCATAAAAACAGCAACATTCTCAAAATTCTTGCACAACCTTGTTTTGCACAACATTTTGCTACTTTTCATGCCAGAATTCTCAATGAATGAATTGGGGTTCATTGACAAGACAGTCTAATGTACCAGATCTATTAAGCCGCATGAGCCACTGTGGTAATTCGGGCACATTTTAAGATTATCTCGTCTCAGTCCATTTGGATGATCCAGATTCTGCCTGTTAACAAGAATCGATCAATTATATACAAGTCAATCGGCGCTCAGTAACTGGCCTGTTTACACAGAACAATAAAAACTGATGGGAACAGAACGTTCGTTAATACAGTCGTTCTGTCCCCACAAAGCATTGTGTTGTCAGCAGCACATTCCCTTCTCATGTTGGAGAATGTGCTGTCGATAACGATGATTTTTATGCCGACTTTAATGATTTGCTCATCTAACAAATGCGTGTTTTCCTATTTAGTTGTTACAATAGCTCCCAATAAACATTCCTTTTCCTAAAATGGTGGCATATGACTAGAATGCCCGCTGTCTTCGATAGATATATGCACTGTTTTCTTGCTCATTATTGTTTCCTTTAGTGATGAATCTTAAGGTATTACATTATTCAGACTGATTTTTTTTTTTTTTTCCTTTTCTAGATACAGCACCTGGGAACCAGAAGAACACATTTTGGACCCGAGGCTTGTTCTGGCATATGAAGAAAAGTGAGAATGTTTTTCATGACTTATCAAGTTTAAACATCAAGCTTCTTTTTAAATGATCTCCAGTCTGAATGCAAAAAAAAAAAAATATATACTGTATGTTAAACATAGTTTTTAACAAGGGAGTCAGTTGGTGTAGTCCATCACCACATTCCAGTAAAAAAAAGTATGCGTTAACTTATATGGCCAGAGTCATCAAATCTTTCACTCCAGAATTCTGGTGTAAAAGCTTTGAAAAATTGAGGTGCAACTCCGAGTTGAGCCTAAATTTTGTTGCTTTTGGTGTTTTCACACCAGTTTCTCCCAGCTATGTCAAAATGGGTGGAGGTGTGGCGGGGCAGGACTCCACATCTTGTCCAATTCATGACGGGTGGCGTTCCCTATACCAGAAATCTCACTCCAGTACGTGAATGGAGTGATATTTCTGGCGCACCCCACTCGTCAGACGCTCCAGATTCATGAAGAAACGTGCACCTCTTCATGAATCGGGAGTGTCAGAGTCCAGCACACACCCCCATCAAGACCAGCTTGAATAACGCTGGTCTTGATACATCGGTCCCATAGGATTTTAATTTTTAACACTGGAGTCTGTATGTGACTGATGGCCAGTGTATGTCACCGGTCAAAAACATCTGTCAAACATGCAGTATACGTTGTAATTTTTCACGCTGACACTCTCACACTGTTTTTCTCGGGATATGTTGGCTTTAGAGATAAGGTAAGGAAGGTCACAACTGCATTCAACTCAATGGTGCAGACATTAAACTCCATTAAATGGGTGCAAAACACATGTAATATTTAATATGAATGATATAGTTATAAAACAAATTATGTTTGTCTTGTAGGGAAGAAAAAGAGCGAGCTGCTGGGTGCAGAAAACGAGGCCCAAAACCTAAACGTCTCCTGCTGCAGGTATGAATAAAAAACTGCATCTATTTCTTAGAAAGGTAGAATATGCAGGATTTGAGACATTTGTGTTTCTCTGTCAGATCCTGGACGGTATAAAATTTGCAGAAATGTACAGACAAGCAGTTGGTCTGTTCATAATAATCTATATACATAATTGTCTAAGGGGTACTTCCGTCTGTCTGTCTGTCCTTCTGTCACGGTTATTCGTTCGCTGATTGGTCTCGGCAGCTGCCGCGACCAATCAGCAACGGCCACAGTCCGATTAGTCCCTCCCCTACTCCCCTGCACTCACTGCCCGGCGCCCGCTCCGTAATCCCCTCCACTCACCGCTCACACAGGTTTAATGGCAGCGGTAACAGCCCGCGGTGTAACGCGCTCCGTTACCGCTGCTATTAACCCTGTGTCCCCAACTATTTACTATTGATGCTGCCTATGCGGCATCAATAGTAAAAATATGTCATGTTAAAAGTAATTTAAAAAAAACAAACTGCTATACTCACCCTCCGCCGCCTTTCTCGCTCCTCTCCACGCTCCCGGGACCGCTCCATTGCAAGCGGCAGCTTCCGCTCCCGTCACAGGGCTGGTGTGGGACAAGGACCTGCCGTGACGTCACGGTCGGTCATGTGACTGCGACGTCATCATAGGTCCTGCTCACACCAGCCCTGGGACGGGACCGCAAGCTGCTGCTTGCAATCGAGCGATCCCGGGAGCGTGGAGAGGAGCGAGAAAGGCGGCGGAGGGTAAGTGTACCAGGACTTCAATGGGCTGTAGGTGAGTATGTTTTTTTTTTTTTTAATTCTCTATACTACGTGGCTCTGTGCTGGGCAATATACCGTACTACGTGGGCTGTGCTATATACTACGTGGGCTGTGCTATATACTACGTGGGCTGTGCTATATACTACGTGGGCTGTGCTATATACTACGTGGGCTGTGCTATATACTACGTGGGCTGTGCTATATACTACGTGGGCTGGGCAATATACTACGTGGGCTGGGCAATATACTACGTGGGCTGGGCAATATACTACGTGGGCTGGGCAATATACTACGTGGGCTGGGCAATATACTACGTGACTGCTGTATACTACGTGGCTCGGCATATTCTAGAATACCCGATGCGTTAGAATCGGGCCATTATCTAGTAAACATATATTTCTAGATTCTAGTTGTTAAATGTCTGCATGTTTACGGGTACCCGTCAGGCTATTCATGCCGTCCATATCGCCTATACACAGGGAGACCTGTCAATCGCCTTTAGCAGAGCAGGGTGGAGCTGGAAGCGTCTGTTCTCCAGATATTCTTCCCGACTTTAAAGAATATTTTTTCTGAAATGCTGAAACTTTGAGAATATATGTGGGTGCAGCCAGGCTGCGATTCATGCTGCCTGTGGTTTGTGCAGCATGAAATGCCTGACAGGTTACCTTTTTAAGTTAGTGTGAATGTGGAAAAGCCTACAATAAGGATTTAATTGTTTTTTGTTCTTTTTTTGTACATTTCTCTACAGAGGCTTTATGGTATGGACCTACGCAGTGCACACAAGTCCAAAGAGCGAAATCTCTGTTTTTCCTTGTCTCGGAGATTCAGTAGCGGTCTAGGCTCCAAACCCACAGCAGCTTCCTCAGTGCCAGAAAAAGCCAAGTCACTACAGTTCCCCCTCAGCAAGCAGCGTAAAGGGAGAAAGTTTTTGTGCCTCTCACGCAAGAAGTTTCTGCGCGTATCAACCTATGAGCCACTGAGTCGTCGGCCAGATTACTTTGCCAAGGAGGATGAAAAGGAAGATACTCACAGCATCCCTGATTGGCAAGAAGAGAAGCAAGCAGAGGAAGAAACACATGAAGAAGAGAAAACTATGCATGAAGCTGATACTAAGGGTGGGATACTTCACCTATTCTTTTTGTTGCATAGTACCAAATACGAGAATTGAGCGGATCGCTTCTTGCAACCCTGGTCAACATTGCAGGTCAGTGCTCTCTGGCCGTGGACAAGAGCCATGTAAATTTCCTTACCCTCTGGGATCCTAGGCTCCGCTTGCGAGCTGCCGGACTGGTGAAATGTCACTTTTGTGCCACATGTCGCACAGATGATGTCAGGTCAGGCGGACAAATCAAACATCACGCCAGGAAACCCAGAAGCTCTGGAAATTTGCACTGCTCGGTCCATAGCCAGAGAGCACTAATGTGGACCAGGGTTGCGGAAACTGATCTGTTCATTCCTACCAAATACCTATGCCAAAATGTTTTACCAAGCCATCTGATAGGTGCTAATAATAATTTTTGTAATTTTGGTATTAAAATATATTTTATCTAAGTGTTTGGCCCACCACAGCACCTTATCACATATTCACAGAAAAGGAAATAAGTAGAGTTGGTGAAAATAGATATGTAGGACACAGTCCATTGGCCACATCCATGATTTATGGTTGCTGGACATGAGCCCTAAGAACCGAACCCTGCCTCCCTACATCCCCAGCTCTACTTTTGATTTGCCAGTCTAGCGTGTTGTCATCGTTGTGGCGTGATGTACATGTGTGTCTTGACAGGCTGGCTAATAAAAGCTGCCAGAGATACATTGAGGTAGGAGGGGGTTCTCAGGGCTCCTGTCCAACTGTCATAGATAATGGACGTGGCCAGTGGACATGGTCCTGCAAACCGATTCACACCAACTCTAATAAGGTGCTGGTCACTGTGGGTCTTCCCGCAGGGATTCTCACTGATCCTGTGATTGGGCTCTGAAATTGCCCCTTTAAATGATGATCTCGCATGCATACCCAGTCCATTCATAATCCGAGGGGTATATGGCGATAACAAAGCATCCTGCTCAGGTAGGCACATAGACAATCAATGGAGCTGTGTTTGATGTTTGGGACCATTGTATATTCAGAGTGGGAGTACTGGATAGTGGCGGTCACCATGTCCATAACACTCAAGACCGTGGCGCTCACATGGGTAATCATGTGACTGTTTCACTGGCTCTGTTCTTCTCTGCTCAGACCTTGTGTCTGTACATGCTTAGAAGGAGTCAGAACCTGGGATTGTCCGTGGGACTGTCTACATGACTGCCACCATCTTACACCACTGGTACATGGACAGCAATGGGCAATATAATATAGTATTCATCATTGCCTTCAAACTGTTGTATACAAGCATTAGCCATCTATGTCGTTTATATTAAGTTGGTATGTGATAATCCTCCGGCAGCTATGACTTATAATATTTATTATATACTGTATAGTGAAGTGTTGAGTAATGTGATCTGGTAATAATGATGTATGTGTGCTTATGGGGTGCAGTGTATTATATCCGGTCCCTGCAGTGACCTTATAATCATTATTTCTTTGTCTTGCTACAGATGACACAAACTCCACCGCTGCTGCCCCTCCTTGGCTTCCTGCCCACTCTACGCCCAGCGAGATTACCGTTACAGACATCACCTCCAATTCCATCACGGTGACTTTCCGTGAAGCCCGTTCCGCAGAAGGTTTTTTCCGGGACCGCAGTGGGGAATGCTAGTTGCTGTAATCATCACTTGTTCCTCTTCCTCCTTTGAAATGAAAACTAAACATAACTGTAAACATAGGAGAGATTCCTCTGTAAAGGCCTGTCTGACAGTGCAGAACAATCATCCGGTTTTAAGAAATGTGATATTGTTTTTTTTTTTTTTTTTTTTTTAGATTTTTTTTTTTTGCCGTCTCCACAGAAATGTCACTAACGTTGTTTCCCATAACTACAACGTTGCATCACCCAGTCGTTCTGTATGAGAATGTCACTTGGTGATATTCTGCTGGGACTCCGCAGTATACAGATGCAGTTTCACGTGGGCATTGTAAATGATTGCTGCTTGGACAGTGTGTAGTTTGTATTCGTTCTAGTTCGGGAGTATAAAGCTGTGCTCTTCCTGAATGAATGGGTCTGAGAGAGAGAAGGTGCAATCGTAATAATTGGATTACATTAAATAGGCCATATGTCATTGGGAATAACATTACTTACATGCACACATCTAACACTATGCATTAGCGCCTAATAGACAGGAATACTGAGTTGATTGAATGCTATGGACATGGCAACGAGTACACAACATTGCTGTGTATTTTAGGGAAGGTTATTATACCATGTGATTACATCAGACAAAGTCTTTGTATCCATACAGCACCTTACCAGTAGTGAACTGAAATAACTGCACTTACACTCAGTATTGGACCTATGGTTTGTGCACGGCACACTTCCGTACTACTCCTTAGCAGCTGACCATAAATCCAGATTTGTATATTACTCGGATCTGATAATCACTTTCTACACATTGTACTTACTGATGCATGCATTTCCTTCTGCACTGACTACTAGTCCATCACTGTCTTTGCAGGCACAAACTGTGTATAAATACATCATTGTGTATTTATGACTGAGCAGCAGTGATACATTCATGGAAATAAGGAACATGAAGATTTTATTGAAATAATCCGAATACACTGCTTCTCGTTTCCTTTTCAGGATACATCAGTGTATAGTTGGATAAACAGTTGCTGCTTTGCGCCACTGGTTTATTAATCATTTTGTATTTCGGGTCTCTTGGGAAAAGCAAGAAAAATTGTGATATGTGCTTTAACTTCATTGTATCCTTTGGAATGAAAATATAGCACATGAAACGAAAAGGAGTTTAATTTGACCGCAGGTTAAGTGGAATTTCACCTTTAAGAATATTAGACCTATGTTGGGGCCTATTAGACTGAGTGGGTCTGTCATCAAGTGCTTGCCACCTAATCTGAGAGCAGCATAATATACACGGGCAGAGACCCTGATTCCAGTGATGTCACTTACTGGAAGGCTTGCTACAGTTTTGATAATCTCTTGCTGATAAAGCAGTGATTTTATCAATAGAGGACTAGTAAACCTCCTGCCTGGTACCATCCACATTCCCACCACTGATTGGTAGCTTTCTGCCTACGCACAGTGTACACATAAATCTGCCAATGAGTGGTGGGGGCGGGGTTATACAGAGCTCAGCATTCAGAGATCTGCTGTAATGAAACCGTTTTTTATCAAGCGTGCAGCAGTTAGTAAAGTAAGTGATACATCACTGGAATCAGGGTCTCTACTCTATTCCTACATTATGTTGCTTTCAGATGTGGTAGCAAAACCTGGTGACAGATTCCCTTTGAAAGGGCTTGTCTCAGAACAACATTCCTGTCAAAGTGCCCTGTTAGAGTATATGGACTTTATTGCATGGTACCTTCAACCTGGCCCTCTGTGGGCAAGTGTGGACAGTTGATATGTAATAATGCACCAGCTGTGGATAGACTCCCCTCGTGCTCAGCTTCTATCTTAACCCCTTAGTGACGGAGCCAAATTTTTGAAATCTGACCAGTGTCACTTTATGTGGTAATAACTCTGGAATGCTTTAACAAAGCCCAGTGATTTTGAGATTGTTTTTTCGTGACACATTATACTTTATGATAATGGTAAATTTAGGTTGATATGCTTTATGTTTATTTATAAAAAATATCAGAAATTTGAAAAGTTACAAAATTAGCAATTTTCAAACTTTGAATGATTATCCCTTTAATCCCGATAGTCATACCACAGCAAAACATTAATAATTAACATTTCCGACATGTCTGCTTTACAACACCACCATTTGCAAAATGTTATTTTATTTTGTTAGCATTTTAGGAGGATTAAAAATGTAGCAACAATTTAAATTTTTTTCAAGGAAATTTACAAAATGTATTTTTTTAGGGACCTATCCATGTTTGAAGTGACTTTAGGGGTCCTATATATAGGGAAATCCCCACAAGTGATACCATTTTAAAAACAGCACCCCCTGACATATCGAAAACTGCAGTCAGGTCGTTTGTTAACCCTTCGGGTGATTTTCAGGAATGAATGCAAAGTGGCATGACAGAAATGAAAATGTGTATTTTTACCACCTAAATGTCACTAACTTCTGAACAGATTACTACAGCTGTCAGACTCTAAGGCCACTATTTCGTCATGAATTTCCATGACAAACATCAGGACCATGCAATCATGATCTGAGACCACCAATTGGGATAAAGAGGAAGCCCCCACAGTCTGTTAACCGTTTATAATGATGTAGTCACTATTGACAGCAGCATCTAAGGGGTTAAATAGATTTGGACGGTGCAAACACTGATCATGGCTGATGCAGCAAGTTGTCAGCTATAGTGGACAGCCGACAGCTGCTGGATTGTCACCTGTATGGGGATATAAGTCTCTTATATCTCAGGTCAGTTAAAAGGCGTATTGGCGGTCACTAAGGGGTTAAAGAGTATCCGTCATTTTATTTATTTTTATTCTTCCATAATTCACTAGAAAATAAGAAACTTTATTATATATGTTATTATAGAAATTTGCTTTATTTTCCTCCTAGACTACTGATCAATCATCCTGAAAATTCTCAATTCAGGGGCAAAATCTGTCTTCAGTGAAAACTTGGGTAGGAGATTACAGTTGGTGCACATAAAATTCTATGGAGAACTTACAGTAGGATGTATTTCTGCGTCTATCTCCCCCTCTTTCTATAGAATCTTATAAGCACGAACTGTCATCTTTCCTCAGAAAAGGGACACTTTGTCTTTACTGAATAAAGGTTTTACCCATGAATTGACTGTTAAAGATCACCCAAGGGGGAGAAAAAAATGATTTCATTGATAATAAATGTTGCTAATTTTCATGTGTATTATTGATTTTTTTGTTTATATAAAAAAAAAATGAAATCAATTATTTCTCTTAAAGTTTGCACATTTTTATTTTTCCTATGACAATGACTGCAGAAGTCTGTTTTTACATGTTGTGTTCTTATATGTCAACTTAGGCTTTGTTCCCATGTCCAGTAATGATCCGTTAGAACGGGTCCAGCAGCAATTTTAAGGCTATGTGCACACACCAGGATTTCTTGCAGAAATTTCCTGAACAAAACCGGACATTTTCTGCAAGAAATCCACATGCCGTTTTTTTTTTTTTTTTTGCGTTTTCTGCATGTTTTTTTTTTTTTTTGCGGATTTTTTACTGATCTTTCCAGAGGTTCTCGGATGCAATAATATAGTCGGAAATCCGCAAAAATTCCGCAAAATAATGAACATGCTGCATTTTTTCTTTCCGCGATGCATTTTTTTCGCGGAAAAAAACGCAACATATGCACAAAAATTGCGGAATGCATTCTAATTGATGGGATGCATATGTATGCGTATTTTAAGTGTTTTTATAGCGAAAAAAAAACGCAAAAAATCCTTGACATGTGCACATAGCCTAAGTCTGTTTTTGAAGAAACTGATTTCTGCTAAATCTGTGTTATTTAACATTGAAGTCTATGGAAATCGGATTTGTCAATTAGCCAGCTGTTTTTCTTTCATTTGTAAAGGATTCATTTTTCATAGACTTCAGTGTTAAGAAAACAGATCCAGCAGAAATCAGTTTTTTTTTTTGTTTTTTTTTTAAATGGCTAAAAAGTTGTTTCACAACTTTTTTTGCCAACAAATTGCTCAGTTCTAACAGATCATTACTGGACATGTGAACACAGCCTAAAAACCTGTTTACATTGATCTCTTTGTATGCTGCTTTGCTCACATTGAGTTTTTTTTTCTGAGCATCCACTTCAAAACTCTGCTCAAAAACCTCTTCAAAAGCACTTGGAGGACTCTTTCTATTCATTTCAATGGCCATTCCACTTTGCCATTCATTTGAGTTTTTTTAGTTTTTTTTTACCTGAACAACTTTTGAAAAATGCCCAGTGGATAAAAAAGGGCAACACTTCAAACTAGGCACTGTCCAATAAAAAAAAAAGCTTAAAGTGTAACTGGTTTTAATTCTTATTCAATAGGACACATGAAAACTTTGTAATATATCTTATCAGACAAATCGGCTTCTTTCTCCTCCCGGACTGATCTTTCACTTTTAAAATTCTCAATTTACGAGTAAAATGTGTGTTCAGTGAAGACAGATTATTAATTTACTGAGATAGGAGAAGACAGTTACTACTGATTCTATTAGTGATGAGGGAATGTGCTGAGATAACGTGTTATCCATGCATCTCGGGTGTGCTGGAATATCATATTGTTTTGCGGCTGTTAGACAGCCATGAGTCGTGCAACCGCAGGGACTCGAACATAAAATGCGAGCACACCCAATATACTCTGAGAACACCCATCACTAGATTCTATGAAAAGGGGAGGATGGAGTAGTAAAAGGCAGAGCTAGGCTTCGCCATTAAGCATAGAATCTTGTCTCTACCAACTGCCATCTCTCTCCTATCTCAGTAATGTAATGATCTTCACTAAATATAGATTTTACCCGGGAATTGAGAATTTTGAAAACGCAAGATCAGTCCAAGAGGAGAGAAAAAAAGCCATTTTCTCTGATGAGATATATTACAAAGTTGCTTATATTCATGTGTACTATTGATTTATGAAATACGGTAATTAAACCGACGGTTACTCCTAAATGAAAAAGAAAAAACTTCCGAAACTGCCCCAAGAAAAGGAAAAATCCCCACAAAAAGGAGTAGTTCTTAAGCGGTTTAATTTTTTGTTTGTTTGTTTGTTTGTAAATTTGTCCTTTTATTGATCCCCAAAAATAAGATAGGTGTGAACATAGCCTAAAACTTTGAGCACATATTCAGTCTAATAGGCCCTTGTTTTTAACTCTGAAATTCCCACTTTATTGTTACGAATACCAAAATATGCAAATGATGAACACAGGGTAAAACGTACATGAGAAATGCGAGTATTTGACATGAGCACTTTATGAAGATTAGGACGTGTGTAAACACTGGTAATTAATGTTGTAAATTACAATAGTGTTGTGTTTGCGCTTTCTAGTTTGCGTCTATGCACTGTTTTTTTTTATTTCTGATACAAATGTTATTTAGTTGGAAAGATATGTATTTACTATAGAATGGAGACTTCCGGAGTTTGAGTGTTGTACGTTTATAATTTCTTCTTGATTGTTTTAATAGCTGCAAGGACAATTCTATATCTTGCTAACGACAAACTTTAATACTTTAGCACTTACAGATACTCGTCAGATACTAACTCGTTCCCTCAAAGGCTTCTGCTTAATAATTCAATGTAAATGTACATTAACCCGAAAGAAAATGACGACCATCTGCCGTCCGTCTCGCTGATCAGTGACAGGCTGCTGTTACCGTTCCTTTATACTATTCTTATACAAATCCCGTTCCTTTACATTTATTTTAGTTCAGGTATATTTATTTTTACATGTATAAAAATGCAGAAATGACTAGTCTTCAGTCTAATAATATGATTGGTAAATTAAGAAGCTCACACTTTTAGTTTTGATTCTGACATCGTCTAAATTGACCGCACGATCTCGCAGCATTCTACCTCCCATATTTATAGTTGTGCGTGATTGAGTGATTGGAAGTTAGTGATTGATGTTAAGCAATGAAGGCTGGTTACATGTTACCCATGTATCTGTTATTGCTCTGCAAATGTTACCTTAATTCTGATATATATTGTCAGATGTAGAGTATTGGCATAGGGAGCATCGTATACGGGTTTGCCGTCTATCACTACTAGACGCCCTCCTGGCTGAATGGTTTCAGTTCATTGCTTTCTTCTGCTGCCCGAAGTTCACCAGTGTCCACTGCTTTGTTAATAGGTTTCGAGCTGGCACAGTTTATCATTTTGTATATATACTGATATAAATACATATGTTATGTTAGGTACATTTTTGTGTAGTAGCACTTAGGACCAAAAAAAAGCTTAAAACAAAAGTGAGTTGATATGACTTTGGCTTTCCTAGTATTTTTCGTGTCAGCATTGTATCTATTTGAATGATATTCTGCATTCTTACGTGCAAGGATAGGCTGTATATTAACATGTTGGCTTGCCTATACTAAGTATCATCTCCTGTATCTGCATTGTATCTATTTGAATGATATTCTGCATACTTAAGTACAAGGTTAGGCTGTATATTTAAAATCATACATGTAAAATTGTGTGGTTGTCGCAGTCCGTGCCGTATTGTATATGATGTAAGAACTTGCATCATATGTTTTTAAAGCTTTTTAAGCCTTGAGTGACTACTGTTGACATGTCCATGAGATACTTCTTAAGTATTTTCTTAAATCCTTTTCTTTTTCAGCATACTATCCATATGAGCTTAATATTTTGTTAAAAAAATTATATTTTTCCATTTGTTTTGTTTTTTTGTTTTTTTTTTTAAAGGAAATTTCACCCCTTAAGCTATTTATAAATGCATGTAGCTCTTTCAAAGTCAAGTCCAGCAAAACTTTTACATCGCCAATCCATTCCTCCGTTTCTGAGAAATCCGCGTTTAAGCTAATATGCAAATGAGACTGAAGAGCTATGGTAGATCTGAAGCATCTGTCGTTCCAGCTCTGTTTCCTGCCCGGCACCGCCGCCTCCTGCTTGACGAACAGCTTTTATCCTGTGTGACTTCAAGCAATGTAGCCATCAGTCAAGAAGGAGAGAATAGAGCTGGAGTGACAGAGGCTTCAGATCTTCAGCCTCATTTTTATAACAATTTAATCTCTGATTTCTCATTTATAGAGGAACAGACTGGCCATGTAAAGGTATTGCTGGACTTTTCTTTGTCTTAGAAAGGGCCACATGCACTTTTAAATAGTTTGGGGATGAAATCCTGCTTACAGGTTCTCTTTAACTTGCATTATTTCTTTATATCTAAGATACAAAACTTTTAATAATGAATGCATTCCTTTTTTTTTTTTTTGCAAAGGAACGTAGGCAAAATACATATACTTGTATAATGACCGTTTAACTATGTACAACATCTCTCCCAAAAAAAGGTACACTCCTAAAATAAGCTTTAGTAGAAGAGCTTGATAAAACTATTTTTTAAAGTAACCATTTTCTCTTCTGTGTTAATAGAAGTATCATTGTGCTATCATCAGAACAATCTCTTCTGCTTTGCTCTGTTCAGTTATCGGTATGGGTTAATATTTAACATTATTACCAGAGTTAAATATAATCTTCCCCTGAAGATATTTTGGCTTCTCTCGTAGAAATTGTCATGTTATATATTTTTTTTTCTGTGGCTATTAACCTTTATTGCTTTTTTTTATTGTCTTTCAACTCTCCTTTGTCCTGAGTACTATAATGGCTCAACTGAATCTCCATTACTGTGTACGGTTTATCAAGTTATGACCATTTGAAATGGAGCAGGTCACCATACACCTCCAGGTACACACTATAGAATATAGACGTTCATCTGCTTTGATCACAATTTTGATTCAACTTTTAAGTTGGATGACCTTCTAAATTCGACATGGCGATATCTATGAATACAAACATCTGACTGTTAAAGGGGTGTTACAGTTTCTCCTGGCTACAGATTATTTAAAAAAAACAAACTCTGCTTTTCTCATTCTCCTGTGTCCAGTGCCGAATCTCTGTTGCTTCTCCACGCGGCTGTTAATATCTGCAGCACTGACGTCATTTCGACAGCTCTGCAACCAATAACCGAGCGCGGCGGCTCTGAGCACGAGCCGCTCAAATCCACTGTACTCACCGATTGGCTGCAGCACTCGTCACATGATGTCAGCACTGCAGACAATGACCAACTGCAGCTAAAACTGAAACTGGAAAACCCTCTCAAGAGATTTATGTCAATCGTAATATTCCAAATCCAGCTCTTTGTTTAATATATATATATATATATATATATATATATATATATATATATATATATATATATATATATATATATATATATATATATATATATATATATATATATATTATATATTAATCAGTGTTGATCCAAAGGAAAGCAAACCACTCATGTGAATCCAATTCTGGCAAAGCGAATGAATCCCTGGCTCAGTATCCCATCTGTTGCAAATCATTAAAAATACTATTCGCGCTGTAATATTTTAACATGGCCAACCCCTTTTTCGCATTTAACCAAGTACTATACCATTTGTTGAGAAATTTTATTTTGTTAGCAATGGAAAATCTTTTTCCAACCTGTAAAGTATGTTTCAGGTTGAATATTACCACCTTAATCAGCACTAAAATTGGTGTTGTGACCATGAAGCTCCTGCCAGGTTCCCCTTGGTAGAAATGTATATTGCCTTGCCCAGTAGCTGATTAAATGCTGTTACGTGCTCATGAAGAATAATAAACCGTACATGTCAGAACTAAAAGAACATTCCTTTTGTTTAAATAGATGTCACTTTTTGTCTCACCAGTCATATTAATATTCTATATACGCGGCCTTCATTAATATTAGCTCACGCACAGCTTTATTAGCACAAATTCACTGTTTGATAAGGGACAACTAGCTTTAAGTCACTTGGCTTCTTAGACAAATGCATGGCAGTAAAAGGAGTATAACCGATGGTCATTATCGAAAAACCCGGGGGTTTAATTGCACATCCAATAATGCATAGTGTTACAGAGACAAATTGAATGTACTTTTTTTTTAAAGGGTGGACTAAAATAACAAATACCAACTACTCGAGGTTCTATAGTTTATTCAACTGATTTGATGTTTTATGGGTTGTTTTTTTACTTTACAATATACTTAACGGAAGTCTGTTAGAAAGATCCCTCCCAAAACTATTTATACGATCATGTCTGAAAGGATAGTGTTATTCATACTTTTACTGATACAATCTATTGCTCTAAGGCTGGAAAAAAAAATTGTTCTACTTCATATGCAAATGAGGCTTAAGTGCTTTCAGCGTGTCAAAGCACTTCCCAAGGCTCTGCTTACATGGCCCTATTCTCCACCCAGCTCCACCTCCTTCTGCTTGACTACACAACCAATGAGCTGTCAGTCAAGCCGAGGAAGGTGGGAAAAGGCAGAGAAAAGAGCCAGGAAGGCGGAGACTTTAAAAGTGCTTTGACATAACCAAAGCACTTAAAATTGCTCTTTTACATATGCAAGTGAGATTTAGGTCAGAAAGATAAGGTACAATTGCCATTATTTCGCAAGGAACCACATGCAATATAAAGTTTGTGAGGGTGAATCGTTCCAACAGATTCACGTTAAGAATACATTAGTAGAATTATTGTTACATCTGCTGCCGTAGCTGACCTTATCTGCAGATTCTCCGATTGCTATAGTCTAACCTTAGTTAGGAAGCGACACAATTTGTAATATTTACAAAAAACTAATTCTAAACACCAAATTACAATATTTTGTAATAAAATAATACCAAAATGCATTGGATTCTTTAGATAATGTTTCTCACTTTTAACTACAAGTTTGCTATGCTGATTGTGTCATAGTGCTTTCTCGGCAACAAAGAAAAATTGAATTTATATTTTGACATACTAAAAATTTTCATTGTTAGAATTTAAGAAAACCCTTATTCAGAAACTAAGGAAGACACTTATAGCAGAAAAGTTAGGAATCTACCTTGGATAATGCAAATCCAGCTTGGAAATATGTAAATCACGGGCTGACGTTTAGGAAAGAACTGAGGATGAAACAAAATAGGAAATTGATGCAGAGTATATAAAGAATCTTGAACAAATGTCTGCTTTTATTTTTGTAAATTTGTTGAACATTTATTTCTGTAGAGGATTTGTTGCAGAATAAATAAAATGCTATATACAGTATAACTGTACAAAATGTGTTCTCTGCCTTGTTAGTCATGAGCTAACAGTAAATCGCTACTGAGAAATAAAACCGCACTGCACTTAGACCCTCATGTACAATCTTAATATAGCTTTTCCTCAGATTTATGCTGGACTTTTTTTTTTTATTCACTAACATAAGAGGTTGAAAAGCTACTGTATTACTTTTAACACATGACAAACGTGTACGTCATAATCGGGTGCTAGTTCCCCCCACTATGGGGCAGGAGCGCGACTACTACCAAAGCTAGAATCATTCAGGAGTTTAACCTCTTAAAGGGGTACACTGGGAATGGAAAAATAAATATAGGACATGCCATGATAAATAGCATCCTAAATACGTTTAAAGGGGTCATCTGGGACTATTGGGTTTTTCTCATGGGTCAAAGAAATGACAGACAGTTAATTGCCAACTGCCTGACTGGTGCCAGTTCAGAGCTATCACAGACCGCTCCCATTGCCAACTGTGCTGCTTCACATCATAGAGAAAAAATTGTAAAATCCATAAAGACATCTCTGGGGAGGGGACATATCACCCTCACACTGATCATATGGGATTAACGATAACTGGGGAAGTATAAATGGGGAAATGAGAGAGCTGACACAACTCCAATTTAAATAGGGCCTTTTGCCATGAACTGGTAATTACAGAAGAGATCTGCTCTGAAAGCTAGTCACAAAGTCTAGGATTCATACATACAGAGGGAGACAGAAAGTAGTACAAGGGCTCCCTCTGTTCAAAGGATTGTCAAATGACGCTCTGGAGCTAGTGGTCAGTGATGAATGTTTCTGGAGATATATTTTCGGTGTTTTAGTGAAGGAACGAATATAACACATCCACTCACATCACCTTGAGTCCTGCCGAACACCTCCACCTTAATATCAAACAGATGGATGATGCTATCCATGCCATGCTTCATCTCTATAGAAAGGTAAAATCGTGCCAGGAAATATGACAACAATATCTCCTGCCTGGGACCTCCAGGGGCAAAGCCATCCTGAAAGATTGGGGATCTCGTAATCTTGTAAAAGACCTACCATATCCCACAACCAGCCCCCATACAAGCTCAGCAAGGGGAGGAATGTGGGCATAACATTGACCTAATAAAAAGCAGAGTTTGGGTTTCTATCATTTGTCAGTCCTGAAGGTACAGCTTGCTATGGCTGACTTCAAAATAGCCGACATGGTTACCACTCATCTTGAAAAGTTTTCCCCCTCCCATATACTAATGTGCCACAAACAGGAAGTTGATATCACCAACCATTCCCATTTTGTTTAGATGTAACCATATAAATGGCCCATCCTGTATTTGTTATAAACACTGCCTACCTTTCCGGATTAGCTATATAAAATGAAACCGCTCTGTTCTTCTTGCTCTGTAAACCGCACCTCTGACGCCAATATGCTACCTGCAACAGGTGTCCAATCGGCCTATATAAATTAATGGTGGTGACGGCTAGTTAATTTTGTTGTTGTAAAGTTGGCAGTGATTGGATCAGGATATATATATATATATATATATATATATATAATTACACACGGTACGGAAAGTATTCAGACCCCTTTAAATTTTTCACTCTTTTTTTCATTTCATCCATTTGGTAAATTAATGTCGCTTCCCCCATCATGGGGGGTGGCCGTTACTTACAATCGTCAGTGGCGAAGGGCATCCATTGAAGAGTTTGGGAACCGTCATCACATCTCATTCAACCATTGGTCAGTAGAGATAAAATACTTATCTCGAAGGCTGCAAGAGCTGATGACTAGAACCAAGGTCATGTTCCTCAAAAATGGAGGGGCAACATTGCTGGCATGCAGTGGGTGTGATCCCAGAAGGGAGGGAGCAGGATGAACCCTTCTTGATAAATGAATGGGCCTGGGAGAGGCTCCTTGAGGCAGCTCGAGATAGGGCTACTACCACCCCAGAGAGAGTGTACTGTTTTTAGGGTTCCCCACCTTCAATGCGGGAGCAGCCAAAGATGCAGGTGGCATAGGGGGCTGTTGCCAATTTCTATATGTGGGGGTTCTGGCACTACCGGAAGCCGGGTCACTTTACGCCCAGGAACCTGAGAATCGGGCTCCAGGAAGAAGGTGGAGGGAGTCCCCTCAGCCTCCCGAGGAAAGAGGAGAAGCGGACTGCTGAAGATAATTACTGTATTACCCTCCTTATAATTTTATACTGGCTGTGCACTTTGTGCAAAACTTTTTTTATGAGTGTAGGAGTACAGAAACTACATATTAAAAATATTTGTACGAGGTGCCAGTTGTTGCCTTTCAGGGGTCTATGGATGAACCTCCTTATAATGTTTTCCTGGCTTTGTACTTTCTGCAAACCTTTTGAGTGTGGGAGTACATAAACTACACTTTCAAAATATTTACTTTCCATATTTATTTCTAGATTCAATTAGTCATCCATACACTTTAACGCGGTTATTGGTACATACGGTGGTATGTAAAACTCCATAACAGTGTTAAAAAGTGGTGTTGGTTTACATTTCGCACACATACGGTATTCCGTGGTCTGGGGTACATTTCTGTAATATCTAATACTCCCCCAAAAAAGTTCAAAAATTTATGTGGATTAAATTACTCATCCATAGAGTTGTACGTGGGGTACATTTTGGTGTTATATAACACTCCAAAAAATTGTTCAAAAATGTATTGGTATTATATTGCTTATCCATAGAGTATTACATGTTCTTGGGTAGATTTCGGTGGTATCTATCTCTCCTAAAAATTGTTAAAAAATGTATTGGTATTATATGGCTCATCCATAGAGTATTACCTAAGTATTTTGGGGTGTATTTCAGTGGTATCTAACTCTCCCAAAAAATTGTTCACATTTTTTCTGGTATTATATTGTTCATCTATAGAGTATTACATGTTCTTGGGTACATTTCAGTGGTATATTAAACTCTAAAAAAAAAAACCTTCCAAAACTTTTTATGGATTCAAGGATTCATCCATACACTAATGCAGTTCTTGTTACATTTCGCTAGTATGTAAAAACTCTAAAAAATAAAAAAAAAAAACATCCAAAAATGTTTTTGGATTCAAAGATTCATACATACAGTTTAACGTATTTTGTTAAAAACTACGGTGGGTTAAGATTTTTAAAAACTGCTTGGCCTGGTACAGTTCACAAAATATTTTTGGCCCCAAAATTGACTATTGTCATATATATTGTAGAACCTTATTTATGTGAAATTTTGTTGGTTTGCAATGAAACCCAAAATTGGTCTTCTACAGATGTACACTTTCTTAATATTTTAATGAGGCCGTCCAGTTGTTGCCTTCAAGGGTGTACGGATGACCCTGTTAGTAAGTTTTGGAAGGCTTCGCAGTCTTCATAACTTTTAGGAGTGTAGGAGTACCACAGCTATAATTTGCTCCCAATATTTGAATGAGGCACTACAGATCACCCTAAGATCAAGAAAAAAAGCAATTGCCAGATAAATGTTCAGAATTCCAATTCACTCTGGAGGAGATGGTAATAGTATAAGCACAATAAATGGCCCAGTGTGATTTGTATCCTATCCCATTTAGCTATCTGCACCTTTATTCAAAAATGTTTGTTCACATAATAATTTTGGTTATGTACTTTGTTAGAGGAGGGACATTTAAAAATAATCTCTCAAGCAAAGGCAAGACATATATCCATTTAAATTTCCAGGTGTCAATGCACCTCAGTGTGCAACCAGTGGACTTAAATAACTCCAACAAATAATTATTGCACCTTGTCCCAACTGTAATAATATTTGCCAATTCGAAACGCTAAATACATATAATTGCACCTTATCCTCATTTGATATACCCACATCAAGAGACTTTTGACATCCTATTATTGTCTTGTGCACACAACCTTCAAATATGCATGAAGCTCACAGTCTATTGATTCAGTCACATAAATATACAGCCATACAGCCACAGTCAAATAAACATCTTATTATTGTGCTGTGCACATAACATTCAAGTATGCATGAAGCTCATTGTTCTCTTCTGCACATAGCATTCAAGTATGCTTAAAGCTTGACGTGTTTCCTCTCCAATGGGTTCATCAGGAGAGCATACTTAACATATAATAATAGTAGATATAAAAAGAGATGAAAAGATACTTAGCTTGAAGCATTATTCAGTCTTTAAAAGGGTCCAACCATAATAGGGGCACAGTGTCCTTCCATATCCATCAGGGAATCAATGTCCACCATGGATAATCATTAGAGTAGCCCATTTATACTTCCCTCCCTTGATCTCTCTTCCGGTTCCGATAATTCCCAGAAGCGGTGGAAAGCTTACGGCGTAATGTCAGATGGCAGCGCATGCACAGACAGAAACCCAATTTGCAGGTTGACTGATTGTCCGCACATGCGTTGTTCAATGGTCATGTGAACTGCATCTGCGTTCCATCTTGCACCTGCATGCTATCTTCTAGTAGGTGAGAAAATGCCATAGAATATTGAATAGTAAGTTCCATAACTCAAGTATACGGTAAATATATGTCTAAAGATAAAAGAAATTAATAAAAATAAGAGGGAGAGAGGGAAAATTTCGAAATGAATTCCCATAGCTATAAATATTAGAGCTTGTACTTAGGGTAAAGGCCAAATGTATATGTAATTTCTGTGATGCAGATGTCGAAAAAGATAATGGCCAGAACCTTTTATGGACAATGGGTCTGAGGGCAAACTTTCATGACAAGGGCCAAAAACACAGAGCATCTGGATGTCAGACTCCACAGAGAGGAAAAAGGAAAAAGAGGGAAAATAATCTAACACTACAAAATGCGTTAAAAATTTAGCTGGATTACAGTTCTCATTCATACACTATTCCATGGTCTGGTATACATTTCCTGTGATATATAAAACTGAAAAAAAACATTAACATTTTTTGTAGGGTTTCATTTTTCAGCCATACAGTATTACGTGGCCTGGGGTACATTTCCGTGAGTTATAACACTCCAAAAAGTGTCCTTTTTTTACTGTATTCAATCAGTGATCCATACATGCTTAGTGGGAGACAAAGGTGGCAGAAGCATGTGAGAGTCCTGAGGGAGTGACTGGAGTAATATTGGAGCCATAGAAAGCTGGTGCAACAGCAGAGGTGGCAGGAGCCTGTGTTCTGATACAGTCGATATCCCAGAACCACGAAAGTCCGAACCCAGGCTACATCCTTTAGTGCTGAGGTTTTTGCTGATGGCAGACAGGAGAGCTAGGATTCAGGAACTGGTGAGTGAACTTCGGGGCCTAGACTGATCGGAAGAGATAAGGAGGCAAGTAAAGGTACCTTCACACATAACAATATCGTTAACGATATCGTTGCTTTTTGTGACGTAGCAACGATATCGTTAAGGAAATCGTTATGTGTGACAGCGACCAACGATCAGGCCCCTGCTGGGAGATCGTTGGTCGCTGAACAAAGTCCAGAACTTTATTTCGTCGCTGGATCTCCCGTGGACATCGCTTGATCGGCGTGTGTGACACCGATCCAGCGATGTCTTCACTGGTAACCAGGGTAAACATCGGGTTACTAAGTGCAGGGCTGCGCTTAGTAACCCGATGTTTACCCTGGTTACCAGCGTAAAAGTAAAAAAAAAAACACTACATACTTACCTACCGCTGTCTGTCCCCGGCTCTCTGCTCTGCACTCCTCTTGTACTGGCTGTGAGCGTCGGTCAGCCGGAAAGCAGAGTGGTGACGTCACCGCTCTGCTTTCCGGCCGCTGTGCTCACAGCCAGTGCAGGAGGAGTGCAGAGAAGCTGAGCGCCGGGGACAGACAGCGGAAGGTAAGTATGTAGTGTTTGTTTTTTTTTTACTTTTACGCTGGTAACCAGGGTAAACATCGGGTTACTAAGCGCGGCCCTGCGCTTAGTAACCCGATGTTTACCCTGGTTACCGGCATCGTTGGTCGCTGGAGAGCGGTCTGTGTGACAGCTCTCCAGCGACCAAACAGCGACGCTGCAGCGATCCGGATCGTTGTCGGTATCGCTGCAGCGTCGCTTAATGTGCAGGGGCCTTAAGGACCATGTCAGGACAAATGTTATCAGGCACACTAGCTGTGAGGTACTGAGAGTGTGGGGAGGGTGGTAGTTACTTATAAGCATCAGCATTGAAGAGTTTGTGACCCGTCATCACATCTTGTTTCAACTATCGGGCAGTAGAGAAGGTTGCACTGTGCTGACGGCTGGGACTAGGGTCACATTCCTCAAAATGGAGGGGCAACATTGCTGGTATGCAGTGGGTGTGATCCGAGAAGGAAGGGAGCATGATGAACCCTTCTTGAGGAATGAGTGGGAAAAGGAGAGGCTCTTTGAGGCAGATCAAGACAAGGCTATTTCCACCCCTGAGAGATCGTACTGTCCTTGGGGTTCCCTGCCTTTTTATGCATGAACAGACAATGGTGCAGTTGACACAGGGGGCTGTTGCCATTTCCATATGTCGGGGGCTCCAGCACTTCCTAAAGCCAGGTCACTTACAGCCCAGGCACCAGGGAATTGGGCTCCGGGAAGCAGGAGGAGGCAGTCCCCTCAGCCTCAAGAGGAAGGAGATCATTCAAAAAAGATTACCGCACACTCAAGACTGGTAAGATGCAAAAGGTGTATGCCAATTTTATTGAAGAAAACAAAACAAAACTCAGACTTGAGTAACCCCATGAGTAAGACCCGGGAGGGTCGAAACGTCGGGTTTTTGTCTATTTCAAATGAATATGAATGTGGCAACCACTTCTTTTTTGTTTTGTTTTCTTCAATAAAATTGGCATACACCTTTTGCATCTTACCAGTCTTGAGTGTGCGGTAATCTTTTTTGAATGATTGACTTGACCTCACGGTCAGTTTACCAGCACCTCCTTGTCCCTGACCTGAGTGCACACCATTTTCCTTGTCCTCAAGAGGAAGGAGAAGCAGACACCTAAAGAGAATTACTGTATTTCCCTGCTTGGCTTTCAGGGGTCTATAGATGACCGTTTGTCCTTATATTTTTGTCCTGGCTTTGTACTTTGTGCAAAGCCTTTATAAGTGTAGGAGTACATCAAGTACACTTTTAAAATATTTGAATGAGGCCCACCAGTTGTTGCAGATTTGGTGCTTTTTTGTTGTGTGTTTTTTTCGGACCGGATTTGTGACAAAACATGAAGCAAAACCTGATTCCAGCTAAGTGAATGAGAAACCTAAAGTGTCATGCACACATTGAGTAGCTTTGACTTGCAGATTTGGTGCAGAAAATAATCTGCAGGATGTCAATTCAATTGTGCGTTTTTGCCCCACTTTTTTTTACCATTGACTTCACTCAAATCAATCAAAAATGCACAATAAAACACGGTTTTGCAGATGCCTATCTCCTGCCAAAAAATGTAGAAATGGGGCTGAAATTTTACTCAATTTCTGTACATATCATTATTACTTGCATGTTGCTCACTCAGACTATTCCGTGGTTGGAGTACATTTTCTTGATATATAACCCTCAAAAGTGCATAGCCTTTATGAGTCTAGGAGTACCTAGACTCATAAAGGCTATGCAGTCAATTTGGAATGCACTCTCCACGCTCAGAGAGGTGAATATTCATTTCTCTTAAGTAGCACACGTCACCACCCGGCAACTGCAAGAAGGCTCCGGCTGACACTGAGTGCGCTACTGAAGAGCAATGAATACTCACTGCTCTCTGCGCACACAGTCCCGGCGTGCAGAGCAGTGAGTATTCCAGCAGGTACCCTTCAGCTTGCAAGCAGGGCATGACATCCCTGCCATGCACTGCTTACATGCATAAATCAGCTGCTGGCATCATCGCAACAAGATGCTGCGAGGGAACGCCGGGAAGGTAAGTGTAATAGTTTTTTTATGTTTTCTGATGGAGCCATGCATACCAGGACCAGGTTTGGGGGCCAATCATACCAAGATGCTATTAAAGAGAAATGAATATCCATTGCCCTCCACACTCACGAGGCGTGGAATGCTGTGAATATTCATTTCTCTATAGAAGCAGGCACAGGAGTTAGCCACAGTAGCCGACTCCTGCCACTGTGACCCGCTGCTCCGCCTATGCCACTCCCCCACCTCCCCACCACACCTGGTACCGGTACATTCAGACTATAATATGCACCCCCATTTTACTCCACATTTTTGGAGGAAAAAAGTGTGTTTTATAGTCCGAAAAATACGGTAGCTGATGTTACTGCTTCCTACTTGCCTGTATAGTAGATATAACTGCATCATACAACCCTCTGGATCTTAGCACCTGCCTTTCAGGTTCCACGCTGAAAGGTGAAACCTGTCTACATTCTGATGAAGAACTGGGCACTGAAAAAGGAGGTCTTCTCTCCGGTGAAGCAGGATAGGATCTTCCAAAAACATCTTTTCTCAATAGGGGAAACCAGCTCCTTTTTTGGCCAGAAGGGCACTATTAGGATTATTTTTGCCCTCTACACTTCTCTCTTCTGCCCACTGAAAAATCCTCTTCGCTAGACTCTGTAATAAGGGATGATTTGGACCCTCTTGTTGGTGTAGAAAGGCTACCGCCGTCATATTGTTCCAACAGAATCTTTATGTGTCTGTTCCTGACTACAGGCTGGCTTTGTCTTAAGACTTTCCATATTATACACAGCTCTCTGTAGTTCGAGGATCTGGCTTGAACTTCCAGAGTCCATGTTCCCTGGAGGAATTTTCGTTCCAGATGACTGCCCCATCCTAACTGACTTGTGTCAGTGGTAGCCACCATGCCAAGGGAGAGAATCCATCAAATCCCTACCTGAAGGCTCCATGGAATTGTCCACCAAACCAGAGGTCTCATCACTGATGTGGAAAATGGCATTACGTTGTCTAGAGTTAGTTGCCGTCTGTCCCAGGCTAATAAAATAGCATCCTGGAGATCATGCGAATGAATTTTTTCCTGGTTCCAGGTACTAAGGTCTGCCGATGCTTATTAGGAAATTGCTCAAGTAGGGGACTATGGCAATGCCTAATCTCCTTAGGTAGGTCACTATGTCCGCTACCAATTTCGTGAAGTATCGAGCCAAGACTAGGCCAAAGGTAAGATATCAAAACTGATAATGATGAATCTGATCTTGGACTTTTATTGCAAGCCTCAGATACTTTTGATGGCAAGGATGAATGGAAACGTGATAATACGCGTTGTTTAGGTCCAATGTACACATCACCGCATTCCTGTCTATCAGAGGAATGGTAGACTTGATTGACTCAATTTTGAGTCTCTTGTATCTTACAGAGCGATTCAGGAGCTTTAAATTTATTATTGTACGGGACTCACCAGAGGGTTTTTTAACCGAGAAAAGACTCGAACAGTGACACCAGAATGTTTCTCTCTGGGGAACCGGGACTATCGCTCCGATCTTTAATAGATCCTGTAAGTCTGATCACATTGGGGAGAGGACGGTAGATGACTGGGAATCCGTTAGGACAAACATTTCTGGTGAGATCTGGATAAATTCTATCATTTAGCCTGATGATATAGTTCTTAGCACTCACTGATTCTGAAAAAATGTCCTGCCAACCTTCTATATACAATCATAGCTGTTCTCCCACACCCATGGCATCATTGCCTTCCTGGACCTGGTCCTAAGCCAAAGATACTGCCCCTATCCCTACTTCCTTTGGGGTAGCTCCATCTGCCTGACTTCCCCTTATAGCCTGGCCTCTGGGAGGGTTGGGGTCTATGAAAGGCTGTTATTTCTTAGTCCTATCCTCTGGGAACTTTTTCTTTGTGTCCGATGCCTTCTCCAGAATTTAGTCTACAATGGCACCAAACACTCTAGAACCCGAAAAGGTAATGGAATATTTTTGGACTGGGTATCCCCTGACCACATTTTTAACCAAATAGTCCGACGGGCAGCTTTTGACAGGGCACTGTTCCTGGCAGCGAATCAAACTGACTCTGCAGATGCGTCTGCCATGAACCCTGTAGCTAGTTTAATCAATGGCATGGATCTTAAAATAACCCCCTAGAAGTCTTATCCTTTAAGTGTTCTTTGGGCCACAGTTGCATGGATCTAGCGAATGAAGTTGCCGCTATATTGGCTCTTATTATAGCTGCCAATGTCTCTCAGGTTCTTTTAAGGAAACCGTCTGCCTTCCTATCCATGGGTTCCTTGAGACTCGAAGAATCTTCAAACAGGTTTGACTTTTTTTTTAATCTTGAATACTGGGATGTCTATATTTGGGATCTCTTCATAGGGTTTAATATCATCTGGCGAATTATACATTTTTCTCCACATACTCCCACTCTTCCATAATCATGGTGCGGATGTGGTTATTTACAGGAAAGCCTCTGTCTCTGAGATCTCAGACCCCTAAACATCTCATCCTGTGCAGACTGAGAATGAGACTTCTGGGCATCTTCTATCTGCATTGTATTCCTAACCGCAAGCAGGAGCTCATCCGTATTTTCTGATGAGAAGAGGTATTTTTTCCCCTTCTCTGGAGCATCTGTGGCTGTTTCTCCCTCCTCCACCTGATCTGATCCTAAGGGTGTACATCTTTGTCGGAACTCAGCTCCAACTCCCATCTTGGTCTTTTAGTAGGAGAACCATCTTGAAACACTGGCTGAGATGTATGCAGAGAAAGTAGACCAGATATGGAAGCCTGAACTTCCTCTCTGATCATGGATCTCATATCTGTTAGGAAAGATGATTATTCCTCCCTGATAATTTTGGAAGTCCAGCTCTCGCATAACTGTTTTCTCCATGCGTTAGATAATTTGAAGTTGCAGATAGCACATCTCCTAAATTTCCCTGACACTTTCCTGCCATCCTTTTTAGATGCTGATGCTACAGAGGTGGATACTTCCCCCTAAAATACACAGAGTATAACACTATATGTTTAGGTGGGGGTAAAGGGACTTGTAGCAGATTGTATGCCTTCCATAACAAAATCCCCACTCACGTACACCTGGGCCTGTTCAGATGTAGCATCTGTTCTGCCCGAGTCATCCATATTGAATAGCACAATCACATCCATGTCCCCGGGTTTCTCTTCTTCCTCATTCCACCATGGTACACACGCTGAGGCCCGGAAGTGCGCGCTGCCCAGCTCCTAAAGATGATGTCGCCATATGTGCGTCTTACTCCTTGCATCTTCGGCGTGCTGGAGCCAGCCGCCAGAGCCGAGAGTCCCCCAGGGGAGGGAAGCGGCTCACAAACCAGGAGCAGTGCTCGACTTATTATGGCTGAGGAACCCCACTTTGTGTTGCATAGTTTGGTCACAGAAGAAACTTGTGAGAGTAGATTATATGGGTTAATTCAACTTTTATCTACACAGAACATGAGGTACATGCATCAACTTTTTAATACAGCATAACAGGAAGTCTGAAGGACCTTTTACCAGAGAGAACGTGAAACCAAAGTACAGCAAGTATATGCATTACATTCAACTAAGCATATAACAGTAACAACATCACCATCTACTGTCAGAAAAAAGTAAACTCCTCCTGCACACAAATAAGTCTGTATCTGTTGCATATCTGTCAACACCCTTTCTCAACAGTAAGGACTTATTCAGTTAACCCTAATTTCTTCATCAGTCTCTGATGTCTTTCAGCATTTAATGCCTTTGTGAAAATATCTGCTATTGTATCTTCAATTGGACACTACTCTAAATTTAGGATTTCTTGTTCCTGGTGATCTCAAGAAGTGAAACTTCACAAT
This sequence comes from Ranitomeya imitator, assembly GCF_032444005.1. Lineage (NCBI taxonomy): Eukaryota > Metazoa > Chordata > Amphibia > Anura > Dendrobatidae > Ranitomeya > Ranitomeya imitator. Next base: position 60,312,499 of record NC_091289.1, read on the forward strand.
CAATGTGTTTAATTCTTGGATTAACTCTTTCTATCTGAGCAAGAACTAGACATCCTTGATTGTCCTCGTACATCTTTGTTGGTCCCGATTGTTGTTGTCCTAAGTCTGTTAGCAGTTGTCTTAACCATAGAACTTATTGACTGACGTGCTGCGGCGACATATTCTGCTTCTGTTGACGACAGTGTTACTTGCTATAGATTGTTTCTTACTAATCCAACTAACAGGTCCGCCTGAGAGCAAGAAAAGATAGTCATTGGTCGTTCTGCCAATTCGATCTCCAGCCCAGTCTGCATCAACATATCCAGTTAAAATACATTTCTCACTTTGCAGGTAGTTTCAGTTTAACACTGCTAGTCCCTTTCAATTACCCTCTTCACAGAATTCCAATCCATTTTATTTGGCTTTGACACCTTCCTGCTTAAAATTCCCACTGCTGCTGCAATGTCTGGCCTTGTAACAGTCACAAGATATACTGTAATAATTTTTCCATTGCCTTTCTGTATTTTTCATTATTCGGTAACAGATTCTGGTCAATATTTCCTTCAGATAGTTCGTTTCCATTGGAAACTTTACTGGTTTTGCATCTTTCAATCCAAATGTTTCGATTATGTCTTGAATCATGTGATTTTGATTAAGAAGGAAACTCCCATCTTCTTCTCTTTCTATCTGCATTCCTAGGTACTGTTTCACATTTCCCAGATCTTTGATCTCAAAGTGTTGATCCAAAGTTTTCACTATCTCTGCTTCATCCCTTTCTTTTTCAAAACAAACTAAAATATCGTCCACATATATCAGCACATAGATCCATCTATCCAAAAACTCTTCACACTTGGTTTCTTACCTTGCCACAGTTCATATGTTTTTTTTTTCAGTTTCTTGAAAAAAGTCTGTTTTGCAGATAAGTAGCTGTCATTGCTGCTTCACCCCAGTATTTCTCTGGTAGTTTGGCGTCTGTTAGCATACACCTTATCATTTCTGTCAGAGTTCTGTTTTTCCATTCTGCTACCCCGTTCTTTTCAGGTGTGTATGGAACAGTCTTTTCATTCTCTATTCCATTCTGTCTTAAGTACTGTATATACTCGAGTATAAGCTCACCCGAGTATAAGCCAAGACCCCTAATTTTGCCACAGAAAACTGGGAAAACTTATTGACTCGAGTATAAGCCTAGGGTGGGAAATACAGCAGCTACTGGTACATTTCAAAAATAAAAATAGATACCAATAGAAGTAAAATTGATTGAGACATCAGTAGGTTAAATGTTTTTGAATATCCATATTGAATCAGGAGCCCCATATAATGCTCCATACAGTTCATGATGGGCCCCATAAGATGCTCCATACAAAAATGTGCCCCATTAAATGCTGCACAAAGGTTAATAATGGCCCCATAAAATGCTCTATATTAAAATTTGCTACATATAATGCTGCACAAAGGTTAATGATGGCCCCATAAGATGATCCATAGAATAATATGCCCCATATACTGCTCCATAAAGGTTTATGGCCCCATAAGATGCTCCATAGCATAATATACCCCTTATGCTGCTCCGTAAAGGTTGATGACCCCATAAGATGCTCCATAGAATAATATGCCCCATATGCTGCTCCATAAAGCTTGATGGCCCCGTAAGATGCTTCATAGCATAATATGCCCCATATGCTGCTCCATAAAGGTTGATGGCCCCATAAGATGCTCCATAGAATAATATGCCCCATATGCTGCTCCATAAAGGTTGATGACCCCATCAGATTCTCCATAGAATAATATGCCCCATATGCTGCTCCATAAAAGTTGATGGCCCCGTAAGATGCTCCATAGCATAATATGCCCCATATGCTGCTCCATAAAAGTTGATGGCCCCATAAGATGCTCCATAGAATAATATGCCCCATATGCTGCTCCATAAAGGTTGATGGCCCCATAAGATGCTCCATAGAATAATATGCCCCATATGCTGCTCCATAAAGGTTGATGGCCCCGTAAGAGGCTCCATAGAATAATATGCCCCATATGCTGCTCCATAAAGGGCCCCATAAAATGCTCCATTGCATAATATGCCCCATTGCATAATATGCCCCATATGCTGCTCCATAAAGGTTGATGGCCCCATAGGATGCTCCATAAAATAATATGCACCATATGCTGCTGCAATTAAAAAAAAAAAGACATACTCACCTCTCGCCGCTGGGGTAGGGGTACCAGTGTCTTGAGCAGGTGGGGACACCGGCGCGCTATGGGGGCCAGGTTCCCGGGGTCGCCGCTGACTCAGGCCCCCAATACTTGCGATATTCACCTGTCACCGTTCCACCGCCGCGCGCCGCTGTGTCTTCCGGCTCTCTACAGTGACTGTTCAGGCATAAGACGTGCACTAAACACGTCATCGCGCCCACTGACCTGAACATCACAGCCAGAGGACATGGATACAGAGCCCGGCGGTGGAATGGGGGACAGGTGAATATCGCATGGATCGCCCTCCCTGTCATACTCACCCCCTCCTGGTGCGGTCTCTGCAAGTCCCTGCTTTCACAGGAGCAGCGGCAGAAGCAGCATTGGACCTGTGGAGGGTGAGTAACACTTGATTTTGTTTTTGTTTTTTAACTGAGCCACAATATTGTAAAAAAAAAAAAATTGAGCGGGGAAAAGCCATTTAACTATTTGCTTATCAATGACTGCTAGTTTATTTTGATGAGCTCTGACAATAAATCGCGCTTTTCTTAATGACAATTCTAAAGTACAATTGTCTAGAGATAAAAACAGTTGCACTGTTATTAATTTCAATGAGACTATGTCCGATGTTAATTACAGAAAACAATAAAGCAGAAGAATGTGGCGCAGCCAGCAAAAATATTCACAACTTTGGTGCACTTTGGTTTGACTGGAAACGTAAACACAGTATAGTATTGTCCAAGTCCTTTTCTGATACACCACTAGATGCCACCCAGAACTCAACAAATATCAGTGTAGCCAAGCTTTAAAGGGTTGTCCGGGAATTTTTTTTTTTTTTTTTTTAATATGGGCCTAAAACTTTAGAGTCAGGTAGTTGCTAACAGAGGAACCTATCTGCCTGTTCAATCCGGCGCCGGTGCAGAGCGGTCACTAACCGCTCCTGCCGGGGATTTGGCTGCTGCACATCAATAAAGCAGCTTCTTCTTCAGGGCTGCTCTGTTGATGGGCATCTCTGCAGACTGACGGCTGGGTTCTGCAGGCAGCGGTGTGCAGACTGAAAATAAGCATGACATTGGCAGTCATGCCCTCTCAACAGAGCAGAGCGGAAGAGGAGCCTCTACTCTGTCAATGTAATATCAGTGGAAGCTGCTGAATACCCGGCATGAGCAGTCTGGGCCCACTCTGTGCCGGCGGAGATCGGCGCCAAGTAGGGCAGGCAGGTAGTTAGCTACTACCTGCCTGTTATTTCAGCCCATTGTGAAAAAAAATTACTAGTCCTAGATAACCACTTTAAAGTGAATGTGAATCCCTTTTGGCCCTAGAACGTTAAAGATGGTTTGGGCTGAATCATGTACGATTATGTCCATGTGAGCACATACAGAAGACACTTGCCACTGTACTCAGCCACATTCCTACTAGTGATGGGTCGTTCGTGAACAATCCGAGACACAGCCGGCTCCCTGCTGTGAACGATGGGAGCCGCCACCCCAGTGAGAGCCATTGAATTCTCTTAATGGCGCTCACTGGGCGTATAATTCCCATGTTCGACAGATGTAACCCCGACCTCCTGAAGTAAACCCCGCCCATTCGTCAATTTAATTGGCTGCCTTACATGGACGTGGTGTCGACCACTAGTGGGCGGAGTTTCAGCCATATTGACGTCACCTTTAAATATGTGTTCACCTATGGTGAACACATATTTAATCGGGATCCATTTAGGATCCAAAAAGAGCTGGCTCTTTTTGATGAGTGGAGCCATAAGAGCCGGACTGCCCATCACTAACATTTCCTACAGCCATAGCAAAGATCAGCAAAAACACAGAACCCTCCAATCTCTCTAAACTGAAAGTCCCCTTGCAGATGAAAAAAGTAAAATAAATTGCAAGTTGCATATTTCATTTAACAGAATATGAATTGAAAGTATTCCAGCAGATTTGGCTCGGAATGGGAATGATCCAACAGAAAAAGAGCAAGGCTGCACTTTTACTACACTGCTGTATATTGAGAATGCTTGCTAATAAAGAGAGTGCTATCGCGTTTTCAGCCAAAAATGATTGTTGTACGGTAGTTCTTATTATATATTGTTTAAAGATCGGAAGGAGGATCCATAACTCCTGACTCCGAGTCGCCCTTCCTTTGTCCCTCAGTCTATTAATTTTAATGAACATTTTGTAATCCAGATGGTGATCCATGTTTTTTATTGAACTGACGTTTGTCCAGTGCTCTCTAAGCGTCATTGCCACTCTCCCTATATACTAACTGTAACAACTCTGCTGGCATCACAGCATGGCCTCACATCTCTCACACAATCTTACCCACTGCTCCAGGCCATGATGTGGTTTCTGTTTCATGCCAGCTCCATAGTCTGTTCCTCTGCTCTCTGCATGCCTCATGGCTATGTGTATAGGGGGCCGGCGCCTGAACTCTCTGGTTCTTATAGGAATCAGGCGCATCTGTCCAATCAGTTCCTGACCAATTACCGAGAGGCCTCCTGTATATAGTGCAGCTCCACCCTGTGGTCTGGGCCTGTGCAATGTGTTTGCTCAGTTAGTGTTTTGCTTCTGAGTTTGCCAGGTCTTGCTCTATGTTGCTCCCTCTCTGGAGGCTTTTCTCTGTGCATTTGCCTTGATCTTTGTCCGCCCTCCAGGAGGCTGAATATCCTGGTCCCTGTGTCTTTGTCCCTGTGTCTTGTTCCATTGCCTTGTCTGTACTTTGTCTTTTCTCGGTTTCCTTGTCTGTGGCTTCCTTCCCTGCTGTGTCTTTCCTTGTGTTCCCAGTCTGCTTACACTCCGCACTCTTGCGGCTCTGCCTGCTCTGCATCTTGGTGGCTTTACCGCTGCTCCGCACTTCTGCGGTTCTGGTCCGTCTTACTCTGCTCCGTTCCCGTTGCTGCAGAAACCTCTTGCTGCAGTTCCTCTCTGCAATCCTTGCGGTTCCACTTTGCTTAGCTTCTGCAGTATCTCTTGCTGCAGCTTCTCTCCACATTCTTTGTGGCTCTGCTCAGCTTTTGTCGCTACGCTACCGCTTGCTGCTTTCCATTCCTATCTGCAGTCTTTCAGTCCTCTCCTGTGTGAACAGGTCCCTACCTGTTCCTCCAAAATATATATCCCTACCTGTTCCTTCATCTCACTCACAATTGGACTGCACTCGGGTGTCATCTGAGTGCAGCCTGATTCTAATATCTCATCAGCTAGTCCTGTGTTTCCTGCCGTCCTAGCCAGTCCTGTCTCCTGCCGTCCTAAGTCAGTTCTGTGTCTCCTGCCGTCCTAGCAAGCCCTGTGTTCTCTGCTGTGTCTCTGCCAGCCCTGTGTTCCAAACTACAAATCTGTACCTGCACGTCCAGTGTGAACAGGCCCTTACCTGTTCCTTCATATACCACATCAACCAGTCCTGTGTTCTCTGCCGTGCCTCCCAATCCTGTGTTCCTGCCAGTCCTGCCGTTCCTGCCCTGCCTTCCAGTCCTGTGTTCCTGCTGTCCTAGCCAGTCCTGTTTCCTGCCGTGTCTCTGCCAGCCCTGTGTTCTCTGCCGTGTCTCTGCCAGCCCTGTCTCAGCCGTGCCAGCCTACTCGTCTGTGTTCCAGCCGTGCTCTTCTGCCAGTCCTGCCTAATGCCCGCACCAATCCTGGTGTTCCTGTCTCCCAAGTGGGATCAGCAGCCACAGCCAGACACCACCCTGGAGTAGGACCTGGCAGCTGCCTGCTGCACAAGCCTGTCCTCACCATCAGAGGCTCCAGTGAAAACCCAGGCAGCTGTCATAGTCACGCCCCTTCCAGGGTAGTCTGGTTTGTGGCACAGTGGGGCCACAAAACCCCCGAGCTCACGCCCACCAGTCAGGGCGCGAGCGTAACACTAACTAGCTATTGAATCCGTTCTACGCCCAGGTGACGAGCATTTATATTGGTATATGGTCTCCATCCTGTCATGTGCTGCTCCATCCTGCACCCCCATCCTGTCATGTGCTGCTCCATCCTGCGCCCCCATCCTGTCATGTGCGGCTCCCATCCTGTGCCCCCATTCTGACATGTGCTGCACCCATCGTGCGCCTCCATTCTGACATGTGCTGCTCCATCCTGCGCCTCCATTCTGACATGTGCTGCACCCATCCTGCGCCCCATCCTGTCATGTGCTGCTCCCATCCTGCGCCCCCGTTCTGTCATGTGCTGCTCCCATCCTGCACCCCCGTTCTGTCATGTGCTGCTTCCATCCTGCACCCCCGTTCTGTCATGTGCTGCTGCCATCCTGCACCCCCGTTCTGTCATATGCTGCCCTATTCTGTCATGTGCTGCTCCCATCCTGCGCACCCGTTCTGTCATGTGCTGCTCCCATCCTGCGCCACCATTCTTTAATTTGCTGCTCCCATCCATATGCCCCATACGCTGCTCCATAAAGGTTGATGGCCCCCATAAGATGCTCCATAGTATATGCCCCGTACACTGCTCCATAAAGGTTTATTGGGCAGCACGGTGGCGCAGTGGTTAGCACAGCAGCCTTGCAGCGCTGGAGTCCTGGGTTCTAATCCCACTCAGGACAACATCTGCAAAGAGTTTGTATGTTCTCTCCGTGTTTGCGTGGGTTTCCTCCGGGCACTCCGGTTTCCTCCCACATTCCAAAGACATACTGATAGGGAATTTAGATTGTGAGCCCCAACAGGGACAGCGATGATAATGTGTGTAAATTGTAAAGCGCTGCGGAATATGTTAGCGCTATATAAAAATAAAGATTATTATTATTATGGCCCCCATAAGATGCTCCATAGTATATGCCCCCGTACACTGCTCCATTATGGTTTATGGCCCCCATAAGATGCTCCATGGTATATGCCCCCGTACACTGCTCCATAAAGGTTTATGGCCCCCATAAGATGCTCCATGGTATTATATGCCCCCGTACACTGCTCCATAAAGGTTTATGGCCCCCATAAGATGCTCAATGGTATATGCCCCCGTACACTGCTCCATTATGGTTTATGGCCCCCATAAGATGCTCCATGGTATTATATGCCCCCGTACACTGCTCCATAAAGGTTTATGGCCCCCATAAGATGCTCCATGGTATATGCCCCCGTACACTGCTCCATTATGGTTTATGGCCCCCATAAGATGCTCCATGGTATTATATGCCCCCGTACACTGCTCCATAAAGGTTTATGGCCCCCATAAGATGCTCCATGGTATTATATGCCCCCGTACACTGCTCCATAAAGGTTTATGGCCCCCATAAGATGCTCCATGGTATATGCCCCCGTACACTGCTCCATTATGGTTTATGGCCCCCATAAGATGCTCCATGGTATTATATGCCCCCGTACACTGCTCCATAAAGGTTTATGGCCCCCATAAGATGCTCCATGGTATATGCCCCCGTACACTGCTCCATTATGGTTGATGGCCCCATAAGATGCTCCATGGTATTATATGCCCCCGTACACTGCTCCATTATGGTTTATGGCCCCCATAAGATGCTCCATGGTATTATATGCCCCCGTACACTGCTCCGTTATGGTTGATGGCCCCATAAGATGCTCCATGGTATTATATGCCCCCGTACACTGCTCCATTATGGTTTATGGCCCCCATAAGATGCTCCATGGTATTATATGCCCCCGTACACTGCTCCATTATGGTTGATGGCCCCCCATAAGATACTCCATAGTATATGCCCCCGTACACTGCTCCATTATGGTTTATGGCCCCCATAAGATGCTCCATGGTATATGCCCCCGTACACTGCTCCATTATGGTTTATGGCCCCCATAAGATGCTCCACTGTATATGCCCCCGTACACTGCTCCATTATGGTTTATGGCCCCAATAAGATGCTCCATTGTATATGCCCCATATGCTGCTGCAATATATATAAAAAAAAAATATCATACTCACCTATTGTCGCTGGGCGCCGAGTGCTGGGGGGCCTGAGCAGGCGGGGACACCGGCGCGCTGTGGGGGTCAGGTGCCGGTATCGCCGCTAGCTCAGGCCCCCCAGCACTTGCTATATTCACCTGGCCCCGTTCCACCGCTGCGCGCCGCCATCTTCCGGCTCCTCTGGCTGTGACTGGTCAGTCAGAGGGCGGTGCGCATAAGGCTCGTCATCGCGCCCTCTGAACTGAATGTCACAGGCAGAGGACCGGGACACGGAGACGGAGCCGCACGCAGCGCTGGAACGGGGGACAGGTGAATATAGCCGATACTTACCCTCCTGGCGGTCCCTCCCTCTCTGTTGAAGATCGCGGTGTGCGTTCAGTGTTTACGCATACCGCGACTGGGAGTGTCACTCTGTGGGGTCCAAACTGCGCCGGCGCTTGCGCTTGCGCAGTCTATAAAGGCTTCGGACAGAGTGACGCTCCCAGCGTTATATTATAGATGTCCGCACCAGTCAGTACAGAACAAATCTGCACAATTCAAAAGGCTTCATTTGAAACGTACAAAATGTGTGGATTTGATGCTTATTTTCATGTGGTCTTACCCAGCTTTTACCCTCTACATATCACAGTGTTGGAGCACCCGCCAGGGCCGTGGGGATACTCGGTACCGGGCTGGTTATTAAAGGGGTGGTCACGGTGGCAGTGACCCGGTCCGTGGCCCTGGGCGTCCAACAAAAGGGGATGTGAATGGGGAATAAAGTTTATGAAAGTTATTTGTTTCTGACGCCACCTGTGGTATTCGGTCAGAGATTGTTGACACTTCTTAAAGGGGTCCTCTGGGGATGATGGTACTGCAGCAGGGATGGTATGACTTCCCACAGGTGAAGCGTAGTCCCCAGGGCTCCCGGTGTAGTGGGCACAGATGACAGACGGTGTAGTGCTGGAAAGAATTAGAGGACGCAAGGTTGCAGTCTCTTTACCTTTTACTGGTCTAAGGCAGCCACAGTCCAGGGTACGGATCACAGGTGATAGTGCGGTCCGGCTGGCCTGGAAGCGATTCAGAATCTCCCTAACCAGGTGGGGTTGGAAGCCTTCCTTACAACACTGTGTTGTAGTCCCTTGCTGCCGAAGGCTTCACACAAGATCCTCACTTTCTCTCTGTCCTATTAATAGGACAATATCCGTATGGAAGGCAACTTGAGCCTTTTTACAGGTGTCTCTATTTGTGGCGACTCCGGGCTCTATATGCTGCTGTGCCTTTGGGTGTTACTGGTTGACAGGCGACTTGAAATCTAATGCCCGCCGGTTTCTGCTGTGGGGCATACAGTTACCCCCACAACCTCGGAATTCCGGCCTTAGATTCCTGCGCTTCAGTGTGGAGGGAGCTCAGTCGCAGCTCCCCTCCAGTTATTCACTTCTCCTTTGCCCCTTCCTCCTTACAGTCTCCTACAGACTGCTCTGCCTCTCTCTTCTCTTTCCAGGAGCTGCAGAACGTGTCTGCACGGCCCCAGCTTTCCACTCCTATATCCTCTCTGACAGACTAACTCCTCCTCCAGCCAGAATATATATAGGGAAGCCACCCACAAACTGGATCAGAGCTCCCCCTTCTGGCCTGGAGTCGGAACAGTGTTGTATGTATGTGTTTCCTGTTAAAGGGATCTTTCCTCGCTTCCAGGCATGGCATCACTCCCCGTGAGGAAGGCAATACCACTGTGACACCCGAACTCCTGAGGTGTCACAGTGTGACTGAAAGTCCCAATGAAAACCCACAGCATAAATGGCCATGCTGCAGATTTAAAATCATACTGTATATCAATTTTAACATACCCAAATTGGGGAGAACCCCCCAAAATTCCTCTTTTAAACCATCAAAATTTACTTTTATTTTATACAATTACAATTGTATAGAATAAAAGTTAATTATACAGAATAAAAGTTAATTTTTATGGTTTAATAGAGAGGGACTGGGGGGGGAGTTTCTCACATTGCACTCGCAAGTGTGACCCCAGCCTAACCAGGTAACCCTGATTACAACTGGGTGACGCACCCTAACAGTGGATGTAGGAGAACCTCAGCAGATGACCGCGCTGTTACTAAAAAACATTTCTATCCAAACACTGGTATTATCGCGATATGGTGACCATATAGCGGTTGATATCTCTCCTGCAGATCATATACAGTCATGGCCAAAAGTATTGACACCCCTGCAATTCTGTCAGATAATACTCATTTTCTTCCTGAAAATGATTGCAAACACAAATTCTTTGGTATTATTATCTTCATTTAATTTGTCTTAAATGAAAAAACACAAAAGAGAATGAAGCAAACATTGATCATTTCACACAAAACTCCAAAAATGGGCCAGATAAAAGTATTGGCACCCTCAGCCTAATACTTGGTTGCACAACCTTTAGCCAAAATAACTGCGACCAACCGCTTCCGGAAACCATCAATGAGTTTCTTACAGTGCTCTGCTGGAATTTTAGACCATTCTTCTTTGGCAAACTGCTCCACGTCCCTGATATTCGAAGGGTGCCTTCTCCAAACTGCCATTTTTAGATCTCTCCACAGGTGTTCTATGGGATTCAGGTCTGGACTCATTGCTGGCCACCTTAGAAGTCTCCAGTGCTTTCTCTAAAACAATTTTCTAGTGCTTTTTGAAGTGTGTTTTGGGTCATTGTCCTGCTGGAAGACCCATGACCTCTGAGGGAGACCCAGCTTTCTCACACTGGGCCCTACATTATGCTGCAAAATTTGTTGGTAGTCTTCAGACTTCATAATGCCATGTACACGGTCAAGCAGTCCAGTGCCAGAGGCAGCAAAGCAACCCCAAAACAACAGGGAACCTCCGCCATGTTTGACTGTAGGGACCGTGTTCTTTTCTTTGAATGCCTCTTTTTTTCTCCGGTAAAGTCTATGGTGATGCATTTGCCCAAAAAGCTCTACTTTTCTCATCTCACCAGAGAACATTCTTCCAAAACGTTTTAGGCTTTTTCAGGTAAGTTTTGGCAAACTCCAGCCTGGCTTTTTTATGTCTCGGGGTAAGAAGTGGGGTCTTCCTGGGTCTCCTACCATACAGTCCCTTTTCATTCAGATGCCGACGGATAGTACGGGTTGACACTGTTGCACCCTCGGACTGCAGGGCAGCTTGAACTTGTTTGGATGTTAGTCGAGGTTCTTTATCCAACATCCGCACAATCTTGCGTTGAAATCTCTTGTCAATTTTTCTTTTCCGTCCACATCTAGGGAGGTTAGCCACAGTGCCATGGGCTTTAAACTTCTTAATGACACTGCGCATGGTAGACACAGGAACATTCAGGTCTTTGGAGATGAACTTGTAGCCTTGAGATTGCTCATGCTTCCTCACAATTTGGTTTCTGAAGTCCTCAGACAGTTCTTTGGTCTTCTTTCTTTTCTCCATGCTCAATGTGGTGCACACAAGGACACAGGACAGAGGTTGAGTCAACTTTAATCCATGTCAACTGGCTGCAAGTGTGATTTATTTATTGCCAACACCTGTTAGGTGCCACAGGTAAGTTACAGGTGCTGTTAATTACACAAATTATAGAAGCATCACATGATTTTTCGAACAGTGACAATACTTTTGTCCACCCCCTTTTTTATGTTTGGTGTGGAATTATATCCAATTTGGCTCTAGGACAATTCTTTTTGTGTTTTTTTTTTCATTTAAGACAAATTAAATGAAGATAATAATACCAAACAATTTGTGTTTGCAATCATTTTCAGGAAGAAACTGAGTATTATCTGACAGAATTGCAGGGGTGTCAATATTTTTGGCCATGACTGTAGATTACAGTACAGTTACAGATAGTGACTTATGTGCTAAGTATTCTCAATTCTAGCAATGTCAGACCTCCAGAGACATTCTGCACATGAACGCTGCAGCCAATCAGTAGCGAATAGGCTGCTTTTATCACACTACAAGGATCCTCTGGGGGGGGGGGGGGGGGGAGTGTAAAGGAAACAGCTGCATAGCGGCCACTGATTGCCTGCACAGTAAGGCTACGTTCAGATTAGCGTTGCGCGCCGCTGCGTCGGCGACGCAACGCACGACGCACGAAAAAACGCTGCGTTTTGCGACGCGTGCGTCGTTTTTTTTGACGAAATCGGACGCAAGAAAAATGCAACATGTTGCATTTTCTTGCGTCCGACGCTAGCGTCAAAAACGACGCACGTGTCGGAAAACGCAACAAGAAAAACGCATGCGTCCCCAATGTAAAACATAGGGGCGCATGACGCGTGCGTCGCTGCTGCGTTTCCCGACGCAGCGTCGGGAAACGCTAATCTGAACGTAGCCTAAGAAAGATGAACTCTTCAGTGAGGGAATATCAGCTGGCATTTTCCCACGCTCAAGAGTTCATTTGAGTTTATGCCGGCAGGGGGCGCAGCTTCAGTGACGTCACCGCTAGTCACTGAAGCTCCGCTCTCAGCATTTCATTCATTCCCCAGTAGTTTACAGCCGGGAGCGATCGCATTAGCAGCCCTCCAGGTTGTAAAGGGTATATACCTCAGATATGGATTACTGCGTGGGACTGACTGTACGCCGGACAGGTATGGGTATATTGTTGGTTTATTATTTTGACATTTTTTACAGGAGATCGAGGGCTTCGCTTTGAATGGCAGACTAATAAAGATGGAAAAAATGTGTATATTGTTTTATTTCATTAAAATACTTTTTTCTTACTGTGTGGTGTTTGATTAACCCTTTAACAACTGTAGGATTAGTAATGGAGAGGTGTCTTATTGACACCTCTCCATTACTAAGCCGGCTTAATGTCACCTTACAATAGGAAGGTGACAGTAACCCCTCATTGCACCACTTGCCACAGCTACAGGGCAAGTGGGAAGAAGCGGGCAAAGCTCCAGAATTGGTGCATCTAATAGGCTACGTTCACATTGGCGTTCCGCCAATGTGCGTCGCTGTTGCGCCGGCGACGCGCCCCTATGTTTAACATAGGGGACGCGTGCGTCGTTTTGGTGGCGTTTTTCGCCACGTGCGTCGTTTCCGACGCTAGCGTCGGACGCAAGAAAACGCTACATTGTAGCATTTTCTGTGCGTCCGATTTTCGTCAAAAACGACGCACGCGTCGCAAAACGCGCGCTTGCGCGCGTTTTTACGTGCGTCGCGTCGCCGACGCAGGGCGGCGCAACGCTAGTGTGAACCTAGCAATAGATGTGCCTTTTCTGGGCAGCTGCGGGCTGCTGTTTTTAGGCTGGAGGGGCCCATATCCATGGCCCCTTACCAGCATGAGAATAGCAGCCCCCAGCTGTGAGTTTTGCCGGGTCAGTTTTTTCTTTCATGAATTCTCCCCTGCTCACCGGCCGAGCAGGGAAGAAGGGATGACAGACAGCTTCAGCACCACACGCAGGGGAACAGTGCTTACTGTAGCGCTGCTTCCCCTGCGGCCGTCCGTGTGGTACTGATGCGGCACAGGGTTGCCACACGTGTGCCACATGTAGGACACACATGGACATCTCCATGTTTACCGGTACCAGAAATATCAGGACGTGTGAAACGGCCTAATAAAGAGGCGGTGTGCTGTAGCATAGCCACCAGTTTCAGGACCTCGTAATGACTTTTTGATTTGTGACAAATTCGAACATTTCCTTCTTTTGTTCCGATTTCTGGTTTTTACCCCCATGGGAGTCTCCAGAGGTTTTCGCCCGATTCACTTTGTTTTTATTAAGTTGCAGAATTTGGGGGGAACTTCCCTCAGTCCCCTGCTCTGCACCAACAGTAATCTGGAACATTTTTTACACCATTTTGCAAACACAATACATAAAAGGAACAGCTGAACTGGTGAAATGACAGAAAAAGAGCAGGTTTCAATTCTCCTCAAAGTTCATGCAGCCGTGCGACTAGAAAAAAAGAGAGGAAACTGATGACTGGGAGCCATAGCAGGGGAGAAGGAGTCCGAGTAGTGGAAACCCCCTGTAAAGATGAGATGCAGTGAAGAATCCCCCCGCATCTGCGCATCGCTGAGGGCGGACACGTCACCGCTGCAGCAGAGTATCGCCCGGTGGCGCCGCAATGCCCGGTGGCGCCGCAATGCCCGGTGGCGCTGCAATGCCCGCCGCTCAGGCTGCGCTCCGTGCCGCTCACTCCCTGACTCTCCGCGGAGGCGCGCGCCCGCACTTCCCGCCAACAAGAAGTGAGAAGATTCTCTCGCGCTCGTGTTCACAAGAACGCGCAGTGGGCGGAGCCTTATCGTGAAGCTGGTAAAGGGGAGGAGCGAATGGTCCAGAGGAGAAAGAGAAGGAGGGCGTGGACACAAGTGGGAGCTTTAAAGTGGGCGTGTCCCGGCGCGGTGCCCCCGCTCAGTGACAGGCGGAGGGGGCGGGGATAACACGTTGACAGCGGGAAGGGGCGCGGACACGGCCGAGGTGACAGCGGCGCTCTGGGAGGAGGAGTTGTTCGCTTGCTGCCGCTGCTGCTGCTGCTAGTGTTGCCGGGGTCGCGCTGAACATGGAGCTGTCTGCAGTCGGGGAGCGGGTTTTTGCTGCCGAATCAATTATTAAACGGCGTATAAGGAAGGTGAGCGGCAGGGAGACCCGGGGCGGACGTGCAGTGACGGGCTCGGCACCGGCTACTGTCCGTGCCCGGAGCTCAGACCTGGGAGGCGGTGCGGTGTGGCGGCCGTGGGGCTCTCCTGCGGGGTGAGGACGCTATGCTGTGCCCGGTGCCAGTGTGTGGCATCAAAGGGCTTCTACGGTACTGGCCCGGTGCCAAAGAGCCGTCCTTCATAGCAACTATCGCCCCCTGCCGGCAGTGGCGCGCTTAGCAGGCTGCAGTGTGAGCAGCTGATGACTTGCACTTACATCAGTGTCCGCAGCCTGTCTGTAATATTATGTATGATTCTCTATAGTCACTATCCATGCTGTACAGACTATATAAGATCTGTGTCCACAGCCTGTCTGTAATATTATGTATGATTCTCTATATTCACTATCCATGCTGTACAGACTACATAAGATCTGTGTCCACAGCCTGTCTGTAATATTATGTATGATTCTCTATATTCACTAACCATGCTGTACAGACTACATAAGATCTGTGTCCACAGCCTGTCTGTAATATTATGTATGATTCTCTATAGTCACTATCCATCCTGTACAGACTATATAAGATCTGTGTCCGCAGCCTGTCTGTAATATTATGTATGATTCTCTATATTCACTATCCATGCTGTACAGACTATATAAGATCTGTGTCCGCAGCCTGTCTGTAATATTATGTATGATTCTCTATAGTCACTATCCATCCTGTACAGACTACATAAGATCTGTGTCTGCAGCCTGTCTGTAATATTATGTATGATACTCTATATTCACTATCCATGCTGTACAGACTATATAAGATCTGTGTCCGCAGCCTGTCTGTAATATTATGTATGATTCTCTATATTCACTATCCATGCTGTACAGACTATATAAGATCTTTGTCCGCAGCCTGTCTGTAATATTATGTATGATTCTCTATAGTCACTATCCATGCTGTACAGACTACATAAGATCTGTGTCCGCAGCCTGTCTGTAATATTATGTATGATTCTCTATAGTCACTATCCATGCTGTACAGACTATATAAGATCTGTGTCCGCAGCCTGTCTGTAATATTATGTATGATTCTCTGTAGTCACTATCCATGCTGTACAGACTATATAAGATCTGTGTCCGCAGCCTGTCTGTAATATTATGTATGATTCTCTATATTCACTATCCATGCTGTACAGACTATATAAGATCTGTGTCCGCAGCCTGTCTGTAATATTATGTATGATTCTCTATAGTCACTATCCATGCTGTACAGACTACATAAGATCTGTGTCCGCAGCCTGTCTGTAATATTATGTATGATTCTCTATAGTCACTATCCATCCTGTACAGACTACATAAGATCTGTGTCCGCAGCCTGTCTGTAATATTATGTATGATTCTCTATAGTCACTATCCATGCTGTACAGACTACATAAGATCTGTGTCCGCAGCCTGTCTGTAATATTATGTATGATTCTCTATAGTCACTATCCATGCTGTACAGACTACATAAGATCTGTGTCCGCAGCCTGTCTGTAATATTATGTATGATTCTCTATAGTCACTATCCATCCTGTACAGACTACATAAGATCTGTGTCCGCAGCCTGTCTGTAATATTATGTATGATTCTCTATAGTCACTATCCATGCTGTACAGACTACATAAGATCTGTGTCCGCAGCCTGTCTGTAATATTATGTATGATTCTCTATAGTCACTATCCATGCTGTACAGACTACATAAGATCTGTGTCCGCAGCCTGTCTGTAATATTATGTATGATTCTCTATATTCACTATCCATCCTGTACAGACTACATAAGATCTGTGTCCGCAGCCTGTCTGTAATATTATGTATGATTCTCTATATTCACTATCCATCCTGTACAGACTACATAAGATCTGTGTCCGCAGCCTGTCTGTAATATTATGTATGATTCTCTATATTCACTATCCATGCTGTACAGACTACATAAGATCTGTGTCCGCAGCCTGTCTGTAATATTATGTATGATTCTCTATAGTCACTATCCATGCTGTACAGACTACATAAGATCTGTGTCCGCAGCCTGTCTGTAATATTATGTATGATTCTCTATATTCACTATCCATGCTGTACAGACTATATAAGATCTGTGGCCGCAGCCTGTCTGTAATATTATGTATGATTCTCTATATTCACTATCCATGCTGTACAGACTATATAAGATCTGTGGCCGCAGCCTGTCTGTAATATTATGTATGATTCTCTATATTCACTATCCATGCTGTACAGACTACATAAGATCTGTGTCCGCAGCCTGTCTGTAATATTATGTATGATTCTCTATATTCACTATCCATGCTGTACAGACTACATAAGATCTGTGGCCGCAGTCTGTCTGTAATATTATGTATGATTCTCTATATTCACTATCCATGCTGTACAGACTATATAAGATCTGTGTCCGCAGCCTGTCTGTAATATTATGTATGATTCTCTATAGTCACTATCCATGCTGTACAGACTACATAAGATCTGTGTCCGCAGCCTGTCTGTAATATTATGTATGATTCTCTATAGTCACTATCCATGCTGTACAGACTACATAAGATCTGTGTCCGCAGCCTGTCTGTAATATTATGTATGATTCTCTATAGTCACTATCCATGCTGTACAGACTACATAAGATCTGTGTCCGCAGCCTGTCTGTAATATTATGTATGATTCTCTATAGTCACTATCCATGCTGTACAGACTACATAAGATCTGTGTCCGCAGCCTGTCTGTAATATTATGTATGATTCTCTATAGTCACTATCCATGCTGTACAGACTACATAAGATCTGTGTCCGCAGCCTGTCTGTAATATTATGTATGATTCTCTATAGTCACTATCCATGCTGTACAGACTACATAAGATCTGTGTCCGCAGCCTGTCTGTAATATTATGTATGATTCTCTATAGTCACTATCCATCCTGTACAGACTACATAAGATCTGTGGCCGCAGCCTGTCTGTAATATTATGTATGATTCTCTGTAGTCACTATCCATGCTGTACAGACTACATAAGATCTGTGTCCGCAGCCTGTCTGTAATATTATGTATGATTCTCTATATTCACTATCCATGCTGTACAGACTACATAAGATCTGTGTCCGCAGCCTGTCTGTAATATTATGTATGATTCTCTATAGTCACTATCCATGCTGTACAGACTACATAAGATCTGTGTCCGCAGCCTGTCTGTAATATTATGTATGATTCTCTATATTCACTATCCATGCTGTACAGACTACATAAGATCTGTGGCCGCAGCCTGTCTGTAATATTATGTATGATTCTCTATAGTCACTATCCATGCTGTACAGACTACATAAGAACTGTGTCCGCAGCCTGTCTGTAATATTATGTATGATTCTCTATATTCACTATCCATGCTGTACAGACTATATAAGATCTGTGGCCGCAGCCTGTCTGTAATATTATGTATGATTCTCTATATTCACTATCCATGCTGTACAGACTATATAAGATCTGTGGCCGCAGCCTGTCTGTAATATTATGTATGATTCTCTATATTCACTATCCATGCTGTACAGACTACATAAGATCTGTGGCCGCAGTCTGTCTGTAATATTATGTATGATTCTCTATATTCACTATCCATGCTGTACAGACTATATAAGATCTGTGTCCGCAGCCTGTCTGTAATATTATGTATGATTCTCTATAGTCACTATCCATGCTGTACAGACTATATAAGATCTGTGTCCGCAGCCTGTCTGTAATATTATGTATGATTCTCTATATTCACTATCCATGCTGTACAGACTATATAAGATCTGTGGCCGCAGCCTGTCTGTAATATTATGTATGATTCTCTGTAGTCACTATCCATGCTGTACAGACTATATAAGATCTGTGGCCGCAGCCTGTCTGTAATATTATGTATGATTCTCTATAGTCACTATCCATGCTGTACAGACTATATAAGATCTGTGGCCGCAGCCTGTCTGTAATATTATGTATGATTCTCTATAGTCACTATCCATTCTGTACAGACTACATAAGATCTGTGTCCGCAGCCTGTCTGTAATATTATGTATGATTCTCTATATTCACTATCCATCCTGTACAGACTATATAAGATCTGTGTCCGCAGCCTGTCTGTAATATTATGTATGATTCTCTATATTCACTATCCATGCTGTTCAGTCTATATAAGATCTGTGGCCGCAGCCTGTCTGCAGGGGCCTCACTAGTAATATTATGTATGATTCTCTATATTCACTATCCATGCTGTACAGACTACATAAGATCTGTGTCCGCAGCCTGTCTGTAATATTATGTATGATTCTCTATAGTCACTATCCATGCTGTACAGACTATATAAGATCTGTGTCCGCAGCCTGTCTGTAATATTATGTATGATTCTCTATATTCACTATCCATCCTGTACAGACTATATAAGATCTGTGTCCGCAGCCTGTCTGTAATATTATGTATGATTCTCTATAGTCACTATCCATGCTGTACAGACTATATAAGATCTGTGTCCGCAGCCTGTCTGTAATATTATGTATGATTCTCTATAGTCACTATCCATGCTGTACAGACTACATAAGATCTGTGTCCGCAGCCTGTCTGTAATATTATGTATGATTCTCTATAGTCACTATCCATGCTGTACAGACTATATAAGATCTGTGTCCGCAGCCTGTCTGTAATATTATGTATGATTCTCTATATTCACTATCCATGCTGTACAGACTATATAAGATCTGTGTCCGCAGCCTGTCTGTAATATTATGTATGATTCTCTATATTCACTATCCATGCTGTACAGACTATATAAGATCTGTGTTCGCAGCCTGTCTGTAATATTATGTATGATTCTCTATAGTCACTATCCATACATAAGATCTGTGGCCGCAGCCTGTCTGCAGGGGCCTCACTAGTAATATTATGTATGATACTCTATATTCACTATCCATGCTGTACAGACTATATAAGATCTGTGTCCGCAGCCTGTCTGTAATATTATGTATGATTCTCTATAGTCACTATCCATGCTGTACAGACTATATAAGATCTGTGTCCGCAGCCTGTCTGTAATATTATGTATGATTCTCTATAGTCACTATCCATGCTGTACAGACTATATAAGATCTGTGTCCGCAGCCTGTCTGTAATATTATGTATGATTCTCTATAGTCACTATCCATGCTGTACAGACTATATAAGATCTGTGGCCGCAGCCTGTCTGTAATATTATGTATGATACTCTATATTCACTATCCATGCTGTACACACTATATAAGATCTGTGTCCGCAGCCTGTCTGTAATATTATGTATGATTCTCTATAGTCACTATCCATGCTGTACAGACTATATAAGATCTGTGTCCGCAGCCTGTCTGTAATATTATGTATGATTCTCTATAGTCACTATCCATGCTGTACAGACTATATAAGATCTGTGTCCGCAGCCTGTCTGTAATATTATGTATGATACTCTATATTCACTATCCATGCTGTACACACTATATAAGATCTGTGTCCGCAGCCTGTCTGTAATATTATGTATGATACTCTATATTCACTATCCATGCTGTACACACTATATAAGATCTGTGGCCGCAGCCTGTCTGCAGAGGCCTCACTAGTAATATTATGTATGATTCTCTATATTCACTATCCATCCTGTACAGACTACATAAGATCTGTGGCCGCAGCCTGTCTGTAATATTATGTATGATTCTCTATATTCACTATCCATGCTGTACAGACTACATAAGATCTGTGTCCGCAGCCTGTCTGTAATATTATGTATGATTCTCTATACTCACTATCCATCCTGTACAGACTACATAAGATCTGTGGCCGCAGTCTGTCTGTAATATTATGTATGATTCTCTATATTCACTATCCATGCTGTACAGACTATATAAGATCTGTGTCCGCAGCCTGTCTGTAATATTATGTATGATTCTCTATATTCACTATCCATGCTGTACAGACTATATAAGATCTGTGTTCGCAGCCTGTCTGTAATATTATGTATGATTCTCTATAGTCACTATCCATACATAAGATCTGTGGCCGCAGCCTGTCTGCAGGGGCCTCACTAGTAATATTATGTATGATACTCTATATTCACTATCCATGCTGTACAGACTATATAAGATCTGTGTCCGCAGCCTGTCTGTAATATTATGTATGATTCTCTATAGTCACTATCCATGCTGTACAGACTATATAAGATCTGTGTCCGCAGCCTGTCTGTAATATTATGTATGATTCTCTATATTCACTATCCATCCTGTACAGACTATATAAGATCTGTGTCCGCAGCCTGTCTGTAATATTATGTATGATTCTCTATAGTCACTATCCATGCTGTACAGACTATATAAGATCTGTGTCCGCAGCCTGTCTGTAATATTATGTATGATTCTCTATAGTCACTATCCATGCTGTACAGACTATATAAGATCTGTGTCCGCAGCCTGTCTGTAATATTATGTATGATTCTCTATAGTCACTATCCATGCTGTACAGACTATATAAGATCTGTGTCCGCAGCCTGTCTGTAATATTATGTATGATTCTCTATAGTCACTATCCATGCTGTACAGACTATATAAGATCTGTGGCCGCAGCCTGTCTGTAATATTATGTATGATACTCTATATTCACTATCCATGCTGTACACACTATATAAGATCTGTGTCCGCAGCCTGTCTGTAATATTATGTATGATTCTCTATAGTCACTATCCATGCTGTACAGACTATATAAGATCTGTGTCCGCAGCCTGTCTGTAATATTATGTATGATTCTCTATAGTCACTATCCATGCTGTACAGACTATATAAGATCTGTGTCCGCAGCCTGTCTGTAATATTATGTATGATACTCTATATTCACTATCCATGCTGTACACACTATATAAGATCTGTGTCCGCAGCCTGTCTGTAATATTATGTATGATACTCTATATTCACTATCCATGCTGTACACACTATATAAGATCTGTGGCCGCAGCCTGTCTGCAGAGGCCTCACTAGTAATATTATGTATGATTCTCTATATTCACTATCCATCCTGTACAGACTACATAAGATCTGTGGCCGCAGCCTGTCTGTAATATTATGTATGATTCTCTATATTCACTATCCATGCTGTACAGACTACATAAGATCTGTGTCCGCAGCCTGTCTGTAATATTATGTATGATTCTCTATAGTCACTATCCATCCTGTACAGACTACATAAGATCTGTGTCCGCAGCCTGTCTGTAATATTATGTATGATTCTCTATATTCACTATCCATGCTGTACAGACTATATAAGATCTGTGTCCGCAGCTTGTCTGCAAGGGCCTCACTAGTAATATTATGTATGATTCTCTATATTCACTATCCATGCTGTACAGTCTATATAAGATCTGTGTCCGCAGCTTGTCTGCAGGGGCCTCACTAGTAATATTATGTATGATTCTCTATATTCACTATCCATGCTGTTCAGTCTATATAAGATCTGTGGCCGCAGCCTGTCTGCAGGGGCCTCACTAGTAATATGTATTATTCTCTATGTTCACTATCCATTCTGTACAGACTATATAAGATCTGTGGCCGCAGCTTGTCTGCAGGGGCCTCACTAGTAATATTATGTATGATTCTCTATATTCACTATCCATTCTGTACAGACTATATAAGATCTGTGGCCGCAGCCTGTCTGCAGGGGCCTCACTAGTAATATTATGTATGATTCTCTATATTCACTATCCATGCTGTACAGACTATATAAGATCTGTGGCCGCAGCCTGTCTGCAGGGGCCTCAGTAGTAATATTACTATGTATTATTCTCTATATTCACTATCCATGCTGTTCAGACTATATAAGATCTGTGGCCGCAGCCTGTCTGCAGGGGCCTCAGTAGTAATATTATGTATGATTCTCTATATTCACTATCCATGCTGTACAGACTATATAAGATCTGTGGCCGCAGCCAGTACGTTTGTATTATTATCTATAGTTCAGCTTAGAATACATAAGATCCATCTGGCTGCCGATCATTCTGCCTGATCTCATGAGCCCTCCTTGCACCACTCTGATGTCCGGCTTGTTCCCTGGGAGAAGGAAAGTTCCCGGTGACCTCTGCTGGAATCTTCTGCAGCACTTGGATTGTCGCTTTCTATTGTTCAGGGAACAATTGAAGTCAGAATCCTAAATTTACATCACTTTCTGTGTGACTTCTTGCGCCGTGGAGCCCCCAGTGTTCGCAGGCCGCCCCTGTGATGGATGTGGGGTCCGACGTACCCGCCTTCTGTGGGTTGAGGCCAGAAGTTTTGTTCCTGCAGTCAGTGATAATGTATACACACATCTGTTTGCAGCTTGAGCCGAGCAGAATCCCCCTTTGTGCCCCTCGCTGGCCTCGTATGCCCCCGTTACATGAATCCTGAGCTGGGTGAGGATGGAGATCAGGATCCGAGCTTGTGCATGGCGCTGACCACGGCTGTAGCGATACATTGTGCCTGGACGGGCTCCGTGTTTGCAGAGTTAAATGGGGACACGCTACTTCACTTTTTGGCAGAGTCTCAACACTAAGTACTCTGTGCTGTCAGGTTTTTGTTTCCTCTCCCCTTTCTTGTGAAATTTTAGCATTTACACGTTTGTTGTGTAAATCTTACCCCGGTAAGTCATAATCCTCATGTGTAAAGTCTCCATGAAGAGGGATTAGCCTTGCAGACTTCTACCTGGCACAGATACCTGACATTGTTCACCTTGTGGCCTTCGTATTCCTGGCAGCTATAACCTGTGTTGGGGTACCTGCACATTTTTCTACTGTAAAAACCAGTAATGGCGGGAAAAATGCTGAGTAACATCCATGTAAGGCCATGTTCACACACGTTAGTGTTTTACCTCAGTTTTTGTTGCCAAAACCAGGAGAGGAACAATCAGAGGAAAAGTATAATAGAAACACGTCACCACTTCTGTATTTATCACCCACTCCTGGTTTTGGCTTATAAATACTGAGGTAAAATACTGACCAAATACTGCTAGTGTGAATGTGGCCTTGGGCTGCCTTCCCATGATGAGTTTTACGCTGTATATTTCCCAAAAAATGCAAGTAGCCTATTTTACTTAATGGGTGCAGCAAGCCTGCACCTTCAAAAGCTCGTGGTAAGAATGTTGCTACCTTTGCATCATGAGCTTTTATTGGGTTTTTGTTTCAGATTTTCTGCACCTATAAAGCCACGTTCACATGTTCAGTATTTGGTCAGTATTTTACCTCAGTATTTGTAAGCCAAGATAAGGAGTGGGTGATAAATACAGAAGTGGTGACGTGTTTGTGTTGGGGTATGTGTCCACCATTCGGAGTTGCTACAGGGTTGACGCTGCGTACTTGTGCAGCGTCAAACCCACTGTGGCCAGCTGTTACAGCATAGTGGACGGGATTTTAAGAAATCACCCGCGGACACTGAGAAGCAGTGCATCTCTCCAGGCCGCAGCATGTTAATGGCTCTTTCCAAAATAGAATGAATTGGACTCTGTGAATCTGCACGACATCTCTTCTGACGCAGCGGACATGCTCTGCGTCCAAAGCGCTGTTATTTCCGGATCATGGGCACCCGGCCTAATGCTTTTCCTCTTACTGTTCCACTCCTGGTTTTTATTTACAAATACTGAGGTAAAAACTGACCAAATACTCAACGTGTGCACATGGCCTTAAATATATTGAGCTACTTGCGTTTTTATTGCATTTTTTACTTGCTTTTTTAAATGCTGCGTTTTTTTGTATGTCATGCTTTAAATAAAACTGCTTTGTTTTTTATTTTTCCTCATATTTGGCTTTGGCAAAATGTATTACTAGTCATGTTCTGATTACATGTGTTTTGATGTGTTTCCACTAGGGCTGTGGAGTCAATAAGCCAAACCACTGACTGACTCCTTAATTTTCCTGACTTCTGACTCCCAACCCCACAACCCCTGGTCACTAATGAGTATGTACATAAAATGCAGCACAGATTAATCTCCACTCCGACTCCACCGCACTGGTCACTACTGAGCATGTACATAAAATGCAGCACAGATTCATCTCCACTCCGACTCTGCAGCACTGGTCACTACTGATCATGTACATAAAATGCAGCACAGATTCATCTCCACTACGACCCCACAGCACTGGTCACTACTGAGCATGTACATAAACTGCAGCACAGATTCATCTCCACTATGACCCCACAGCACTAGTCACTACTGATCATGTACATAAACGGCAGCACAGATTCATCCCCACTACGACCCCACAGCACTGGTCACTACTGAGCATGTACATAAAGTGCAGCGCAGATTCATCTCCACTCTGACCCCACAGCACTGGTCACTACTGAGCATGTACATAAAGTGCAGCACAGATTCATCTCCACTATGACCCCACAGCACTGGTCACTACTGATCATGTACATAAAATGCAGCACAGATTCATCTCCACTACGACCCCACAGCACTGCTCACTACTGAGCATGTACATAAAGTGCAGCACAGATTCATCTCCACTACGACCCCACAGCACTGGTCACTACTGAGCATGTACATAAAGTGCAGCACAGATTCATCTCCACTCCGACTCCACCGCACTGGTCACTACTGAGTATGTACATAAAGTGCAGCACAGATTCATCTCATCTACTACTCCACAGCACTGGAGTCGTATCAGGATTTTATCAGGAAAATTCTGCATACTTTCTGTACATGGGCACATAGCCTTAAAGAGTTTTTTTTTTTTTTTTTTTTTTTTTTTAATTTGCAGCATGTCAATGCTTTTAGGAATTGTGCAGCATTCTTCCCCCATGGCAATGAATAGGAGGGGAAAAAAGAAAACACAAAACTAAACAAACCACATAATAGGTTGTGTGCCTACAATTTATTTTTTAAGCTGTGTATTTTCACTATGTCAAAAACACAGCGTCTTAAGGTACCTTCACACTGAACAACATTACAACAATAACGATAGCGATCCGTGACGTTGCAGCGACCTGGATAGCGATATCGTTGTGTTTGACACGCAGCAGCGATCTGGATCCCGCTGTGACATCACTGGTCGGAGCAGAAAGACCATCGGGGAAGAATGCTGCACAATTCCTAAAAGCATTGACATGCTGCAAATTAAAAAAAAAAAAAAAAAAACTCTTTAAGGCTATGTGCCCATGTACAGAAAGTATGCAGAATTTTCCTGATAAAATCCGGACTCCCTTCACAGGAAATCCACTTGCGTTTTTATATTGCCTTTTTTTTGCGCGTATTTCTCGTGTTTTTTCGTGGATTTTTAGTTTTTTTGTTTTTTTTACAATTGTCCCAATACAATTCTATTGTGGGAAAACCATTAAAATCATGGGCTGCTTAATGTAAGTTTTTTTTAGCGTTTCTGCAGAGGAAAACCACCGCAAAAACGCTAAAAAAAAAGTCCAAAGGTGGTTTTTTTTTTTTTTTATCTGTTTACACAGGCAGACCATGGAATAAATCGCTCGGTGTGCACAGCTGCCATTATTCTTGGCAGCGCAAGACTTGTTTCCACAAGATGTGCTGCCGAGAACTATGATCTTTTGTGCTGCAGACAAGATCATTTCACTTGCTGAACGAGTGTTTTGCAGCGTAAACGCACCTTTAATCTCTCTATAGATGTGCACAATTTGACGTTTAGTCCTGGATCATGTTTTTAGCCGGAAACAAGAGTTCAAAGTTTCATATTTTTTCACGAACCAGGGACCTGTATGCTGAAGATCGGAACAGTGGAGACTATGACAGATGCAGCAGAATACAGCACAGCTCCTGGTTGAGTCTCTTGAGACAGAAAAGTCCTTTTCTTTTTTTTTTTTTTTTTAAACTGTGGCAGGCTTTATCTGTTACAGACTAGTGCTATGTAATCCACCTATTGTGAATAGGCCTGGTGATATCTGCAGGTATCGTGTAAATCAGTAGTCCGCCTGCAGCAGAATTCTTGTATTATGTATGCAGTGCATTAATGATGAATTTCTGGTTCCATATGCTCTGCATCAGTCCAGTTATAGCCCTATTGTGTTATATTTAGCAGGTTTCTGCTGTAAACTCGCGGCCAAATTTGTGCTGTAGTCTAAACTTGTAACGTGAGTAGATTTGGTTTTGAGCCAAAAAAGAGGCATGTGTGTCTTCTAATAAGTGTTGGGCTCCTTGATTTGGTGTTAGATATTTCCAGTCTCAGTGAGGCCAAGTTCACACGACGGTATTTTCGGTTCGAGTGCTGTCCATGAAAAAACTGACCCACAGGCGGGTTGTTCAGAGGATCATTTATTTTTATTCACAGACTGAATCTGCACAGGAAAAAATCGCTGCATGCACTAGTTACTTATGTGAGTCACCTTATTCAAGTCTATGGGTGCGAGGAAAACTGAAATTGTTTTGCATATGGATCACCTGTGTTGTATCCAATTATCCAATTTTTACAGATACATTGCAATCGCCATACGGATAACAATTGAGATGAAAAAGTATTTTTCTGGATGAAACTCGGACAATTTATGTATATATGTATGTATATAATAATAATCTTGCAGTATGTCTTTGGAATGTGGGAGGAAACCGGAGTGCCCGGAAGAAACCCACGCAAACACGGAGAGAACATACAAACTCTTTGCAGATGTTGTCCTGGGTGGGATTGGAACTCAGGACCCCAGCGCTGCAAGTGCTGCTTATTATTAAGGTTTCGATGGTACTACCCGTGGTAGGCGAAAGTCTGATATGTTGTGGCAGAGAGTTCCAGAGTAGGGGTTATGCGCGAGAGAAATCTTGTATACGATTGTGGGAAGAGGAGATAAGAGGGGAGTAGAGAAGGAGATCTTGTGAGGATCGGAGGTTGCGTGTAGATAAGTACCGGGAGACAAGGTCACAGATGTATGGAGGAGACAGGTTGTGGATGGCTTTGTACGTCATGGTTAGGGTTTTGTACTAGAGTCTCTGGGCAATGGGGAGCCAATGAAGGGATTGACAGAGGGGAGAAGCTGGGGAATAGCGGGGAGGACAGGTGGATTAGTGGGGCAGCAGAGTTTAGAATAGATTGGAGGGGTGCGAGAGTGTTAGAGGGGAGGCCACAGAGCAGGAGGTTGCAGTAGTCAAGGCGAGAGATGAGGGCATGCACTAGGGTTTTTGCAGATTCTTGGTTGAGGAATGAATGGATTCGTGAAATATTTTTTCAGTTGAAGTCGGCAGGAATATATTCTATTTATTACAGTTGTGCTCAAAAGTTTACATACCCTGGCAGAATTTTTGCTTTCTTGGCCTTTTTTTCAGAGAATATGAATGATAACACCAAAACTCTTTTTCCACTCCTTTATTGTCAAACTACTGTGTTTTCTCTTTTTAAATCATAATCACAAACCAAAACATCCAAATGACCCTGATCAAAAGTTTACATACCCTGGTGATTTTGGCCTGATAACATGCAAATGGGTTTGAATGGCTGCTAAATGTAACATCCTCACCCGTGATCTGTTAGCTTGTAAACAGTGTGCGCATAAAAGTTGAGAGAGTTTTGGAGATCCAGACAGACTCTTTCATCTTTTATCCAGCCACTGACATTTCTTGGATTGTGAGTCATGGGAAAGCCAAAAAATTGTCAACAGATCTACGGCAAAAGGTAGTTGAACTGTATAAAACAGGAAAGGGATACAAAAAGATATCCAAGGAATTGATAATGCCAGTCAGCAGCGTTCAAACTGTGATTAACAAATGGAAAATTAGGTGCTCTGTACAAACAAAACCACAGTCAGGTAGACCAACAAAAAATGGCATCCACAACTGCCAGGAAAATTGTTCAGGATGTAAAGAAAAACCCACAAATAACATCAGCTGAAATACAAGACTTTGTGAAAACTAGCAGTGTGGCGGTTTCAAGATGCACAATAAGGAGGCACTTGAACAAAAATAAGCTGCATGGTCGAGTCGCCAGAAGAAAGCTATTACTGTGCAAATGTCACAAAGTATCTCCCCTACAATACGCAAAACAGCACAGAGACAAGCCTCAAAACTTCTGGAACAACGTAATTTGGAGAGATGAGACCAAAATTGAACTTTTTGGCCACAACCGTAAACATTACATTTGGAAAGAGGTCAACAAGGAGGGCGTTAAACTAGAAGAAGAGGGGACGGGAAGAAAAACATTAGACTTGAACAAAGAAGACCCAGGAAAACATACTCAGATGGGAGGTAAGAACATTTCTAAAGCAATCTACAGCGAGGAGATTGGAACAAAACAAAATCCTCTAAACTGCATGCTCGCAAACGCCAGAAGCCTGACAAACAAGATGGAAGAACTAGAAGCAGAAATATCTACAGGTAACTTTGACATAGTG
The DNA here is from genome assembly GCF_032444005.1 of Ranitomeya imitator. Lineage (NCBI taxonomy): Eukaryota > Metazoa > Chordata > Amphibia > Anura > Dendrobatidae > Ranitomeya > Ranitomeya imitator. Next base: position 60,341,460 of record NC_091289.1, read on the forward strand.
GGAATGACCGAGACATGGTTAGATGAAAGCTATGACTGGGCAGTTAACTTACAGGGTTACAGTCTGTTTAGAAAGGATCGTAAAAATCTGAGAGGAGGAGGGGTTTGTCTCTATGTAAAGTCTTGTCTAAAGTCCACTTTAAGGGAGGATATTAGCGAAGGAAATGAGGATGTCGAGTCCATATGGGTCGAAATTCATGGAGGGAAAAATGGTAACAAAATTCTCATTGGGGTCTGTTACAAACCCCCAAATATAACAGAAACCATGGAAAGTCTACTTCTAAAGCAGATAGATGAAGCTGCAACCCATAATGAGGTCCTGGTTATGGGGGACTTTAACTACCCGGATATTAACTGGGAAAGTGAAACCTGTGAAACCCATAAAGGCAACAGGTTTCTGCTAATAACCAAGAAAAATTATCTTTCACAATTGGTGCAGAATCCAACCAGAGGAGCAGCACTTTTAGACCTAATACTATCTAATAGACCTGACAGAATAACAAATCTGCAGGTGGTTGGGCATGTAGGAAATAGCGACCACAATATTGTACAGTTTCACCTGTCTTTCACTAGGGGGACTTGTCAGGGAGTCACAAAAACACTGAACTTTAGGAAGGCAAAGTTTGACCAGCTTAGAGATGCCCTTAATCTGGTAGACTGGGACAATATCCTCAGAAATAAGAATACAGATAATAAATGGGAAATGTTTAAGAACATCCTAAATAGGCAGTGTAAGCGGTTTATACCTTGTGGGAATAAAAGGACTAGAAATAGGAAAAACCCAATGTGGCTAAACAAAGAAGTAAGACAGGCAATTAACAGTAAAAAGAAAGCATTTGCACTACTAAAGCAGGATGGCACCATTGAAGCTCTAAAAAACTATAGGGAGAAAAATACTTTATCTAAAAAACTAATTAAAGCTGCCAAAAAGGAAACAGAGAAGCACATTGCTAAGGAGAGTAAAACTAATCCCAAACTGTTCTTCAACTATATCAATAGTAAAAGAATAAAAACTGAAAATGTAGGCCCCTTAAAAAATAGTGAGGAAAGAATGGTTGTAGATGACGAGGAAAGAGCTAACATATTAAACACCTTCTTCTCCACGGTATTCACGGTGGAAAATGAAATGCTAGGTGAAATCCCAAGAAACAATGAAAACCCTATATTAAGGGTCACCAATCTAACCCAAGAAGAGGTGCGAAATCGGCTAAATAAGATTAAAATAGATAAATCTCCGGGTCCGGATGGCATACACCCACGAGTACTAAGGGAACTAAGTAATGTAATAGATAAACCATTATTTCTTATTTTTAGGGACTCTATAGCGACAGGGTCTGTTCCGCAGGACTGGCGCGTAGCAAATGTGGTGCCAATATTCAAAAAGGGCTCTAAAAGTGAACCTGGAAATTATAGGCCAGTAAGTCTAACCTCTATTGTTGGTAAAATATTTGAAGGGTTTCTGAGGGATGTTATTCTGGATTATCTCAATGAGAATAACTGTTTAACTCCATATCATAGTAACATAGTAACATAGTTAGTAAGGCCGAAAAAAGACATTTGTCCATCCAGTTCAGCCTATATTCCATCATAATAAATACCCAGATCTACGTCCTTCTACAGAACCTAATAATTGTATGATACAATATTGTTCTGCTCCAGGAAGACATCCAGGCCTCTCTTGAACCCCTCGACTGAGTTCGCCATCCCCACCTCCTCAGGCAAGCAATTCCAGATTCTCACTGCCCTAACAGTAAAGAATCCTCTTCTATGTTGGTGGAAAAACCTTCTCTCCTCCAGACGCAAAGAATGCCCCCTTGTGCCCGTCACCTTCCTTGGTATAAACAGATCCTCAGCGAGATATTTGTATTGTCCCCTTATATACTTATACATGGTTATTAGATCGCCCCTCAGTCGTCTTTTTTCTAGACTAAATAATCCTAATTTCGCTAATCTATCTGGGTATTGTAGTTCTCCCATCCCCTTTATTAATTTTGTTGCCCTCCTTTGTACTCTCTCTAGTTCCATTATATCCTTCCTGAGCACCGGTGCCCAAAACTGGACACAGTACTCCACCAACATAGAAGAGGATTCTTTACTGTTAGGGCAGTGAGAATCTGGAATTGCTTGCCTGAGGAGGTGGTGATGGCGAACTCAGTCGAGGGGTTCAAGAGAGGCCTGGATGTCTTCCTGGAGCAGAACAATATTGTATCATACAATTATTAGGTTCTGTAGAAGGACGTAGATCTGGGGATTTATTATGATTGAATATAGGCTGAACTGGATGGACAAATGTCTTTTTTCGGCCTTACTAACTATGTTACTATGTTAACAAGGCCTATGATGAAAGGAACACCATTCCTACTGTAAAGCACGGAGTTGGATTGCTGATGTTTTGTCGATCCAAAACACAAGGCCAAGTCGACCTGTCATTGGCTACAGCAAAACAAAGTGAAGGTTCTAGAGTGGCCATCTCAGTCTCCTGACCTCAATATCATTGAGCCAGACTGGGGAGATCTCAAGCACGCAGTTCATGCTACACAGCCCAGAAATATACAGGAACCGGAGGCTTTTTGCTGAGAAGAGGGGGCAGCTTTACCAACCCAGAAAATAAAGAACCTCAACCACAAAAGACTTCAAGCTGTCATTGATGTTACAGGGGGTAATACACGATATTAAGAAATGGGGTATGTGAACTTTTGATCAGGGTTATTTGGATGTTTTGGGTTGTCATTATGATTAAAAAAAAACATTAGTTTGATAATAAATGGCTTCACCCAACTACTAACCATGAGTGGAGAAAAGGTTTTGGTGTTATCATTCATATTCTCTGAAAAAGGCCAAGAACGCAAAAATTTTGCTGAGGTATGTTAACATTTGAGCGCAACTGTGTATATATTTGTCGGAAATATATGTGATTGCTTTTTAATTTATTTTTATTTTTTTTATTCCTATACGCCGTACATGAAAAATGTATAGTCCCTTTTCAGTGCCAGTCACCCTACCTGTTCCCCTTCCTCCTACACTCAGATCAGTGTTCTGTTCCTCCTGTTAGTTGAAACATTGTGTTAGAGTAGCCATTATTTATTTTTTCATGAACTGGTATACAACTTTGTAATATATCTTCTCAGAGCTATCTGCTTCTTTCTCCTGGTGGACTGCCCATTCTCAATACACTCAGTTCACAGTAAAATGAGTATTCAGTGAATGCAGATTCTCACATTTCTGAGATAGATGGTAGTTGGCGCTCATATAGTTCTATGGAGAGAGGAACGAGCTGGGGGCAGACACACATTCTGTTGCAAGCTCTCCTGAAAAGGAGGGTGACTACGGTACATGCAAGGCCTCTTTCAGAAGTCATTGTGTCCTGTACATGTGGTGACAGTTTCACATGTACCAGAGACACTTAATGATTTAAATGGAATTATTCTTACAAATAAAACATATTTGATTCAATATACAATCTGCCATCCCTTGTCAGATCTTCTGTACTTTTAACTAATTTCAAGGATTAACTGGAGGCTCCCTTTTCTGACCCCATCATTGGCCGTTACATTACTTGCTGTTTACTATATTTCTGCTTGTGCCTATTGCTTTCAATTTGGTGTATTTTAAGGGTATGGAGAAATACATGATGTCACAGTACAATTTAAATATTTTGTAATTACATCTATCTTTCCCCCTTATTATAATTTTTTGTCACCTAAAAGCGTCCCCCGTATGGCATTTCTGCTTATAAATCTTTAGTTTTTAATCCTGTGTACTAATAAAATAGAATTTTATCATGGATCTCTTCTAAACTCGGATCGCTTATACCTATGACTTGAGTTAATAGTGCTAGATGGGAGTAATAGTCCCATCAGCTGCCTGCTCTTGATGTCATCAGTTGAATATACTGTGTTTTTCGGACTATAAGATGTATTTTTTTTCCCCAAAATTTTTGGAGGAAAATGGGGGTGCATCTTATAGTCCGGATGTACTTGCCAGGAGTCTCATCCCAGGCTGGTGCGTGGCAGTTTCGGCGATGCTCGGTGGTGCAGGGGCTCCGCTGACATTTTGTGAAAGCATGGAGCCACCGCATTTCCATTTCTGTAATGCGGTGGCCTCCAGGAAAATGACCGCCAGAGGCGGTACATGTGCAGATTGAGATCTCGGTGCCTTGTTTTTTGCGGGACAAGATGACTCTTTCAGCGGTACCATGTTTATTTCTATCCATCTTATTGTTCGGCGGTATGATGTTTTTTGCCTTTTTTTATGGTGTTCACTAAAAGGGTTAACTAGTGGTGTAGTTTTATAGGTCGGGTCGTTGCAGACGCGGTGATACCAGATATGTGTAGTTTCATTATTTTTTTTATTTTTTTTTCATTCAAATATTTATTTAGAGATGGTATATATTGATTTTTTTTTTTTTTAAATATTGTCACACTTAATTTTTTTTTTCCAACTTTTTTCTTACTTTTTAATTTTTTTTTTTTTACTTTGTCCCAATATGGAACAATCATTTTCTGCAGGCTGATTGCTTCTACAGCATAGAGATTAAAGGGAACCCGTCACCCCCCCCCCCCCCCCCCCAGACGTTTGTAACTAAAAGAGCCACCTTGTGCAGTACTAATGCTGCATTCTGACAAGGTGGCTCTTTTAGTTCGGGTCCCTGCAAACGCTGCAATAATCGCTTTCATAATTTGTCCCTCATACCTTGAAATAGACCTAGGGGCATGTCTTTTCCCCCGGACAGAAGCACCTCGCAGCCGTCACTCATGGCGCCTGCGCTGTAAGTTCGAAGGGCAGCACAATTGCACATGCCCCCCAAAAAACTTAGAGCGCAGGCGCCGGGGACGCTAATGAAGGAAGAGGGGGGCGGCGCCCGGCGCGCAGAGGCCATGAGTGACGGCTGGGAGACATTTCTGTCCAGGAGAAAAGACATGCCCCTAGGTCTATTTCAAGGTATGAGGGACAAATTATAAAAGCGATTATTGCAGCGTTTGCAGGGACCCGAATTAAAAGAGCCACCTTGTCAGAATGCAGCATTAGTGCTGCACAATGTGGCTTTTTTTTACAAACGTCTGGGGGCGTGACGGGTTCCCTTTAAGCAGCATCCTCATGCTGGAGAAACTGTCAGCTTTGCACAGCGTATGATCAGCAAGTTTCCTAGCTCTGGTGACTCGGATGTCGTCATGATGACATCGGGTTACTATGGCAATGATCAGGACCCTGTGTCACGCCGTCGGGTCTCCGATCTAAAGGCAAAGGGGCTGTCAACCTTCTGTCAGCTTCCGGAATGTTGTGATCGTTTTCGATCACAGCATTTCGGGGGTCAAAGTGCCGGGAGTAGTCTGTGACCGCTCTTGGCACCTAGTGCCAGGTGTTAGCTGTCAGAATCAACTGACACCCGGCGGTGATAGCCCGCGCACCTATGTGCGCACGCAGTTTTGATAACGTAATATTCTGTCCATGGTCAAATAGGCCCAGGTCACATGGATGGAATATTACATTGGATGTAGACTGTGAGCCCTCGCGGGCAGGGTCCTCTCTCCTCCCGTACTTGTTTGTGCCTTGTTTTACTCATGTTTATTGTACTTGTCTATATTTGCCCCATTCATATGTAAAGCGCCATGGAATAAATGGCGCTATAAAAATGTATAATAATGTCAGGAAGGGTTAAAGGTGTTGTGCAGATTTGGCAGGAAGATATGTAGTCATTCTATATGCACAGTGCGCCATCAGGATTCTCCAGTGCCGGAAGTGGGCGGTCTCTTGACCATAAGTATATGATATGCATACATGCAGCCACATCCTGACTAGATGTGCACGGCCTCGTTCAATGAAAGTGAATTCAGAAAGGATGTGCACGTCTAGTCTGAATGTGACCACCCACTCCTGGCATCGGAGAATTCTGACAGTGTGCACTGTGTGAGATGTGAGGGTTCACAAGTATGCAGTCACACAGTGATTGCATATCTTTGTGCCAAACCTCAATAAGCCCTTTAAGGGCTCCTTCACACATTGGTAATTTTTCTCGTACTCAGAAATCAGTCTGAGTTTCATCCGTGTTTTTGATCAGAGTGTCTTTAGAGTTTGGTCAGTGTTCGTTTTTACCATCAGTTTGGTCTGAGTTTCAAGTTTTTCTCAGATGGAAAAAATAAGAGTTTTCACAGGCTTTTCCTATCAAACAGTCCTTGAAAATTGGACAGCAGACAGATGGCATCAGAGTTCTGGCTGATTCTGTTGGGGTTCCCCCCCTCACCATCCTCTATGGATCCATAGACTTGGTGTCGAATTTGCTTTGACACTAGCATCGATATGGACAAAGTCTCTGATTTTGTGTGGACCACTCAGTCCTCCGGAAAAATCGTACATGTGAACTACCCCATAGACTATCATAGTTATGGGTTCTATCCGTGAAATACTGACGCCAGAACAAGCCCTTAGTCTAAACCACACCATCCGTGACTGTCCTGTACTGTAGGCTAGAACAGCTGGGGACGTTTTGGTTTAGACTTGGCACTGCACTCTGTGGCGGCCATCCCTGACGCAGAAGGAACAGAACATTGGTCTGAGCAGGGGAGGCAAAAGTAGGGCACCAGGTATTGTGAGTACTGCACATGAGGACTGAATAGTCCCTTCTCAGTCCCAGGGTGGAGGGCCACTTTAAGTTGCAATGTTTTGGTAATTTGTTTTGAAGGTCCACTGTTTGGTAATTCTTAATTGATCAGCAAGAAAACCACATGTGTAGATCTTTGGTGAAATTAATTTAATGAGAATTGAATCATTAAAGTCACATTTATATTTTACGGTGACATTTATAGTCTAAATAAGGGACAGTACATTTGGACATCATTCTCCCCCTGTCCAGTCTGCAGTTGGTAACTTTATGCACTAAGCATCGGAGATCAGCAGTGACTATTGTTGTGGAGGAAGTGGTTAAAGAAGCCGAGCTCCGGTATAGACCAGCCTTCCGGCACATTGCTGTCTTTGGATCTTTATAGTCTCGTCTAAAAAAGTTGTGTTTTGCAGTTGTATTGCAGATTAAGTCTTCGTATGTTAACACGTTTAAAAAAAAAGTAAAATAAAAAATGCAGAGATGTATTTTGCCACAAATGTTGTTGCAGAATACAGTTCTCCTTGAAAATCTGTAATCGAAAGGGTCATGCGGCAATTTGGACTATGCTCACACCGTTTTTTTTAACATTGATTTTGAAATAAAGCTGCTTAAAAATCACCATAAAAGTCAGTGTGAAAATATGCCAAGTTACGTCATGACCCTATGTTCACAATTAGTTATTTTTATGTGGATTTTGAAGGAAATCTACTTTAAAACCACCTCATATATTCACATGATACTGTAATTTGCTGCAGGTTTTCTCTATAAAGTACACAGCAGTCTGTTACATGTGAATTAGATTGCAATGAATTGGTAAAAACAATGTAAATTGATAACTGACTTTTCTAATGGTTAAATCAAAAACGTTGTAAATTGACTCCAGTTAGTAGGTTTGGGTCTGGAATCTTGCAGCTCGTGACATGTTTCATATGGCGTTTCGGCAGAAATTTTTGACAATGAAGTATATACGGCAGAGCGTTGCTTTTACGATGTCTGTCGGGATTTATAAAATCTCCTTTCTTTCCTTCGTCATCCGTGCCATTGTTACTTTGCTTTCATTTTAATTCGGTGGTATTACTTCATAAACTTTTGTGGCCTCAGGGGGGAGATAAACTGCTTTTCCTGTTTGAGTTTTTTTGTGTTCTGTACCTAGATATATATGCACTGACTTGTGCCTCAGAAAATCAATGCTTAAAACTGTACGTAAAGACAAGAGTTCATAGGTTAAATGGCCAGAAAAGATCTCCGTTAAACATGGGTCTTAATTTGCCCTCTTCTGTTGAGCCGTCAGATAATAGCTACCAATATACTTCCAATGGAGTTCTTCTGTGTCTGCCGCAACAAGTGTATTTATGCAGATTTGACTTGAAGTTATATCTTGCAGAATTGCTCTGGCGCTCGCTCACGCTATCGTGCTTTTTCTCTACAAATCTACTGCATGTTGTTACGGAGTTGGATTGTAACCCACTTCCCCATTAGGATATGGATTATGGTAGCTTTTTGGGTGTTTGCAAGTGTGAAGCGGGCTGAGAAGTTGTTACATAGCTGGCATCTGTGTCTTGCTTAGATTCAGAGTTAACCATTTAGGTCTTTGACAGCACTTGACGTAAAAGTGGAACAGTTGCCAGTACATGCGCACACCGGCTACCATCGGCGACCCATGACTTGCGTTGGAGTGTCTATGGGTTACCATGGCAGAAGCCAAGCCACAGGTGAACATGATATTCCCTATATACTGAAAAACTGAGGTATTGAAGTGTATAGTATAGGCCCTAACTTGATCGCAGGTTCAAGTCCTGTAAGAGAAGTAATTAGTGTTGAGCGAATATACTCGTTACTCGAGATTTCTCGAGCATGCTCCGGTGTCCTGAGTATTTTTTTTAGTGCTCGGAGATTTAGTTTTTATTGCCGCAGCTGAATGATTTACATCTGTTAGCCAGCATAAGTACATGTGGGGATTCCCTAGCAACCAGGCAACCCCCACATGTACTTATGCTGGAGAACAGATGTAAATCATTCAGCTGCGGCAATAAAAACTAAATCTCCGAGCACTAAAACATACTCGGAGGACACCCGAGCGTGCTTGAGTAACAAGTACGGTATATTCGCTCATCACTACTAATTATGTAAACGGTTTTGGAAAAATCTAAAAATTGAAATTGCCCTTTTATGCTTTTAAAAATGAAGAAAAAAGTCATATATCGTACTTTCATGGATAGCAAATATAAAATTCATTAAACCATCCAGTAAACCCCCAAAAAAGCCAATTTGCATTTTATTTAATTTTTTTGCTCACATTTTTATAGCTATAAAAAGTGATCAAAACGTCATCATATTTACCCCAAATTGGAATCTATAAAAAACATTGGCTCATCACGCAAAAATGAACAAGCCCTCAGCCAGGTTCCTCAATAGAAAACTAAAATTTGTTGCAGGTCTCAGAAATTTTTAATAACTGCCCATACAGTATTTCAGCAGTAGAGAAGGATTTATACTTTATATAATGTTGGTGTGGCGGTCAGTTACAATAGTTGGCGCTCATCTGGATTAGCCATTATCAGTGATGCATAGCGGCGCTAGAAGTGAGCCCGCTCCAGCTCTGTTTAGCTGCTCCACCTGGACTAAGGGTACCGTCACACAGTGCAATTTTCATCGCTACGACGGTACGATCCGTGACGCTCCAGCGTCGTAACAATATCGCTCCAGCGTCGTAGACTGCTGTCACACTTTGCAATCTACGACGCTGGAGCGATAATTTCATGACGTATGTGCGATGTAGAAGCCGTTGGTTACTATGCGCACATCGTATACGATATGTTACACCATGCAATCATGCCGCCACAGCGGGACACTAGACGACGAAAGAAAGTTTCAAACGATCTGCTACGACGTACGATTCTCAGCGGGGTCCCTGATCGCAGGAGCGTGTCAGACACTGCGATATCGTAACTATATCGCTCGAACGTCACGAATCGTGCCGTCGTAGCGATCAAAATTGCACTGTGTGACGGTACCCTTAGTCCAGAGAAGCGTTATTTGCATTCATGAGTGCCACACTTTTTTTTTTTTTTTTCTTAACCATTACTTCACATCATAGAGAAAAAAAAGTAAGAAAAAAATAGATGCAAGTTTGGTGTCGCCATATAAAATCAGGCTCCCCTATGGCTACGTCGACAGGAAAATTAAAAAGTTATAGCTTCTGGAAGAAAGCGGGACAAAAAATTGAGAAATTCTCTGGTCATTTTAAAGGGTTAATCAAATACAGATCTAAGAAACCGTGTGAATGTGCTGGAAAAAACATGTCCACCGACTTATCAAGTGCAAGAATGAATTTCCATTTTCTATTTCAGGGTCGTGTTGAATATCTTGTGAAGTGGAAAGGTTGGGCTATCAAGTAAGTTTTCTGTGCCTGTTTTGTGTGTTTTTTGCACGCAGTGCTGCATCCCGCCAGCAAAACTATAGGAAGCTTAACTCCTCCGTGACTAAACCCATTTTTTAAAAATAAAATCTGACATGCAGTGGCGTAACTAGAATCCGATGGGCCCCAGTGCAAGATTTGGACATGACCCCCCCCCCTGCATGTTGATCAGATGTACGGGCCCTTGTAGCATTCTAAATCCTATAAAGACATACAAGTTACACCTCCTCCCCCATTATGTAGCAATTAGATGGTGGCCCGATTCTAACGCATCGGGTATTCTAAAATATGTATGTAGTTTATTTATGAAGTTTTCAGAAAAATGCAATTTATACACAGGATCCGGCCGGCCGCGACCAATTAGCGAAGCGTGGTTCAAATTCCGCGCCAATTCACCGTCTGGACTGCGTCTGTCGCTTATTGTTCGCGGCTGGGCGTGACCAATCAGTGAAGCGAGGACCGGCTCCAGGTTTTTGAGGGCCCCGGGCGAAAGAGTCTGTGGGCCCTCCTCTTTAACACATACCACGATTCATGATGCACAGATACAGCAGAGAAATATAACACAGCCCACGTAGCATATAGCCCAGCCCACGTAGCATATAGCCCAGCCCACGTAGCATATAGCCCAGCCCACGTAGCATATAGCCCAGCCCACGTTTTTGAGGGCCCCGGGCAAAAGTCTCAGTGGGTCCTCCTCTTTAACACATACCACGATTCATGATGCATAGATACAGCAGAGAAATCTAGCACAGCCCACGTAGTATCTAGCACAGCCCACGTAGTATCTAGCACAGCCCACGTAGTATCTAGCACAGCCCACGTAGTATCTAGCACAGCCCACGTAGTATCTAGCAATGTGGGCACCATATCCCTGTTAAAAAAAATTAAATTAAAAAAGTTATATACTCACCCTCCGTCGGCCCCCGGATCCAGGCAAGGCGTTTTCCGATGCTCCTCGCGACCCTCCGATCCCAAGAGTGCATTGCGGTCTCGCGAGATGATGACGTAGCTTTCTCGCGAGACCACTATGTCATCATCTCACGACACCGCAATGCATTGACTGGTCACCGGAGTGTCGCGAGGATCGGGAAAGGCCTGGGCTGGATCCAGGGGGGCCGACGGAGGGTGAGTATATAATGATTTTTTTATTTTTTTTAATTATTTTTAACATTAGATCTTTTTACTATTGATGCTGCATAGGCAGCATCAATAGTAAAAAAAGTTGGTCACACAGGGTTAATAGCAGCGTTAATGGAGTGCGTTACACCATGGCGTAACGTGGTCCGTTAACGCTGCCATTAACCCTGTGTGAGCGCTGACTGGAGGGGAGTATGGAGCGGGCACTGACGGCAGGGGAGTAGGGAGCAGCCGTTTTGCCGCGACCATCAGCCACTTGGGATTTCCGTGACAGACAGACAGAAAGACGGAAGTGACCCTTAGACAATTATATAGTAGATAGCCTCAATTTTGGCTCATTCCTAGCATATGTATGTGTGTATGTATATGACCTCCATCCTCGTATATATGTCCCTTATCCTGATCCCATCCTGGTGAATATACATTAGTGTTAAAAATAATAGCAGTCCAATATAACTAATCGGACTAATCAGTGTTTTTGGCATAAATTATATTATCACATGTCAAACAATTTACCAGTTAGTGCAGTAGATTCTCAGAAAACCACCAGACTCTGCATTCACAATCTGCAGGTTTGAGTCTGTGTATTAATAATTCATTGAAAGGCTATGTGTTCAAAATAATAGCAGAGTGGAGATCAATTAGTGAGATCAATCATTCTGTGAAGAAACAGGAGGGAATCAGGTGGCCCTTATTTAAGGCTGAAGCCAGGACATGTTGTACATGCATTTCTCCTTGAAATCCTGAGAAATATGGGTCGTTCGAGACTTTGTTCAGAAGAACAGCGTACTTTGATTAAAAAGTTGATTGGAGAAGGTAAAACTTATAAAGAAGTGCAAACCACGATAGGCTGTTCAGCCAAAATGATCTCCAATGCTTTATAATGGAAAGCCAAACCACAGCGACGTGGAAGAAAATGGAAGACTATCATTCAAATGGATTGAAGAATAGCCAGAATGGCGAAGGCTCAGCCAATGATCAGCTCCAGGAATGATTAAAGACCGTCTCAAAGTGCCTGTAAGTACTGTGACAGTTAGACGCCTGTGTGACGCCAATCGCTTAGCAACAAGTTCTTTAAGTCCCACTGTAAAAAAAATAAATTAAAAAAAAAACAAAAACTGAAGCAGATACAATTTGCCAAAGAACACATCAACTGGCCTAAAGAGAAATGGAGAAACATTTTTGTGGACTGATGAAAGTAAAATTGTTCTTTTTGGGTCCAAGGGCCGGAGATAGTTCATCAGATGACCCCCAAACTCTGCATTCAGGCCACAGTACACTCTGAAGACCGTGAAGCATGGTGGTGCCAGCATCATGATATAGGCATGTTTCTCTTACTATGGTGCCGGACCTATTTCTTTATCGCTTCATTGACGAACACAGTAAACCATATTGGGGTATGCTGCTCCCACTAGGAGGCTGACACTATGCACAAAACAGTTACCTCCTCCAAAGTGTACACCACACCGACTGTTATTAGGTTAGTGAGAAAGCATTTGGAGAAGCAACAAGTAAAAGAAACAAGCACAACTCAAACTGTAACAATATAACACAGTAAGCAGAGCTGTTAAACATGCGAGGGTGTTTTGTCCCCCAATGATGGCCCCGAGAAACAGATTTTACGGTGAGTAACCAAAAATCCTGTTTTCTCTATTTTTTTCATTGAGGGACACAGGAAACCATGGGATGTCCCATAGCAGTTCCTGGGGAGAGAACAGCAGAAACTCCTTTCAGGTCGGAGAACTCACAACTGCTACCTGCAAGATCCTGTAAAATTTAGTGAACGTGTGGTTGCTGCTTTGCAGAGTTGCAGGGTGGATACCATATGGTGTACCGTCCAGGAGGCGCCCACTGCCCGGGTAGAGTGTGCCTTAATCCCAGGGGGAGGCGCTCTGTTCTTAACCCTGTATGCCTCCAAAATTGCCGTACAGATCCAGCGAGTAATCGTAGCCTTGGGAGGCCAGAAGGCCTCTACGTGCACCCTCTGGAATGACAAAGCGAGAGTCCGTCTTCCTAAAGGGGGCGGTCCTAGCCAAATAGACCTGCACCTCCCTGACCAGGTTTATCCTGTTCAGTGAACGCTCCAGACGATGAGTCGGAGCCGGACAAAAGGAAGGGAGGACAATATTCTCATTTAGGTGAAAGGCGGACACCACCTTGGGAAGGAAAGAACGTAGAGGCCGCAAAACCACTTTGTCCTGGTGGAGAACCAGGAAAGGGGAACAGGAAAGAGCCGCCAATTCAGAGATGCGCCTAATGGAGGTGATGGCCACAAGAAGCACCACCTTCCAAGACAGGACAGACAGACCTCTCAGAGAGGTTCAAAGGAAAACTTCTAAGGGCCTACAGGACCAGATTGAGGTCCACGGGTGTCTGCTATGGGGGCGCAGCATGTGCTACCCCTTGGAGAAAAGTTCTGACCTGAGAACTGGAGGATACGTTTTTCTGAAAAAGAATAGAAAGTGCCGACACCTGGCCCCTTAGCAAACATAGCTTCAGTTGACCCATGGAGACTATTGAAGCCATTAAAAAGAAAAAAGTTTTTTAAAAATATAAAATTTCAGAAATATATATATATTTTTAAATAAATTTAAGTCACCCTTTTTGCCCCATTCAAAATAAAACAATTCAAACAAAATAAAAAATACACATATTTGGTATCAGAAACACCTGGTTTATCAAGATATAAACAGAATTAACTTGATCTGTAAAAGGCGTAACGAGAAACATCAAAACTTTAGAATTTTGTTTTTTTTTTGTCGCCGCAGCATTACATTAAAATGCAATAATGGGCGAACAAAAGATCATCTCGATCCCAAAATGGTATCAGTAAGTCAGCCTGATGTGCAAGAAATTAGCCCTCACCCAGACCCAGATTCCAAAAAATGGTACCTTTTTTTTTTTTTTTTCACCACTTAAATAAAAAAGAACCTATACATGTTTGCATACCTCCCAACTTTTGAAGCTGGGAAAGAGGGACAAAGTTTGCGGTGCGCGTTGCGCGCCCCTGCAAATTTTAGGCCACGCCTCTGACCACACCCATTCACTAGTCACACCCATATCCACGTCCCAACCACACCCATTTAGCACTGCTGATAACACTGTTCATAAAGAATAATTATAAACAAAAAATATGGCCACACAGTGCTCCATACTGTATAATGGCCACAGATGATGCTCAATACTGTATAATGGCTGCACATGATGCTCCATACTGTATAATGACTGCACATGATGCTCCATACTGTATAATGGCCGCACATGATGCTCCATACTGTATAATGGCCACACATGATGCTCCATACTGTATAATGACTGCACATGATGCTCCATACTGTATAATGGCCACACATGATGCTCCATATTGTATAATGACCGCACATGATGCTCCATACTGTATATTGGCCGCACATGATGCTTCGTACCGTATAATGACCACACATACAGTCATGGCCAAAAGTATTGACACCCCTGCAATTCTGTTAGATAATACTCATTTTCTTCCTGAAAATGATTGCGAACACAAATTATTTGGTTTTATTATCTTCATTTAATTTGTCTTAAATGAAAAAAAACACAAAAAGAATTGTCCTAAAGCCAAATTGGATATAATTCCACACCAAACATAAAAAAGGGGGTGGACAAAAGTATTGGCACTGTTCGAAAAATCATGTGATGCTTCTCTAATTTGTGTAATTAACAGCACCTGTAACTTACCTGTGGCACCTGACAGGTGTTGGCAATAACTAAATCACACTTGCAGCCAGTTGACATGGATTAAAGTTGACTCAACCTCTGTCCTGTGTCCTTGTGTGTACCACATTGAGCATGGAGAAAAGAAAGAAGACCAAAGAACTGTCTGAGGACTTGAGAAACCAAATTGTGAGGAAGCATGGGCAATCTCCAGGCTACAAGTCCATCTCCAAAGACCTGAATGTTCCTGTGTCTACCGTGTGCAGTGTCATCAAGAAGTTTAAAGCTTATGGCACTGTGGCTAACCTCCCTAGATGTGGACGGAAAAGAAAAATTGACAAGAGATTTCAACGCAATATTGTGCGGATGTTGGATAAAGAACCTCGACTAACATCCAAACAAGTTCAAGCTGCCCTGCAGTCCGAGGGTACAACAGTGTCAACCCGTACTATCCGTCGGCGTCTGAATGAAAAGGACTGTATGGTAGGAGACCCAGGAAGACCCCACTTCTTACCCCGAGACATAAAAAAGCCAGGCTGGAGTTTGCCAAAACTTACCTAAAAAAAAAGCCTAAAACGTTTTGGAAGAATGTTCTCTGGTCAAATGAGCCAAAAGTAGAGCTTTTTGGGCAAAGGCATCAACATAGAGTTTACAGGAGAAAAAAAGAGGCATTCAAAGAAAAGAACACGGTCCCTACAGTCAAACATGGCGGAGGTTCGCTGATGTTTTGGGGTTGCTTTGCTGCCTCTGGCACTGGACTGCTTGACCGTGTGCATGGCATTATGAAGTCTGAAGACTACCAACAAATTTTGCAGCATAATGTAAGGCCCAGTGTGAGAAAGCTGGGTCTCCCTCAGAGGTCATGGGTCTTCCAGCAGGACAATGACTCAAAACACACTTCAAAAAGCACCAGTAAATGGTTTGAGAGAAAGCACTGGAGACTTCTAAGGTGGCCAGCAATGATTCCAGACCTGAATCCCATAGAACACCTGTGGAGAGATCTAAAAATGGCAGTTTGGAGAAGGCACCCTTCAAATATCAGGGACCTGGAGCAGTTTGCCAAAGAAGAATGGTCTAAAATTCCAGCAGAGCATTGTAAGAAACTCATTGATGGTTACCGGAAGCGGTTGATCGCAGTTATTTTGGCTAAAGGTTGTGCAACCAAGTATTAGGCTGAGGGTGCCAATACTTTTGTCTGGCCCATTTTTGGAGTTTTGTGTGAAATGATTAATGTTTTGCTTTTTGCTTCATTCTCTTTTGTGTTTTTTCATTTAAGACAAATGAAATAAAGATAATACCAAAGAATTTGTGTTTGCAATCATTTTCAGGAAGAAAATGAGTAATATCTGACAATTGCAAGGGTGTCAATACTTTTGACCATGACTGTAGCTACTCCTACACACGCGGCTGCGCTCCGTACACTTTGCACACACGGCTCCGCTCCGTACACACAGCTCCACTCCATACAACTCATACACACACGGCTCCGCTCTGTACACCTCGTACACACACGGCTCTGCTCCATACACCTCGTACACACACGGCTCTGCTCCATACACCTCGTACACACTCGGCTCTGCTCCATACACCTCGTACACATTCAGCTCCGCTCCATACACCTCATACACACACGGCTCCGCTCCATACACCTCATACCCACGGCTCCGCTTCATGCATCTCATACACACACACGGCTCCGCTTCATACATCTCATACACACGGCTCCGCTCCGTACACCTCATACACACACGGCTCCGCTCCATACACCTCATACACACGGCTCCGCTTCATGCATCTCATACACACACACGGCTCCGCTTCATACATCTCATACACACGGCTCCGCTCCGTACACCTCGCACACACACACACACGCCTCCGCTCCATACACCTCATACACACACGGCTCCTATCCATACATCCCGTACACACATGACACCACTCCATACACCTCATACACACACCACTCCGCTCCAAACACATTGCACACGCTGCTCCGCTCTGTATACCTTGCGCGCACACACAGGGCTCCATTGCGTACACCTCATACACATACGGCTCCTCTCCATACACCTCGTACACACACGGGTCTGCTCTATACACATTGCACACGCTGCTCCGCATACCTTGTACACACGTGGCTCTGCTCTGTACACCTCGTACACACGTGGCTCTGCTCTGTACACGTCTTACACACACGACTCCGCTCCGTACACTTCGTACACCCACGGCTGCGCTCTGTACACCTCATGCACACGGCTCCGTACACGTATTACACACATGGCTCCGCTCCGTACACGTCTTACACACACGACTCCGCTTTATACACCTTTCACACGCTGCTCCGATCCATACACCTCGTACACACACGGCTCTGCTACATCCACACTGTAAACACCTCCTGGCCTCACACATACACTTACCCTCCTCTGGCGCCATGGCAACCAGCAGAGTCCTGTACACGGAGGTCCTCCCGATCTATCATGTGATCCCTGACTCCTCCCATCCTGTGACCTCGTCACAGGTCCTGTTTGCACAGAGCAGCCATTACGTGGTGTGCTGCTCTGTGGGTGCAGCCTGTGCAGGGACTCGGGGAGCTCTCAGCTGACCGGGTGATATACACACCTCCCAACCAGTGCGGGACATTTAATGTCCCGCCCGGGATCGCGGGGCTGACTGTCAAAATCAGGACAGTCCCGCTGGATCCGGGACGGTTGGGAGGTATGTGTTTGGTATCTACGAACACGTACTGACCTGGAGAATCGTAACGACAGGTCACTTTTAGGGTTTAGTTAACATGGTGTAAAAAAAAAAAAAAAAAAGCAAAAAACAATTGTGGAATTGCATTTTTTTTTTAAAGAAATCTCACCTCACTTTGAATTTTTTCCCCATTTTCCAGAACACGACATGTTAAAATCAATGGTGTCGTTCAAAAGTACAACTCATTCAGCAAAAAGACCTCACACTGTCATATTGATGGAAAAATAAAAGCTAGGACTCTGGGAAGAAGGGGAGCAAAAAACGAAAGCTCAAAAATTGAAAACCCCAAGGTGGTGAAGGCTATTCAGGCCCTTCACAGGAATGAATACAAAGCATGGAGTACATGGAATAGAAAATTGATATTTCTCTACTAAAACAGGCCACCAAAGCTGACAGACCTTGTGGCCATTACTTGGCCTGGTTACCTCTGTGTTAATGATCTAGATGCCGCTGTCACTGTTAACATCAGCATGTATGGGGTTAAACGTTGCTAACACTGATCGTAGTCAGACCCTAATTGATTCTGCTCATGGTTTGGGTAGCATGAATCAGATGACTGGAGAAAGTGGAGGAAGAGCACTTAAAGGAACCAGTCTCAATCTGTGAAAATCGCTCAGCTCTCGGATGTTTTCCTAGTGCAGTCTGATGGGCTTTCATGGACTCGTAGACTTGCATAGCCCATTTTTAGATCAAAATCGGACATGTGCACAGCCCCTTAGAATATCATGGGTATGAGTAGTACCCACGAATAGTTTTGTCCAATATAATCGGTTATGTGCACACTCCCTTATAGTACATCCTCCATCGAGGACCCATTTATTTGATCTCTAAGATTTTACCATTTAATTGTTGCTGTCAGTCAAAGCGGCCATCTTCGTCATCCTGGGAAGTTGCTTCATAGAAAAATGTAATTTTCACTATATTTAAATGCTCAAAGGATCTCCGTTTCAGGTACCCAAGGGGACTAAAAAAAACTACAAAATTTGTATATATGTGTAAATTAAAAATATCCCTGTACCCCCATTAACATTAGCAGAATTAGAATTGGTATCACAATATCTGTATAAATCTGAGCTACTGGAACCCAGCTCGCCACAGAGGAGAAAAAAAGCCCTCAATTCGATATTATTCATGGAAAAATTAAAAACATTGAGTTTCAGAAAATGGCAGCACAAA
Organism: Ranitomeya imitator; assembly: GCF_032444005.1. Classification (NCBI taxonomy): domain Eukaryota; kingdom Metazoa; phylum Chordata; class Amphibia; order Anura; family Dendrobatidae; genus Ranitomeya; species Ranitomeya imitator. The sequence goes on from NC_091289.1 coordinate 60,360,241, forward strand.
CCAAATATATGTACCGGAAATGCGTTTTTTTACTTTTACATTTATACTGCACATAAATTCCCCCCCTCCCAGCTTTCAGTACGTTTTTATATGGTAAATTCAATGGTGTCATTCCAAGCTATACCTAGACCTAAAAAAAAACCTAAGCCCTCATATTCCTATGCAGGCACAAGGATTTAAAAAAAAAAAAAGAAAAAGTAACCATTAAAGAAGTTATTTCCCTTTTTAAAGAAGGGGATGAAGAGTAATGGCACATGTGCACAGTACATAGGAGCTTTGTTACACAATGCTTGGTAAAAATCCTTAAGAAAACAAGTGTAAAAAATGCAAAAGAACATGTGAAAAGAATACATTTTATGTAGGAAAATATAATGCGGGAAATAGAATTATTGAACAGCCTTTTTTTATTTTACTTTCTAGGTACAGCACATGGGAACCCGAGGAGAACATATTGGACTCGAGACTTATTGTTGCTTTTGAGCAGAAGTAAGTTCCAGGTTCTTTTATATCACTTCTTCATGTCTGATTTACCGTATGCTTAAAGAAGCACAGCGCGGAGGCCCATTTAACTGCTTCAGGTCCACACAAGGGGAGCTGGGATCTTCAGGTGTCCCCTGTCAGTATTTTAATTCTGATGAACTTACCATTTACAGTGGATTTCTTTCCTATTTTCTATCATAGTAATAGTTTTTAGTCTTTGCGCTTCCTAATTACAGCAAATTCCAAACCGATACATCATGCCTAGAACAAAGCTATTGTGTGTTTGTTACACTTGTAATGTTCTTTTTTTTATATATATATTCACAGAGAGCGAGAACAGGAAATATATGGACCCAAGAAGAGGGGCCCAAAGCCAAAAAACTTTCTTTTAAAGGTACACGCTTTATTCTTCAATACCATCCCGTAGTCTTGTCCCTTACACTCAGTTGAAGACCTTAACCCCTTACCGGCATCGGACGTACTATACCGTCCGATGCCGGCTCCCCTGCTTTGATGCAGGGCTCCGCGGTGAGCCCGCACCAAAGCCGGGACATGTCAGCTGTTTTGAACAGCTGACATGTGCCCGTAATAGGCGCGGGCAGAATCGCGATCTGCCCGCACCTATTAACTAGCTAAATGCCGCTGTCAAACGCAGACAGCGGCATTTAACTACCGCTTCCGGCCGGGCGGCCGGAAATGACGTCATCGCCGACCCCCGTCACATGATCGGGGGTCGGCGATGCTTGTATATTGTAACCATAGAGGTCCTTGAGACCTCTATGGTTACTGATTGCCCGTCGCTGTGAGCGCCACCCTGTGGTCGGCGCTCACAGCACACGTGCAATTCTGCTACATAGCAGCGATCAGCAGATCGCTGCTGTGTAGCAGAGCCGATCGGGTTGTGCCTGCTTCTAGCCTCTCATGGAGGCTATTGAAGCATGGCAAAAGTTAAAAAAAAAAAGTTTAAAAAAATGTGAAAAAAATAAAAAAAACATAAGTTTAAATCACCCCCCTTTCGCCCCAATCAAAATAAATCAATAAAAAAAATATCAAATCTACGCATATTTGGTATCGCCGCGCTCCGAATCGCCCGATCTATCAAATAAAAAAAAGTATTAACCTGATCGCTAAACAGCGTAGCGGGAAAAAAACTCGAAACGCCAGAATTACGTTTTTTGGTCGCCGCGACATTGCATTAAAATGCAATAACGGGCGATCAAAAGAACGTATCTGCACCGAAATGCTATCATTAAAAACGTCATCTCGGCACGCAAAAAATAAGCCCTCAACCGACCCCAGATGATGAAAAATGGAGACGCTACGAGTATCGGAAAATGGCGCAATTTTTTTTTTTTTTTTTTTTTTTTTTTAGCAAAGTTTGGAATTTTTTTTCACCACTTAGATAAAAAATAACCTAGTCATGTTTGGTGTCTATGAACTCGTAATGACCTGGAGAACCATAATGGCAGGTCAGTTTTAGCATTTAGTGAACCTAGCAAAAAAGCCAAACAAAAAACCAGTGTGGGATTGCACTTTTTTTTGCAATTTCACCGCACTTGGAATTTTTTTCCCGTTTTCTAGTACACGACATGCTAAAACCAATGATGTCGTTCAAAAGTACAACTCGTCCCGCAAAAAATAAGCACTCACATGGCCAAATTGACGGAAAAATAAAAAAGTTATGGCTCTGGGAAGGAGGGGAGCGAAAAACGAACACGGAAAAACGAAAAATCCCCCGGTCATGAAGGGGTTAAAAGTAAAATTGATCAAACCTGCCACCCAAATATGTTTAAAGTGTAATTAAATGCCTTTTTTATTTTATTTTTTTGCATTATTGTAGTTTCTTGTAGACTCAAGTACAGCACTAAAGGTGAGCTTGTGTGTGCCCATATAAGAAGGAGATAAGAACCCGTAGCCACCAGTACCAGGCCTCTCCAGCCGATCGGGAACTCTATTAGGAGAACAAGTAGGCCTGGTAAAGGGAGTGCTCTTAATATAGACAGTCCAGGGGCACCAGATAAACTGGCATCTGGTTTCATAGCTGTCAATTTCTCTTTCCTCACATTCCAAAATATATACGTCGCTCCTGAAAAGCGAGGCCATTATGTTTTGAAGATGTACAAATTGGTGGTTTCAAAGCCAAGGAAACAATCTATATTATTGAGGGAGAATGACGGCCGTGTCTGGGACCATCTTATTCACAAAAGCTTCTAAGTAATAGATGCCCCTGAACCCAGCACCCATATATCAGTCTGGAGAGGAACCCAAGACTGCTCTACCCTACCCACACCGGCAGGGTCCCAATACCACCTCATGAGGACCTTCACAATGGTATCAAGGTTGTTAACCACGCTTGGTGTTGGAAGACCATATTTGTGACTGCTCTGCTTCCAATATCTCATTACCAAGCACAGCCTCCCATTTACTGATTTTTTTTTTTTTTTTTTTTTTTATACATATTAGTCCGTTAAATTTACCAGAACACATTCAAATAACTGATATCACCCAAGACCCCCAAGAATATTATTCAGGGCACAGAATGTTTAGTTCAAAATATACAACTTTTATTGATTCATAAGAACAGCTCTAAAATTACACATATAACACAAAACATTATACAGGAACCTCTAATCCAAATAGAACCATTGATGTGTACTTAGTAGTTATTAAATCCGACCTTAATGCTGACCTTATTTATAAAAAAAAAACCAAAAAAGGACACATTCAAGAAAATACAGGCAAAGATGCTTACCTGTCTAAATAGGCCTCAATACAAATGCACAAGCAGGGTGCAGCGGACCCAAACAAAATAGCAAGCGCACAGGTGCAATACCTAATGAAACAGCCAGCCTTCAATAAGGGTTTGGCCGTGTGGTACACCAATGCACTAAGATAAAATACTCTGTATGTGGCGTGTTCACACAAGGAATACAAAGCGTCTGGCTACAGCCTATTAATGACGCCATAAGCGGGCAGCCCGCCATAGGGCGGTATTAATAGGCTGTAGCCAGACGCTTTGTATTCCTTGTGTGAACACGCCACATACAGAGTATTTTATCTTAGTGCATTGGTGTACCACACGGCCAAACCCTTATTGAAGGCTGGCTGTTTCATTAGGTATTGCACCTGTGCGCTTGCTATTTTGTTTGGGTCCGCTGCACCCTGCTTGTGCATTTGTATTGAGGCCTATTTAGACAGGTAAGCATCTTTGCCTGTTTTTTGGTGTTTTTTTTTTTTTTTTTGACCTTATTTATAGACAGGTGTCATAGGTCAGATTATTGCATACAGAATGCTATACAGGCCCTGATTTCCTATTTTAAGGTGACTGCTTTAATGTAAATTTACTAAAGTGCCAATGTGCTTGAGTAGTAATCTGCATACTGGGATTGGGCTGTCAAAAAACCACTGTAATGCCATTAGTACTTATATTCAAGAGTAGATATAATGCTACTTCTATGGTTCATGCCCCAATGAAAACATCCCTTTTTATTACGCACATGTCTATTTTCAATGTATATACAAATGGTAAATATAGGGCACAGAAAGCATATTCACCTTGCTGAAGCACACTCAAGGAGACCCTTGAGGTTCTATTTGGATTAGAGGTTCCTGTATAATGTTTTGTGTTATATGTGTAATTTTAGAGCTGTTCTTATGAATCAATAAAAGTTGTATATTTTGAACTAAACATTCTGTGCCCTGAATAATATTCTTGGGGGTCTTGGGTGATATCCCATTTACTGATGTAAGGTAGCTAACTGACGCTAAACTGACATTGATAGCGGAGTGTGTTGCATAATTCACACAGAGTTTGAACATCTCCACCCCCATCCTATGGATAAAGGCTAATGTCTCAATTGATGGGACTCCCATTGATCTGAAGAACTTTGCCTCTGAGGAGCCCTGAGTGAATGGAGCATTGGCTGATCATGCACACTTCTGCACTTTTCCTTCTTAATGGGAATGCTTGAGGATCAGTCGGGCACAGCGCTCAACTATCTTTGGAGCTTGCATTAGGAATGAATGGAGCAGCAGTGCACATGATCAACTGCTCCATTGACTCCTGGTTCTTCACAGCCCCGGTTCTCAGGATTGGTGAGCTTCTCAGTGCTCAGACCCCAGCACTGGTAACTGATAAATAATTTCCATGACTAAACTTTGGGGAATGTACTGTTTGTATAATATTTTCCTCTTGTTATAGGCCAGAGCCCAGGCTGAAGCTCTTCGTATAAACGATGTCCACTTTGGCATTAAACCAGGCTCAAGTGTTTCACCTAAATTGCACTCCAGTGCTGCTGTACATCGTTTGAAGAAGGACATACGACGCTGTCATAGTATGTCTCGTCGGCCTCTTCCCCGACCAGATCCCTCCGTGCCCTGTGGAACTACTTCTGGTCTCCGTGCCCCTGTGTCTCCTTTCTCAGAGACTGTACGGATCATCAACCGGAAGGCCAAGCCCCGAGAGCCAAAGCGTAGCAGAATCATTCTTAATCTGAAGGTAATTGACAAAGGAGCAAAAGCGCCTTTAGTACGTCCTAAAATTCCATCCCGAAATCGAGTTATCGGGAAAAGCAAGAAGTACAGTGAGAGCATGCTTCGGAATCAGATTCGCCACTTGAAGTACGGAGCCTTTTCCCTATACAACAAGCCAACTACTCAAGGCCCAGAAGGGGAAAAGGCAGAAGATGAAGGCGCAAACCAAGGTCTTGGTGACGAGAGCTCTAGTACATCTGGGTGTCCTTCTCCAGCTCCATCTGATGATAGACCTCCTAAATTACTGCCCGAGACCCTTAGCCCCGCTGTCCCTGACTGGCGGGAATCTGAAGCATTGGATCTCTCTATTCCACCGGAGTCTTCAGCAAGCAAACGTGGGCAAGGTGAGCCTGATGAATCTGACCCAGAAGAGGCTGGAGACTGGCGCCCAGACATGTCGCCATGCTCCAACGTGGTAGTGACTGATGTTACAAGCAACCTTTTGACAGTCACCATAAAAGAGTTCTGCAATGCACAAGACTTCGAAAAAGTGGCAGCTGCTGGCAAATAGTACGGAGAAGGGACTGTACTAAAACGGTTCAACAATTTAAAGGTTAATTCACTCTTAAGCTATTGCTACACCACCCTACCCATTCAGTATGTATTTAAAGGTCATGATTCGCTTGTGGTGCTGTTCTGTTCGATGGTGTGCATCACATTGACTAGGCCTGACCTCTAGGTTAATAGATGTCTGAGGAAACGGCTCCTCTTTGTGCGTACTTGCTTGTGATGGTACAATGTACACTTAGAATGTGATGGCACGTACTAGTCTTCATGAAAACAGTGTGTCATTCTTCTAATAGGTAGTAGAGCAGAAAGCAACATGAATATTACCATGAAATGCACATTTTTGTGGCTTTTAAACTTATATTGTTCAAGCTTGTAAGCAAGTTTCTATGGTATACACAACAGGAGGCAACATATTTCTGGCACGAGTCTCTGGACACAGATCCACTATTAGGAAAACTTTCCTTTATGATGGAATACTTTCCCTAAAACGCTCAGTCTGCTTTTCACACGTCTTTGCTTATTTCATTTCTATAATGATGACTCTTTATTCCTAGAAGAAATGTGCTTTACGTAGTGTTCTGTACAGATCTGTGTTTAAATCATAGCGACATTAAAACACACAGAAAAATAAGCGTATGGCTTGGGTTGCATGGCGACATGGCACTGAAATCGCTGCGACATATTGCCATATTGGAGGAAATTATTTTCTATGTTGCAATGTGCTGCGCCAATGTTTCCAAATGTCTTGGATTTTCGGGAAGTCGCATGCGGCTTTTTTGTTTTTATTTAGCGCAAAATCCAAGCTCTAATATAGTCGTGCGTGACGGCAATCTTGTCATGTGACTTTTCTTAGAGAATTGCCGTTGAGTGACAAATGTTGCCTTGCAGCCCCAGCCTAGAAATATGATGGATGCTGAGATGTTTCCCAATTTCTCACTTATATCATAAAAGGTATAGTTGACTCTTGTAACATTTATCACAATCCACCTCGGCTCACGTCAGATCTGTGTGTAATACAGCGAAGCTTTCCTTATGAGCAGATGTATTGCCATCATGCACAACTGTAATTAATCTGCGTCCTGGGATGTAGAACATGATCATGAACTTCTTATGGTATAATTCCGAAATCCCACTCCTTTTTATAATCCAGGGCAGTATTTCTCTGCCATCACATTTTACGGTTAATTCGCGGACGTAACCTCTATACTTGCAGGTTTCTGGGTAGAAGAGTCACAAACTCTATGAATTTGCTGGAAAGGGTGGTGTAGGTAATTGCTTTTTATTGAAAGGCTTAACTTATTGGCTGAAAGAAGGAAACTCTTATTGTTTCCAGCATAAAACGTGAACCTGAAGCTTTTGAGTGAATCCATCTTTAAGTGTTTAAGCTGAATTGTGGAGAAGCTCGTACAAGGCCCGGAGGAATGTGATCTCGGGAACACCGCTGAGGTCTGTGGTGTTGTACAATTCACTGGTGCTGAAACCTATTTATGTCCATTTTGTAGATGAAGGTTGTTTATATCGGCGCGTGAATACGGTGGGTAGTTAGCTGGTCAGGAGCTGCCAGCCACAATCTGACACTGCTCTGCAATGCCTCCACAATAGGAAGCCACACCTGGTGCTAACATGCTACATCTTCTCTTGTCCGACCTTACGGTGACTGCATCTCTAGCCCAACGCTTTTCTTCTATACATTGTCTTTTCAATAATCAGACTGTAATTTTTCATGCACGTTGACATGAAGATTTGTATTAGGGTGGTTTCACACTTGCGTTTTTGTCTGCAGCGTTTTTTGCACCAAAAAACGCATGCGTTTTTTTCCCTATATTTAACATTGAAAACGCATGCGTTTTTTTGTGTATGCGTTTGGTCGCGTTTTCAGTCGCATGCGTTTTTTTACTGCATGCATTTTCAAAAATGCAACTTGTATTTTTGAGAGGCGTTTTTTGGACACAAAAAAACGCATGCGTTTTCATGCGGGTTTTTTTGGGTCAAAAAACACATTGGAGTCAATGGGAACGCATGCGGTTTTTTTGTGCATGCGTTTGCATGCGTTAAAAACGCATGCATTTTTTAAAAAAAAACATAAAAACACACTGATAAACCACCCCACACCATAAAATTGATAAAGGGATCCTACCCCTACCCCTAACCCTAATCCCTTTAAGGGTAGGGTTAGGGGTAGGGTTAGGATCCCTTTAGGGGTAGGGTTAGAGTTAAGGTTAGGATCCCTACCCCTAACCCTAGCTCTTTCTGTTTATAGTGGGTTTTTTACTTTATGTTGATGATTGGCTGCTGTCACAAATTTATCTGCATGCGTTTAAAAAACGCAAACGCATGAAAAAACGCATCAAAACGCCGCGTTTTTTTCACCAGATGCAAAAACGCATGCGTCAAAAAAACGCAGCGTTTGCATGCGTTTACATGCGTTTTTTCACCATGCGTTTTTTTTTAAAAAAACGCATGCGTTTTGAAACGCAAGTGTGAAACCAGCCTTAACCGGAATCTGTCTGCAGATGTTTGCCACCTACCCTAATGTAGGGACAGAGACCCTGATTCCAGCAGTGTGTCACTTACTGGGCTGTTTGCTGTAGTTTTTTTGATAATCTGCTGATTAATCTTTGCTCACTAGAAGATTTGTAAACCTGCTGCCATGTAGTCGCCCATATTGATGAGTTCTGTAAAATCCCAGCCACACCACTGATTGGCAAATTTCTGCCTATGCAGATGGTACACAGCTGCCAATTAGTGGTGTGGGCGAGGATAACACTGCTCAGCATACAGAGAACTGCTAGATCTTTCAGTATCCGATGTATCAAAACACTACAAATCAGATAAGTAAGTGATACATTACTGGAATCCGGGCTTCTTCCCTTACATCATGTTACACTCAGATGGGGTAGCAAAAACCTAGTGACCGGTTCCTTTTAAAGAAAAACAACTGTGAAGTTAAAGAGCATCTGTCACTGTTCAGTAGGATTGCATTCATCACTTTATAATATTAGTAAAAAGGTTGTCCAGGATTAGTGAAACATGGCGGCTGACTTTCTCAAACTGCAGCGCATTAGCCCACGTTCAATATATGTGTAGTATTGGAAGTCCTCACTTTAATGGTGCTGAAGTGCATGATCGGACACTGGTGCTGTTTTTGAAGGAAGGCAGTCCTGCTTCTTAATCCTGGGTAACACAATAGTTAATGAAAGACGTTACCACATTTTTGCAGTCCGTGAATAATTCTGTAGACTGGCACTTGGACAGGAGGTAAATGGAAAGCTCTTCTGAGGAGTCAGCTGGGAACATACATGTCGGTAGATTACAGAATGACCTGATGGGACCTTTACCGAATATTTATAAGGCTACTTTCACACTAGCGTTAACTGCAATCGGGGAGGCCGTTTCTTATCTTGTTCACCACTAAAGATTGTACCCTTGATAAAGACCTTTTTACGGTCGAAACGTTGGGAAAATCTCTCATTATACTTTGTTTCATGGCTGTGAACCCCCAGAATTAATGAATAAAATTGCATCATTGTGAATTGAAGACAAGACTTTTCTCACCTTTTTTTTGTGTGCTGGAGGTTGTTCTATTTTATTGACTTTATTTTTTTCCTCCTAAGCACCTACTTGTATTGAGTGCAAAGTGATCCTGATTATTCATGTTAACTGCAATCCGTCACAATGCGTCGTTTTGCAGAAAAACCGCATCCTGCAAAAGTGCTTGCAGGATGCGTTTTTTCCCCATAGACTTGTATTGACGACGCATTGCGACGGATTGCCACACGTCGCATCTGTCGTGCGACGGATGCGTTGTGCTTTGGCGGACCGTCGGGAGCAAGAAACGCTACATGTAACGCTTTTTGCTCTTGATGGACCGCTTTTTCCGACCTCGCATGCGCGGCCAGAACTCCGCCCCCCACCTCTCCGCACCTTACAATGGGGCAGCGGATGCGCCGGAGAAATGCATCCGCTGCCTCCGTTGTGCAGTGCGTTAAACGCTAGCGTCGGAATCTCTGCCCGACGCATTGCGACGGGGAGATTCCAACGCTAGTGTGAAAGAAGCCTAAGCCGCCGCCATATTAAATAACGGAGAGTGACATTCAGACGGATGAGTTTGTGGTCTCCTGCACTTGTTTGCACGGTGCTTGTCCTGAGATAACGGTCCTTCTGGATCAGAAGTGTATTGTATGCGCCCATGAACAGCGTCTTGTTTTCTGCTCGGTACCTGATCACGTTTCTTTTTTTATGAACCTTGATGTAGCATCCAGATGTACAATATAGACCGCACACAGATTTCTGTTGGTTTCATGCACTAGATATGTTGAACACCAACTCCTGATGTTTCCTTGACCAGAACATTTTCCGTTTTTCCTCTTTCATTTTTTTTTTCTTCCTTCCTTCGAAGAGTTACCGTATTCTTTATTTTATTTTTTTATTTTTTCTCAATATGACTGTACGAGATTTTTTTTTTTTTTGTTTGTTTTTTGTGTACTCCATGACACCATTCACTCAACCATGTGATGGACTGAAAAATGACGGATTTAAAAAAAAATTCTGCTGGTGGTAAAATAGGGGCGGGGAGAGGAAGGGGCTATGCTTTTCGGTATGAAGTAAAAACGATCTGGCAGTATTCTTATGCTCATGTGTGAGCACAGGGATACCAAATTTATAAATGGTTGTTTTGTACATTTTCAGAAGGGTTTGTAAAAGGAAAAAAAAGCTACATTTTTGGTGTCATCCTCTTTTAAGTTTTTTTTTTTTTTTTACATTTTCAGTCAATGGTGCTGTGTGATGGCTTGTCTTTTGCATGCTGAGAATACAGTTTTATTACCATTTTGGCACTATATATATATATATATATATATATATATATATATATATATATATATATATATATATATATATATATATATATATATATATATATATATATAATTTTCCTGGGTAATAATTCCAAAATGAAAAAAAAAATCATGACAAAAATTTAAGGCTAACAGGTTGTCTCTTAAAAAAAAAAAAAAAAATTAATGTATAGCGTAACTTTGCTATATTTTTAACTAATTGATGCAAAAAATAAAATCATGTAAGTACAAAGACAGGCTAAGTTATTGGACCTCACTTACTGCAAAAGTTTGAGTTACTCTAGAATAATTGGTGCTATAAAACCTCAGAATGCTGGGTGCAGATGACAAATGCTCTTTAATGAAACCCTTTTACCACGGGAGTTACGTTCCGTTCTCCTGGGTCCTCGGTGCTATATCCTGAATGGGTTTTACGTTCATGTTTCTTATGGGTAAATTGGTTTTGAAGGATTAAGAAGTGGCGGGTAATTTGTGACTATGTACCTTACCGGATATCCAGACCTACTCCTTAATCTGGGTATGAAATGAAAGACTTTGTGTGCACTGTTGGTTTTGCCTCGGGTTCCTCTTACCCATCTGCTGAGGTTCTTTTAAGGAGCAATAAAGCAGAATGGAGTGAAGGTGCCAATGTATGCAACCTACAAGGATGGGGAAAGGGCAATAAGGCTTTTCCTAACTTGACATGTACAAGAAAAGTTTGTGTTTATTGTGTTTATTTTAAATTATGGCTTGTGCCATTCTATCTTTTTCTCCTTTTGAACCACTTATGATGGCTTCGGCCAGATTAAGAGTTTCTGCTACTTTGATTCCATAGCAAATTTTGACTTGATGACTTATGCTTGAAATCTTAAGCCAGTGTCCCATTGTTTCTGATGGATTATAAAGAGGGCATTTTTAATTAATAGTAATTAGTATTTGATTTGTAGATTAGACCTACCGTATTATATATCACAAAGTCTAGTTAACATGTCACTTATTACAAAGGAAAAAAACAAAAGACTTGCAACTTTTTATCAATTCTTTTTGCTGCTTTCCTGTTCAGGATGACTCCTGGTTGGAATAAAAGTTCCACAAATGTAATTCTGAGTTACAATTTTCACGAAGCTTTTTTTAAAACGCGTAATAAAGGATTTTGGAAGAATGCACTTCTTCTTTTTCCCATCCAGATCGGCTCTGGGTAAAGTGTAAATTTTGTGATTTTATTCTAAAGCTGGCCACATAAACATAGATTTAATCATAATCTCATCTGTGGCCAGTGTTGGATGTTGTCAGTAAAAAGAGCAGCATGCAAGGGTTCACTTTGATAAATAATATATTTTCATATAAAATTTAGACCGAGACTTTGAAATTGCACAGGTAAAACCTCAAGATCTTCAAATCTAAATGCACTTGTGTATTGCCACTTTCATGTTAAGAATTTAGGAATAACTAGACTTTTATATTGGGTTTTTTTCCTGCATGGAAAATTTATGAAACTTTGCAAATCGCTGAAATAAAAGGGTTCAATTGAGTATATTCCAACAACCATTCACCTAAAGGCAGACCAATAGACCAGCATGGCTCTGGAAGCCACCTACATGCAATTTATTTCTGGAGTGAAAACCAATCTGTAAACAGATAAGTTAAGCGATTTGCAAAGTTTCATGTTATATAAAACTATTAAAAAAAAAAAAAGTTTAGTTACTCTTTAACCACTTGCAGTAAACTTATATTTTTAACTTTGCTAACATTTAGGACCTGCAATTAAATTTAAAAAAACTTTGATTTCTGTCTTTTGCTGAGAATTAGTTAAAAAAGTTGTGTTCCTATCTGAAGAGTATGTGGTCGTTAAGTCTAAGAATTGCATAAGCTAATGGTATAGAATAGGGATTCTTTGACCTGTGGCTCTCGAGTTAAGGTACCTTCACACTCAGCGACGCTGCAGCGATACCGACAACGATGTCGATCGCTGCAGCGTCGTTGTTTGGTCGCTGGAGAGCTGTCACACAGACAGCTCTCCAGCGACCAACGATGCCGAAGTCCCCTGGTAACCAGGGTAAACATCGGGTTACTAAGCGCAGGGCCACGCTTGGTAACCCGATGGTTACCAGCGTAAACATTAAAAAAAACAATCACTACATACTTACCTTCAGCTGTCTGTCCTCCGGCGCTCTGCTTTCCTCTGCACTGTCAGCCGGAAAGCAGAGCGGTGACGTCACCGCTGTGCTTTCCGGCTGGCCGGCGCTGACCCAGGATGCAGGAGGAGTGCAGAGAAGCACAGCGCCGGGGACAGACGGCTGAAGGCAAGTATGTAGTGTTTGTTTTTTTACATTTACACTGGTAACCAGGGTAAACATCGGGTTACTAAGCGCGGCCCTGCGCTTAGTAACCCGATGTTTACCCTGGTTACCAGTGAAGACAGGTGTGTGACACCGATCCAGCGATGTCAGCGGGAGATCCAGCGACGAAATAAAGTTCTGGACTTTCCTCAGCAACCAACGATCTCCCAGCAGGGGCCTGATCGTTGGTCGCTGTCACACATAACGATTTCCTTAACGATATCGTTGCTACGTCACAAAAAGCAACGATATCGTTAACGATATCGTTATGTGTGAAGGTACCTTTACTGTGAGTCGTATTCTGATGGTTGACTGTGTTTGCCTGTTCTGCGATCAGTTTTGGGAGTCCCACAACACTTAAAACCTGGTTCATGAAGGCTGGCAGTTTTCTCACCGGTCTTGATGAGGTGGCCTGCTGAAGTCAGACATTCTGGATGTGCACACCTCTTCATGAATCTGGAGTTTCTGACAAGTGACGGGTTTCACGCCGGGAATAGTGAGATTTCTGGCATGGGAAAGCGACAGTTCTTCGTGAATTAGATGAGCTATCGCGTCACACCCCCATCCTCCACCCTGTTCTGCTCATTTGGGCTGAGCTGGAAAAACTAGTGTGAAACCTCCAAAAACCAATTTTGGTGCATCTTTGAATTGCGTGAACATTTTGTGACTTTTCAAAGCCTTTACGCCACTTTGGGCATGAAAAGCTCTGAATCTGAGCCTCCGAGCTACAACTCTTCATGGCTGCACAACTCCTCTACTTCTAGAGTGGTAAAAGAAAACGAAGGCTGGCACTAACCTACCCAGTTTTCTTGCACATCGGGGGGGGGGGGGGGGGTCAAGTAAAGACTGTAGTAATAAAAGTGGCATGTACTTTATCTGAAGGCAGAACTTTGATTATATATGCTAGGGTTTTAAATTTCTAGTTAATTATATTGTTGGCTCTGCTTTTACCTTTTTTAAACATGAAGGGCACATAGTTTTACTTGTATAAGGCCCCTTTCACACATCAGTTTTTTGCTATCAGTCGCAATCCCTCGAATTTTGAAATAAAAACCGGATCCGGCGGCATCACTTGTATTAGGGACGGATTGCAACAGATGGTCTCACGTTTCATCCATCGCTCGCTGGATTCGTTGAAAATTGTTTTGACCGGCAGCCGGAGACATAGGACAAAGTAAAGTTATTTTTTTGCCTCCGTCGAAAAAAATGGACAGCGACTGATCCGTCGCCGTCCGTCGTTGGCTAGAATGGAAGCCTATGGCGACGGATTCCGTTTTTTTTTTTTTAACTGAGCATACTCCGATTTATTTAGCCAGCCCCCCTTGTCTGATCCATCGAAAAAAAAAACGGATTAGTCGCATCAGTTTTTCACAATCTGCGATGGATCATCTAGCCAACGGATTGTGATTGACGGCAAAAAAACTGATGTGGGAAAGGAGCCTAAGAATGAAACCCTGCATCATATCCAATAGGTTTTAATTCTTCATACTACTTATTGACAGACTGAAAAAATTTCTAAATTGTATATATTTTCATTACCTGCTTTAATTAGTGCAGTTGATTAAAACATTTATGGGGTTGCATTTCTATTCTGATCCAGTAATATTTACCGCACGTCTGATCACTCATTATGAAAGTGTGCTGCTGGTAATACTGTCTGCAGCCCGAGTATATAACAATATAATGAAAGAATAGTATATGAAGATGAGCAAGAGGAATCATGAGGCTTTTACATTGGAACGTTAATTATCGCTCCCACGGAACCATTAGTAAAGATTTGACACAAAAGTTTCACTTAGGAAGTTGGTTCTTTTTTTTTTTTTATCCATTTATATGACAAACAGACTTATAATGATAACTCTATTTTATTGCAATCTGCAGATCTGATGGTTCAACCCAAACGTAAAAATGTACAAGACTAGATTAATTTTCTTTTCTGACATATCTTACACTTTTATAGTTTGGCTTTAAAAATCTACAAACATAAAGGAGAAAGTCCCCAAAATAGTACGTGTCGTTTTCAGAATCCTTTATTAGTTTTGGCTACAAAAACTGCATTTAAAATTACCGTATTTTTCTGACCATAAGACGCACTTTTTTCCCTCCAAATTTGGGAGGAAAGTGTGGTTGCGTCTTATGGTACGGATGTAGGATGTGGGGAGGGGTCAGCAGTGAGTGGAATTGCACTGTTATCCCACTTCAGGATGTCCCCGCTGCCTGGAATCAGTGCTGGGGAAACCATGTGGTCCCGATGATTAAGTGCAGTGAATATTCATTAGCTACTCCCCGCCCACCTATCAGCTGAGTGGTGAGCCTGGAGAGGCAAATGAATACTGCACTTAAGCAGGGAAACACATGGCTTCCCCAGTGCTGATTCCTGCAGCAGCTGGGGAGATCTGTGATCTGTGTGTCCGGGGCAGGAGGAGGCAGCAGCAGCAGGGTCCGGGGGAGAGGAGATCGCTGTACCTTCCTGGGCTGGAGCTGAGTGCTGTGCAGTGTGCACAAGGAAAACCTGTGATGATGTCAGAAGTGGGCGGGCTGGAGCATCACATGGCAGCACAGAGCCCTCCCTCTTCTTGACATCATCACAGGTCCTTCAGACTCCAACACTAGAATCTGCTGGCTTCCATTACCTGTGCTGTGGAAAGGCAACAAGAGGGAGGGCTCTGTGTGCAGTCATGGGATGCTTTTACCTCACCACAGTGTGGCTGGCTGCCACAATTAAGAGGTTAGTCTTTCCAAAACAAAATAAAGCACTCTGCCACTTCTTTAGTGAACTATAACTCCCAGCATGTCATAGGATCTGCAGGACATGCTGGGCGTTATAGTTCTCCCATTGCATTTTAGAGCAGCACTCCAGTGTTATTTTGCAGTGCTGGAGTGGTGCTTTAAATATAAGCCCTGTGCCCCCATTCTTATATTCACCCTCCAGCATCTTCATATAGTACTGTACAGACACCACACTGGTCCCGCAGCTTCCAACATAATAACATACTATTATATGTGGTGTTATTATATATAATAGTATGTTATTAAATATTTTACCACTTTTTTTCCTTATTTTTCACCTCTAAAACCTGGGTGCGCCTTATAGTCCGAAAAATACGGTAATATTAATCTTGTTAAAAAAAAAAAAAACAAGAGGTCAAAATTTCTCCCATTATGGTGCTTACTTTTGTAATCTAGAACAAAGAAAAAACTGTTTTGCCTAACAATTTTTTTTTTATGTTGAGGTTAGTGCTGCATTGGTTTCCTCCACCTAGTACCAAAAGCAATAGGGTTAACCATGACAAGCGCCTTAGCGTTTTTTTGTAGTCCAAGATCAGTAAAAATGAAATGTAACATTAAAGTAAGCACAAAGTTTCAATTATGGTGCTAAACACAATATCTGTGCAACCATTGAAGCTCCTGGCGTGAATATGAATACTTATGCCAAAACGAACTCCCTTAAGAGTGCCTCACCATCAGCTAGGGGGCATCTCAACATGGAGGTGTGCCTCACCATCAGCTAGGGGGCATCTCAACAAGGAGGTGTGCCTCACCATCAGCTAGGGGGCATCTCAACAAGGAGGTGTGCCTCACCATCAGCTAGGGGGCGTCTCACCAAGGAGGTGTGTCTCATCATCAGCTAGGGGGTATCTCACCAAGGAGGTGTGCCTCACCATCAGCTAGGGGGCGTCTCACCAACAGCTAGGGGGCATCTCACCAAGGAAGTGTGTCTCACCATCAGCTAGGGGTTGTCTCACCAAGGAGGTGTCTCACCATCAGCTAGGGGGTGTCTCACCAAGGAGGTGTGTATCACCATCAGCTAGGGGGCATCTCACCAAGGAGGTGTGCCTCACCATCAGCTAGGGGGCATCTCACCAAGGAGGTGTGTCTCACCATCAGCTAGGGGGTGTCTCACCAAGGAGGTGTGCATCACCATCAGCTAGGGGGCGTCTCACCAACAGCTAGGGGGCATCTCACCAAGGAGGTGTGTCTCACCATCAGCTAGGGGGTGTCTCACCAAGGAGGTGTGTCTCACCATCAGCTAGGGGGCATCTCGCCAAGGAGGTGTGCCTCACCATCAGCTATGGGGCGCCTCACCAAGGTGGTGTGCCTCACCATCAGCTATGGGGCGCCTCACCAAGGAGGTGTGCCTCACCAACAGCTAGGGGGCATCTCACCAAGGAGGTGTCTCACCAAGGAGGTGTGCCTCACCATCAGCTAGGGGGCGCCTCACCTTTTCAGAAGCACTGCTGTACAGTTTGTATGCCCTTGTACAAATGTTGCAATTATGTCACTTACCTGCTTATTCACTGGATTTCTTTTAGCTGCATTTCATATTTATTTCTATATTGCGAGATACGCTTTTGTTTTTGCATTTTGGTTTTTAAGGTAGGGGTGTTATTTGTTAAGACTTTATTTTAATTGGTGGCAGAGAGAATGTTCAGCACAGCCTGAAAGGTGCTTAAGAATAGGTTCCCAAACCTTAATTTGTAAAATAATATATACTTGGCACACTCTGGTGAATGTGATGAAAATGGGATATTTAATACGATACATACAGTAGTCACAAACGTTCCGGTCTGCAAGGACCGTCAACAGTGTGCTAATAGCTAAAAGATGGAATATGTGGTATAACCCCTATTTTAGTGGATATTAGCATCAGTATTGCATGTAAAACAAGAGTGCAGGTAAAGATTTTGGAGGACCGCTCATTGGCCGCTCAAGCCTAAGGGAGGCGGCAGGGAAGAGAGACGCGGTGTCCACCGCAAGTCGGAGTGGTGGACGGTGGACACCGCATCTCTTCCCTGCAGCCTCCCTTAGGCTTGAGCGGCCCTCCAAAATCTTTACCTGCACTCTTGTTTTACATGCAATACTGATGCTAATATCCACTAAAATAGGGATTATACCACATATTCCGTCTCTTAGCTATTAGCACACTGTTGACGGTCCTTGCAGACCGAAACGTTTGTGACTACTGTATGTATCGTATTAAATGTCCCCTTTGCATCACATTCACCGGAGTGTGTTAAGTATATATTATTTTATTTTAATTGGTGTCTTGCAGTGGTTGAACTGGGGTTGCCCAGTAGTGGATGACCCCTTTTTTAAAGCAAAAAAGAATCTACGCTTGCCTGCTGCAGCAGCCCTGTTCTTGCAATGTTTTGCCACTGATCCCGGAAAGCGACGTGACTTACTGTTCTGCAGCCAGCACGCAACAATCCTCGGGCGTGCGTCAGCTACAGCCTTACCATGTAGGCAAGAGCGGACATCTTCCTCGATGGGGGAAAAGTGCTAACCTTCAGCCAACAAGAGGCCACTGACTGGATGCAGCCTGCACATCACTCTTTAGAAACAGCGGCAACGTTGCTGGAACAGTGCCAATGGGATAGGCGAGTGTGGGGTCTGGATTTAAGCTGTGGTTGTCCAGTAGCAGATGACCCCTTTATTGCATACTTGACACAGTAAATATATTAGTAGCACAACAGATGCAATATGGAAGCGATTTGCTCTGATTGCTGTCATTGCTACACATCGTGTATGTCTGGAGATGTAGATCCCACTTTGTCACGCAAGGATATGGAGAAACCATCTGCCAGAATTTATACTTTATTCAGTTTTTGTTTTTATGTCCATGAACATCTTAAACCAAAGATTCCTGGTTTATTCCTTTTATGTATCAGAAAAAAAAGCTCAAGCCTCAGTGATGTAATGAAATTGTTTAGCACATAGTGCTGGACCTATACTTGATATTAAAAGGTGGACATTCACATTAGTCTACGTAGGTCCAAAACTTGGAGTTGGTGCAAATCTTTTCGTTATGTGTTTTTCTTTGTTTCTTTTACACTCCTGGTTTTGGCATACAAGTGTGGATTCAAAATACTGACCAAAAAACCGCAAATGTGGAAAGTAGCCTTAGAGAGTAGCTTTGACTATTGCCTCTGAAATGCTAAACCGCGACTTATTTATCTGTAGGAATCGCAGTGTACTGTATTATCACGGAACACGTTTCGTTGTATTAGGGAGGAGTCTTAGACTTCAGTGTTACCATTTTTGCCGAATCAGTTTTGGCTTTTGAAGTTTTGTTTTGTTTTAAGGTGCATATGGGACGCTGTGGAATACATAGTTTCCTTTTTGGTGCTGGTTTTTAAAAATATTTGTAAGCTACTAAATGTCAACGAAGATGGATTCACAGCTGCTCTGCTTAACAAGTAACATTCTGTAATTGTCTATTGGAGAAGTATTATGTCTAAGAAATAATCTTGAAGATACTGCTAATCCGAAGCTCCGTAGTTGTATGTGCAGTGTGAGCGAGCGATGACGTCTCTTTACGACAATGTTGTGCCTCTCCACACGTGCTCTATGCTTGGTCTTTCTCTGATGCGCTTTGTGCATATAGCTATATCTTTTATTAGTGATATTTGTGCTTTTCTTCTAGGACAAATGACAGAAAAATAAAACATTCTATTTATTTTGGGTTTTTTTTGTACTCACGCATTGCACAACTTGGATTACTATGCGACTGATAAGTCATTCGTCTGCATGAACTTGTGCAGTAATGGTAGCTTCTGCAAATGTCATATATGCATATACAATGTTTTGTTTTATTTCTGCAAATCCATAAATTGAAGTGGCTGTCTCTACAAGACCAAGGTAGAGAGTAACTGCATAAAGGTCTTTGGCAAACGGTTTTCGCATTACATGGATGGCTGCAATGTAATGCTATAGTCTGGCAGGAAATGGCTCCTCACTACTTTTTTTTTTTTTTTGTGCAAAAAATGAAAAATTTACTACACTGATGGGGGAAAGCTCTGTTTCCGGCAATGATTTGAAATTTAGGAGAAATCTAAAAACTAATAAAACCCTCTCATCCCTTTTTAAAATGTTAAGAGTAGTGGGTTCTTCACTTATCAAATGAGAGTGAAGGATTCCGTCATTTTAAAAACAAATGAAAATGTATTTAGTAATTACCATGTTAATATATTATATGCATTTTATTTTTTTCTTGCATGGAATTGGGTTTTGTCTTATTTTCTTTTCAATGGTATGTGTATAAGAAAAAAAATATATATATTTCAATATCGTGTGTCAGAAATTGGTGCCTAGCTGGCAATAATAGTCTTGTGGGTTTGATATTAGCAGGCCAAGCCTGCATCTATGTAATTCTGCTCTGTTTTCTGGATTTTATATTTCTGTTATACTGCATATATAAATATATAAAATGATCTATGTTATCTGCTGCACTCAGTGTTTTATTGGATTTTGGGATAAAGAATATAAATAAAAGTACATTCCAAAAAAAAAAAATCAGCAGACTGTTTCTTTTTGTGTTGAGCTTTCCATTGATAGATAATTAAGTGAACAAACATCACATTGATTAAACAAGATTAAATCTGCATAAATTAAAGAAACAAAGAATAAAATGCCGTCGGCAATAAGAAATATAGAAAATAACCTTATATTACACATAGAGAATAAAATGTCTCCAGTTTCATGACCAAGCTTTGTTCCAAGTCAAGTTTTCCCCACGAATGTCCCTTAACCATAAGACACATGATAAATGTGCGATCACTAGAGTCTGATGATCCTGTGTGAGTTGGGCCTCATTTATACTTCTTCAGGGGTTTTTTTTTTTTACGTATGAGAAACGGTCGGTGTCATCAGTCAGGAGATATAGCGAAGTCATACTTTTTCCTATGCACGGATACTGACTGACTAAGACCACTTACCAGAATGTATACTTTGCTCAATTTTTTTATTTTCTGCTCATTTACACCAAAAATTCCTGGCTTATTCTGTTTTATATCAAGAAAAAACAACTCAAGCTTCAACAAAGATATGCTATGAAATTGTTTAGCACTAAATACTGGACCTAAGAATTATGTTATAAGTAGAGATGAGAGAATATCTTCGGCTCCCTCCTTATTTGGCAAGCTATAGCACTAACCGAACAAGCTGCCACGAGAACCTGGATACCTGATCAGCTGTAACGAGCCAAAGCTGCATGTGTCGTGGCTGTGTGTCAGTCACAGCACATGCATGGAGAGCCCAACACACAGGATGTCCATGCATGTGCTGTGACGCATGCAGCTGCGGCACTGATCAGACGGCGCGCTCCATGTATCGAGGTTCCCTCTGCAGCTTATTCGGTAAGCGCTATAGTTTGCCGAATAAGGAGGGAGCTGAAGATATTCGCTTATGTCTAGTTAACAGGTGCTCATTCACATTGGTCCACTTGGATAACGGAAAGATTTTCAGTTTTGGACCCATTTTATTTGTTTGTTTTAGACTCCTAGTTTTGGCTTACAAATTCTTGTGCAAAATCACTGAGAAAGTTTCGCCACCTTCTCCCATCTATCAGTGAAAAATGGACTGCACAGAGATGGCATCCCAGTCCTGTACAATTATTTTTTTTTGCTCATTCACAGACCCATAGACTTTAATTTCAGAGCTTGATCCGACACTCCGATCAATATCACACAGACCTATGTGATTTTGAACAGACCATTCTGTCTGAAAAAAAAATCATGGACATGTGAACATTTATAGGTATGAGTGATATCCGTGAAAAACACGTGCATGCTCAAATAAATGGCTGCCTCTGTGGATGGGTGAGGCTAAAGATCTAAATTTATAACACACAGGGCTTCTCCCAGAATAATAAAACTGCTTTGAGGACAATTTATTTGAAATGTCACATATCTACCCGAGATAGAGGTGCCATCACAGTGCTCTAGTATCTGTCCTAGTCGCCCTGTCTGCCAATTTGCGACCTCACTGGTAAATGTGGAAAATTGCTGCAGGGGGGTGCCGGGATCCAAGCAAATAGTAGTGAGATGATCCTGTCTAGTAGTCTGCTGATGATCATGAGATAGGCAATGGGGGTTTATAAGAGCTACGCTCTGAGGGTCGGAAAGGTGGTTTGCAATTTTTTATGTTATGGACACATAATCGGCCAAAACAAAAAACAGTGCTGCGGGCTATTAAGATATGCACTAAATATTTGTCTACCTGCCGAAGCCTTTAAACTTTTTGTACTACTTTATTTTATTTGTTAATTTATACTACTTTTTCTCCACTTAGTTCTCCAAACAAGCTGATATCGCCTATGTGTCAGATTTTTTTTAAATTATTTTTTTCCCTCTTGTATTTTAGTGCCTTTGTTTGTTTTATATAGTGGCGTAGAAACAAGAATTGGAAACTATTATTGAGAGAAAAAAAAAAAAGTTTAGCCGCAAATATGACTGACACTGCTGCCAAATCTTATATTGAGAATGAATATGTAAACGGCTGACATTCAAAATGGGCTGTATGCCGGAAAATGCTGGCCTGTGAAAAGATCGCTGTTCATCGGGTTGTAGGACTTAATATGGCACAGAATATGACCTGCTGCTCGCCAACATGGAAACTTTATCTTGCTAGATTGCATGGATTAAACCAAACCCTAGGGCCCCATACACCTTAGGGTACCGTCACACAGTGGCACTTTGGTCGCTAGGACGGCACGATCCGTGACGTTCCAGCGATATAGTTACGATCTCGCTGTGTCTGACACGCTACTGCGATCAGGGACCCCGCTGAGAATCGTACGTCGTAGCAGATCGTTTGAAACTTTATTTCGTCGCTGGATCTCCCGCTGACATCGCTGAATCGGCGTGTGTGACGCCGATTCAGCGATGTCTTCACTGGTAACCAGGGTAAATATCGGGTTACTAAGCGCAGTGCCGTGCTAAGTAACCCGATATTTACCCTGGTTACCAGTGTAAATGTAAAAAAAAACAAAAAACACTACATACTTACATTCCCGGTGTCTGGTCAGGTCCCTCGCCGTCAGCTTCCCGCACTGACTGGTGAGCGCCGGCCAGCCGTAAAGTACAGCGGTGACGTCACCGCTGTGCTTTCCGGCTGTCCGGCGCTCACTGACAGTGCAGAGAAGCACAGCGCCGGGGGACAGACACGGAATGTAAGTATGTAGTGTTTGTTTTTTTTTACGTTTACGCTGGTAACCAGGGTAAACATCGGGTTACTAAGCGCGGCCCTGCGCTTAGTAACCCGATGTTTACCCTGGTTACCAGGGGACTTTGGGATCGTTGGTCGCTGGAGAGCTGTCTGTGTGACAGCTCTCCAGCGACCAAAGAGCGATGCTGCAGCGATCGACATCGTTGTTGTATCGCTGCAGCGTCGTTTTAGTGTGACTGTACCCTTAGTCTAAAGTCTTCAAAACCGTCTTATCATTGAGAGATTGGCTGACACCCTAAGCTGTATGGTGGCCTTCCAATTCTCCCTGACAGATGATACCAGGAGAAGAAGAATCGACAAGTTGAAATTGCAATGGCCGATCATTTTATTCTCCCTGGAGCTAAGCCCCTGGGTGTCCGTTCTGCATGAGAGCTGACACTGCAGACAAACCCACAATCACGGGAGTTTAACCCCTCTGATGCCGTTGTTAATAGTGACAGCAACATTGATGGGCATCGCACAGGGAGAGAGCTCCCTCTCTTCCATTTGCACAATACGATTGTGTTGTGCCGATGGTCTCCATGGTGATCCCAGGCCGGAAGATGGCAGTGGGGTCACCCAGGGATGGTGGCCTGTAAGCTCCCGCTCAGAGCAGCTGCTGACACGCCTCCTCCCTGCCTGTGTGACCAAGTTTTTACTATTGATGCTGCCTATGCAGCGTCAATACTAAAAAGATCTAATGTTAAAAATAATTTAAAAAACCTGCTATTCTCACCTTCCGTCGTGGGACGATGCACTCGCGCCGGCCGCCATCTTTTGTTCCCAGAGATGCATTGCGAACTTACCCAGAAGACTTGGCAGTCTTCGCTGGATCCCAGGGGTGAGTATATAACTATTTTTTATTTTAATTATTTTTTTTAACAGGGATATGGTGCACACACTGCTAAATACTTCGTGGGCAGTGTCATATACCTACGTATCTGGGCAATATACTACGTATCTGGGCAATATACTACGTGACTGGGCAATATACTACGTGGGCTGTGCAATATACTACATGACTGGGCAATATACTACGTGGACATGCATATTCTAGAATACCCGATGCATTAGAATCGGGCCACCATCTAGTTAAATATAAAAAGTCACAAAATAAAGAACAAAAAAAAAAAAGTAAAAGTATTAATCCAATAAATTTTTTTATGTAAAAAAAAAAAAAGTACACCCTTTTAGGGTCGCTGCATCCGGAATGACCAACCCTTTAAAACTGTCCAGCCCAATAAAACTGTACTGCTAGTTAACCCCTTCAGTGAACACAGAAAAAAGAGGCAATAAACTGCTTTCTCATCATACGAGGCAAATCCAAATGCGTGTCTCCAGAAGCATGAGCTAGGCATAACGTAGTGGGCACTGCAATATATTGGCGACTACAACGTACTGGTCACTATAACGGCAGTTTGCAATTTTCACTCTGCAACATCCACTGTTGCTTGTTTCTGGAAAACACCCATGGAGTCAAAATCATCACTGCAGCTGTAGATAAATTCCCAATGGGGTATAATTTCCAAAATGGGGCAACTTGAAGCCGGGTTTTGCTCTTCTAGCGTTTGGGGGCTCTGTATATGGAATCCGCAAACTAGTCTAGGAAAATCCTGCGCTCCAGGAGGAAAATAACGCTACCTCTCTCCCAAGTTTTGCCATGTGGCTAAGAAGTACTGTACAGCTGCATATAGGGTATTTCTACATTTAGCAGAAATTGTGGGACAAATTTTGGTGCCATTTTTACCCATTCCCCATTCTAAAAATGTAAAATCTGGGGCTACAACAACATTTTGATGGTAAAAGTTTAACTTTCTTCACTGCCCAATGGTATATAATTCTGTGACACACCTGTAGTGTCAATATGATCACTGCACCCCTAGATTTTACATGACAAGCAATGTTTGGGATCCACTTTTTTAACCCCTTAATCCCATATTATGTACTATCCCGTTGAGGTGGGACCCCTTAATTCCCACTGACTGGATAGTACGTCATAGCGATCGGCCGCGCTCACGGGGAAAGCGCGGCCGGGTGTCAGCTGCCTATTGCAGCTGACATCCGGCACTATGTGCCAGGAGCGGTCACGGACCGCCCCGGTACATTAACCCCTGGCACACCACGATCAAACATGATCGTGGTGTTCCGGCGGTATAGGGAAGCATCGCGCAGGGAGGGGGCTCCCTGCGGGCTTCCCTGAGACCCCCGCAGCAACGCGATGTGATTGTGTTGCTGCGAGGGTCTCCTTACCTCCCTCCCTGCTCCAGGCCCGGATCCAAAATGGCCGCGGTATCCGGCTCCTGCAGGGAGGGAGGTAGCTTACCAAGTGCCTGCTCAGAGCAGGCGCTTGGTAAGCCTGCAGCACTGTAAGTCAGATCACTGATCTGACAGAGTGCTATGCAAACTGTCAGATCATCGATCTGTGATGTCCCCCCCCCCCCCCCCCCCCCCCCGGGAAAAAGTAAAAAAAAAAAATTTTCCAAATGTGTAAAAAAAAAAAATCCTAAATAATGAAAAAAAAAATATTATTCCCATAAATACATTTATCTATCTAAATAAAAAAAAAAACAATAAAATTACACATATTTAGTATCGCCGCGTCCATAACGACCCGACCTATAAAACTGGCCAACTAGTTAACCCCTTTAGTAAACACCATAAGAAAAAAAAACGAAGCAAAAAACAACGCTTTATTATCATACCGCCGAACAAAAAGTGGAATAACACGCGATCAAAAAGACAGATCTAAATAACCATGGTACCGCTGAAACCGTCATCTTGTCCTGCAAAAAACAAGCTGCCATACAGCATCATCAGCAAAAAAATAAAAAGTTATAGTCCTGAGAATAAAGCGATGCAAAAATAATTATTTTTTCTATAAAATAGTTTTTATCGTATAAAAGCGCTAAAACATAAAAAAAATGATATAAATGAGGTATCGCTGTAATCGTACTGACCTGAAGAATAAAACTGCTTCATCAATTTTACCAAACGCGGAACGGTATAAACGCCTCCCCCAAAGAAATTCATGAATAGCTGGTTTTTGGTCATTCTGCCTCACAAAAATCGGAATAAAAAGCGATCAAAAAATGTCACGTGCCCGAAAATGTTACTAATAAAAACGTCAACTCGTCCCGCAAAAAAAAACAAGACCTCACATGACTCTGTGGACCAAAATATGGAAAAATTATAGCTCTCAAAATGTGATAACGCAAAAAATATTTTTTGCAATAAATAGCGTCTTTCAGTGTGTGACGGCTGCCAATTATAAAAATCCGCTAAAAAACCCGCTATAAAAGTAAATCAAACCCCCCTTCATCACCCCCTTAGTTAGGGAAAAATTTTAAAAATGTATTTATTTCCATTTTCCCATTTGGGCTAGGGTTAGGGCTAGGGTTAAGGCTACAGTTAGGGTTGGGGCTAAAGTTAGGGTTTAGATTATATTTATGGTTGGGATTAGGGTTAGGGGTGTGTGGGTTAGAGGTGTGGATAGGGTTACTGTTGGGATTAGGGTTAGGGGTGTGTTTGGATTAGGGTTTCAGTTATAATTGGGGGGTTTCCACTGTTTAGGCACATCAGGGGCTCTCCAAACGAGACATGGCGTCCGATCTCAATTCCAGCCAATTCTGCGTTTGAAAAAGTAAAACAGTGCTCCTTCCCTTCAGAGCTCTCCCGTGTGCCCAAACAGGGGTTTACCCCAACATATAGGGTATCAGCGTACTCAGGACAAATAGGACAACAAATTTTGGGGTCCAATTTCTCCTGTAACCCTTGGGAAAATACAAAACTGGGGGCTAAAAAATAATTTTTGTGGGAAAAAAAGGATTTTTTATTTTCACAGCTCTGCGTTATAAACTGTAGTGAAACACTTGGGAGTTCAAAGTTCTCACAACACATCTAGATAAGTTCCTTGGGGGGTCTAGTTTCCAATATGTTGTCACTTGTGGGGGGTTTCTACTGTTTAGGTACATTAGGGGCTCTGCAAACACAATGTGACGCCTGCAGACCATTCCATCTAAGACTGCATTCCAAATGGCGCTCCTTCCCTTCCGAGCCCTCCCAAGCGCCCAAACGGTGGTTCCCCCCACATATGGGGTATCAACGTACTCAGGACAAATTGGACAACAACTTTCGAATTTCTCCTGTTACCCTTGGGAAAATACAAAACTGGGGGCTAAAAAATAATTTTTGTGGGAAAAAATTTTTGTTTTATTTTTACGGCTCTGCATTATAAACTTCTGGGAAGTCCTTGGTGGGTCAAAGCGCTCACCACACATCTAGATAAGTTCCTTAGGGGGTCTACTTTCCAAAATGGTGTCACTTGGGGGTTTCAATGTTTAGGCACGTCAGGGGCTCTCCAAACGCAACATGGCGTCCCATCTCAATTCCTGTCAATTTTGCATTGAAAAGTCAAACAAAGCTCCTTCCCTTCCGAGCTCTCCCATGCGCCCAAACAGTGGTTTACCCCCACATATGGGGTATCAGCGTACTCAGGACAAATTGTACAACAACTTTTGGGGTCCAATTTCTTCTGTTACCCTTGGGAAATTAAAAAATTGGGGGCGAAAAGATAATTTTTGTGAAAAAATATGATTTTTTATTTTTATGGTTCTGCATTATAAACTTCTGTGAAGCACTTGGTGGATCAAAGTGCTCACCACACCTCTAGATAAGTTCCTTAGGGGGTCTAATTTCCAAAATGGTGTCACTTGTGGGGGGTTTCAATGTTTAGGCACATCAGGGGCTCTCCAAACGCAACATGGCGTCCCATCTCAATTCCTGTCAATTTTGCATTGAAAAGTCAAACGGCGCTCCTTCCCTTCTGAGCTCTCCCATGCACCCAAACAGTGGTTTACCCCCACATATGGGGTATCAGCGTACTCAGGACAAATTGTACAACTTTTGGGGTCCATTTTCTCCTGTTACTCTTGTTAAAATAAAACAAATTGGAGCTGAAGTAAATTTTTTGTGAAAAAAAGTTAAATGTTCATTTTTATTTAAACATTCCAAAAATTCCTGTGAAGCACAAGAAGGGTTAATAAACTTCTTGAATATGATTTTGAGCACCTTGAGAGGTGCAGTTTTTAGAATGGTGTCACACTTGGGTATTTTCTATCATATAGACCCCTCAAAATGACTTCAAATGAGATGTGGTCCCTTAAAAAAAATGGTGTTGTAAAAATGAGAAATTGCTGGTCAACTTTTAACCCTTATAACTCCCTAACAAAAAAAAATTTGGTTCCAAAATTGTGCTGATGTAAAGTAGACATGTGGAAAATGTTGCTTAAGTATTTTGTGTGACATATCTCTGTGATTTAATTGCATAAAAATTCAAAGTTGGAAAATTGTGAAATTTTCAAAATTTTCGCCAAATTTCCGTTTTTTTTCACAAATAAACGCAGATAATATCAAATAAATTTTACCACTATCATGAAGTAAAATATGTCACGAGAAAACAGTGTCAGAATCACTGGGATCCGTTGAAGCATTCCAGAGTTATAACCTCAGAAAGGGACAGCGGTCAGAATTGTAAAAATTGGCTCGGTCATTAAACGTGCAAACCACCCTTGGGGGTAAAGGGGTTAAACATGTGAAACCCCTTAAACCTGTTCAAGTCCATAAATGACCTATACAAATAACAGTCAAAAGCTGTTGCACATCTTCCGTCTAGAGAAAGAAAGGGTCAATCTTTAGAAAAACAAAAGTACCAAATGCCTATGTAACTGTGTAAATCCTTGTTCTGAATATTGATCCAGCTGGTCACCACTCAGGATCAAAAAGGAAAAACCAGCTCTTTTAGGGTAGCCTGGATCATACAGTATAGATTTTCTTAAACCCATTTTTTTTTCTCCTTTCCCATTCCTCAGTTGTAAAGGGTAACATTTCTCCTTGTGGAGAGTTACATGTCAAGCCTGGCATGTCAGAGTGAGGACACTTAAAAGCCAAGCATTCTCCATATTGTAAGGCTTGTTGCCGAGTCAGTATTGACTTTTAGGATAGCTGCTTCCAATAGGTGGCGCTAGAGTTCAAGTCCTTTTCCACTCTGAAGAGACAATTTCCATCCTTCGGTTGAAATTGATGGACATGCATTTTTTTCAACCATATTAACTATGAAACTTAGGAAGCTGTCTCTTGTGTTTGGTGCAATTCTTACTTCTTATGTAATTCAAGTCACACACTTCTAACTAATGAGGTTGGGCTGTTTGTCACACCCTACAATCTTATAGTTCTTTTACTTCTGCCAAATAACTTCAAAAGAACGGAAAATCACGGTGCTCCGGAATAGTGGAAGAGGTGCAGGATTAAGGCTCCCACCGGAATCTGTTCTACCTGGAGAATTCTGTGAATAAACAAATCCTTTGAAAATGTCTTGCATACCCAAATTTACAAAGGATTTGTTTATTCACAGAATTCTCCAGGCAGAACAGAACGTGGTGGTGAAATGTCTTTCAATTTTTTAGATTTTCATCAGATCGTCTGTATACCTGAATAGATGGAGAAGATTTGACAGAGGATAGTGAAATAATTACTATAGAGGACATTTCCCAATTTTGATGGTTTTTTTGTTTTCTTCCAGTCAGACGCATCTAATTTATGATGCACAGATAAATTGCTTGGAAGTCCAACAAAGTAATGCCGGAAAAGGAAATAAAAAATCCTGATAAGGAGCTATGGAGTTAAGGCCCCGTCACACTTAGCGACACTACAGCGATCCCGACAACGATACGACCTGTCAGGGATCGTTGCTGCGTCGCTATGTGGTCGCTGGTGAGATGTCACACAGTGCGATCTCCCCAACGACGCAGCAGCGATGCAGCGACCTGTACAACGATGTCACATGGCAGCTATTTCATGACGATTAACAGACCTCAATGAGGGACGTCCTGTCATGAGGTCGTTGGTAAGGTGTCAAACACAGCGATGTGTGCTACCCAGCGGGACCTCAACGATCAAAAAAAGGTCCAGGCCATTCCGACACGACCAGCGATCTCACAGCAGGGGCCTGGTCGCTGCTACGTGTCACACATAGCGAGATCGCTACTGAGGTCGCTGTTGCGTCACAAAACTTGTGACTCAGCAGCGATCTCGCTTTGTGTGACGGGGGCTTTACTAACACCAGGCTTGGAGCCCCAGATCTCTGATGAGTAAAACTGTGAACTACAATTGCATCAACATGACATCAATGCAATTTGAACTGGTGATAGAACAGAGACCCCCGTCCCAGCACTCACTGTCTTGTAGGCCTCAGGCTGCTGTAGGCCTATAGGCTTCAAGATGTCACTCCTTCGCCCCCTGTTGATCTTAAGGGCAGAGGAGGACTTTGTGGCTTTGGATGTTGAGAAAGAAGATTAGGTAAGGATAAACTTTATTTTTTTTGTGGGGACTCTCTGGAAACATTGATAGGAGCAATCTTGGGGCATTATTACTAATGGGACACATTAGGCATTACTACTGACTGAGCACTTTGGGGGCATTATTACTGATGGGAAGCTCTGTGGACGTCTTTTTAATATGATGACCCCAAAAGTACTAATAATATCACCCCTGGTCCCGGCAAATAATAAAAAACTAATGCTCACCTCAGCCAGCTCTTACGTTGAGCAGTGGTGTGTTCCTCCTCTGATCCAGTATAGGCAGCACAACTTCCCCAGCATACTGCTTGCCGCTTGCATGTCAAAAGGCAGGAAGCAGCCGGTCTGAATACGGGGCGGAGCAGGGAGCCTATGGCTCTCTGCACAACTACAGTTGTTAACAGTATCAGCATCCTGAGGATGAGGATACTGTTAAAAGTGTTGGTTATGGTATCCATTGCCAGTCCGGCCCATCAGAATTGCCAGATAGCAAGTCCAGTCCTGAAACTCTCCAACCAGAGGCTGTAAGGTGTGGTGGACTGTGCTGCTGTGTTCCTGTCCCTGCAGACAATTGTGTAATATAGATGATGTCCTGCATCACAGTCCAGGGTTAAGAGAT
Organism: Ranitomeya imitator; assembly: GCF_032444005.1. Classification (NCBI taxonomy): domain Eukaryota; kingdom Metazoa; phylum Chordata; class Amphibia; order Anura; family Dendrobatidae; genus Ranitomeya; species Ranitomeya imitator. The sequence goes on from NC_091289.1 coordinate 60,390,893, forward strand.
AGCGGATCAAAGGCCAAAGTACAAGCAAAGGGATAGTCAGACCACGGTCCAAAGGGTCAGGCAGCAGAAGATCAGAACTCCGAGAACAGAATCAGGCTAAAACTCACCAAGAAGCACAAACTACGTCTGGCAGGGATCAGAGGAAAAAAGCTCAGTTAAATAGCTATGCAATCAGCAAAACACTGAATACCTGTAGAAACTCCCACACGTCCCTGTCACAGATTGGACAGCTGAGCTGTCAATCAAGGCACTGACAGCCCAGCAAGCCCACAACAGTATAGGACAGTCAAGCTGTCAATCAAGACACAGACAGCTCAGCAAGACAGTTTCCACAGAACAGCATAGCAATCATTCACTGAGCGAAGGAATCGTGACAAATGTGAGTTATAATATGCATAGTGTGTGGCAGGGGTATATGACATGTGAAAGTATACAGTATAAGGATAGGACATAAGATAAGGACAATAGACCTTAGTATACTCTGTTATATGATAGTTTATGTAGTTAGCTAAGGTGTAGGATAAGATACAGTTAATGTTTGGGGCTAGCCCACAATGGGAGGAGGATAGCGGTAGTGTGGTGCCCCTGAGGGTCCCGTCGCCACAGAGGTACTGCACCTCAGCCAGAGGTGTGGTACCCCACTCTCAGGTAAGGAAGGGGCACTACCGATACCTGCACACTAGCATCCAACACCACTCCAGGCCAGGAGATCTGGGCGGACCCTATTTAGGGAGGGCCCCATCTCAGGCTGGAGGGGGAAATAGGTAGAGCGTGAGCGTGGAAGGTTGAGTGAGAGTTGGAGAATTGTAATGAAAATGGGAGGAGTCAGAAAAGTCAGGAAGGCAGTTGGAGAGAGAGGAGGAAGGAGAAGCAGACAAGAGCTCCAGAAAGAGAGAAGGGGTTCTAGGGGCCAGGGTAATGAAGAATCCACCCGTGGTGCCCGAATCCACGCCGACCATAGTCAGGTGGAGGGACCAGCCCCAGACTAGTGGAGAAACTGTTGGACTCAGCTAGAAAACCGGAGGCTGTAGTATGTGCATGTGCTACAGCCAAATCTACACATAGTCACTGATTAGGCAGCCACATAGGGTCAAGGGGACCAGGAGATTTTTGCCCGACAGGACCTGAGGCTATTGGCTTGGGACACTGTGTGTAAAGCGCAGTGCAGGAAGACAAGGGCCAGTGCAGAGAGAAACGACTTGGAAAGGTATACAGGAAGGAGGTCCCGGAAAAGTGCACTCCAAACTACCTGAGAGTTGGCTGGACCACCAACTCAGAGGACACAGCACCTGGCTGATGATTGTAACCTAGAGACTGAGTAAAGTGTGAAAACTGCACTCCTGCTGTGTCCTCAGATTTTTTTTACTGCGTCACCTGCCCAGTACTGCAACTGTCACCATCATCATAGTTACCACATTTCTGCCCTGGGGCCTCGCTCTACCTGTGGAGAGCTGTAACATCTTTGCTGCGTCACCATCGTCCCCAGTGGACCTGAAACGCAGCATCGGCCATCACTTGCCGAACACCACGGGTGGCGTCCCAAGTCAATCCCATATAACTTTCCCCCTTGCATCATTTTTATTGGACGCCCAGGGCCGCGGAGTCGGGTCACGGCCCTGTGACTTCCCCAAAGAACTGAAAGTAAAGCTGTCCAAGTGCCACCTGTTGAAGCCCAAGGTGCAGTACCTAGGTCACGTGGTAAGCAACGAAGGTGTGGCACCAGACCCTGAAAAGTCACCGTGATCAAAGACTGGCCAAGACCCTCCACTATCAAGTAAGTGCGGCAGTTCCTCGGGCTGGTAGGTTACTACAGGGGATTCATAAAGGGCTTCACCAAGATAGCAGCACCCATGCAGGACCTCTTAATAGGCCAGTCCAAGAAGGCCAAGAACCTGAGTCCTCCATTCGAGTGGAGTAAAAGAGAAGAAGAATCCTTCACTCGGTTGAAGATGGCTCTTACGGGAGACGAAGTCCTGGCCTACCCCGACTATGGCCAACCCTTTATACTATATACAGACGCCAGCAACGTGGGATTGAGAGCAGTGCTGTCTCAGATGCAGCAAGGCAGAGAGAGAGAGTGATTGCCTACGCCAGCAGGAAGCTGACAAATGTGAGTTATAATATGCATAGTGTGTGGCAGCGGTATGGGACATGTGAAAGTATACAGTATAAGGATAGGGCATGAGATATGGACAATAGGCCTTAGTATATATTGTTATATGATCAATACTATAGAGGAAAGAATCCTGCACCACGGCAACACCTGAGCCCAAATATCCACTGTGTGTGATTACCACTTAAAATACATTGCCCTTGCGTATTCACGGGTGCCAAACCCTGTAAGCAATTACATAAATCCATATACTGAAGAGAAAAAAGGGTGGCAATCACCGTTTCTAAAATCCAATCTTTATTGTGACAATTTAAAACATCTTCAGCGGGGGGGGGGGGGGGGGGAGGGGGTGTAGAACAGGAAGAAAAAAATCACACGACGGCCGTTTCGTGCTCCCTTGCGCTTCCACGGGACCTGTTATATGATAGTAATTGTAGTTAGCTAAGGTGTAGGGTAAGATACAGTTAATGTTTGGGGATAGCCCACAATGGGAGGAGGATAGTGGTAGTAAAAAAGCAGGCACTTCCAGTTAGTGACTTCGATAGGGAAGAACAGTAACAAGGACAAGTTCAAGTGCAGTGGGCTGCTAGGGCCAGCAAGTACCAATCGTACAAGGCAGTGGGAGACCGTACTAGAATCCCATGTGGACATTCAGGCAATGTCAGGAGCTCAAGGCCCAGTATAGGGTCTAAAGGGAGCATCATGTCCTCTGGCGCACTGCGAGATTGGACAGGAAATCCTTAGGGCTGACAGGGCCACTGGACTTACGGAGAGTGCAGGAGAAATGGATGGTAGGGATGAAGATGTTTTGTGCCCTATCCTACATGCTACAACCTGATGAACTTGACCTGTCCAGTAAACTTCTGTTTGTTGAAATGAACTTGGTGTCCTTCGAGTTGTGTGTGGTTGCTCCTGAAGATGGAAGCCTGGAGACAGCAGAGGCCTGCGGCCTACAAGTGATTGTGATGCACCTGACAGCACACTGGGACTGGGACACAGTTTTTCTGTAAAGTGCCAGAAAGTAATGGGGCAGGAGCTCAGTCATGGCTACCATTCTCGGACACTTTACGATTTATCCAACAGACATGGAAACATCTAAAGCAGATAGATGAAGCTGCAACCCATAATGAGGTCCTGGTTATGGGGGACTTTAACTACCCGGATATTAACTGGGAAACAGAAACCTGTGAAACCCATAAAGGCAACAGGTTTCTGCTAATAACCAAGAAAAATTATCTTTCACAATTGGTGCAGAATCCAACCAGAGGAGCAGCACTTTTAGACCTAATACTATCTAATAGACCTGACAGAATAACAAATCTGCAGGTGGTCGGGCATCTAGGAAATAGCGACCACAATATTGTACAGTTTCACCTGTCTTTCACTAGGGGGACTTGTCAGGGAGTCACAAAAACACTGAACTTTAGGAAGGCAAAGTTTGACCAGCTTAGAGATGCCCTTAATCTGGTAGACTGGGACAATATCCTCAGAAATAAGAATACAGATAATAAATGGGAAATGTTTAAGAACATCCTAAATAGGCAGTGTAAGCGGTTTATACCTTGTGGGAATAAAAGGACTAGAAATAGGAAAAACCCAATGTGGCTAAACAAAGAAGTAAGACAGGCAATTAACAGTAAAAAGAAAGCATTTGCACTACTAAAGCAGGATGGCACCATTGAAGCTCTAAAAAACTATAGGGAGATAAATACTTTATCTAAAAAACTAATTAAAGCTGCCAAAAAGGAAACAGAGAAGCACATTGCTAAGGAGAGTAAAACTAATCCCAAACTGTTCTTCAACTATATCAATAGTAAAAGAATAAAAACTGAAAATGTAGGCCCCTTAAAAAATAGTGAGGAAAGAATGGTTGTAGATGACGAGGAAAAAGCTAACATATTAAACACCTTCTCCACGGTATTCACGGTGGAAAATGAAATGCTAGGTGAAATCCCAAGAAACAATGAAAACCCTATATTAAGGGTCACCAATCTAACCCAAGAAGAGGTGCAAAACCGGCTAAATAAGATTAAAATAGATAAATCTCCGGGTCCGGATGGCATACACCCACGAGTACTAAGAGAACTAAGTAATGTAATAGATAAACCATTATTTCTTATTTTTAGGGACTCTATAGCGACAGGGTCTGTTCCGCAGGATTGGCGCATAGCAAATGTGGTGCCAATATTCAAAAAGGGCTCTAAAAGTGAACCTGGAAATTATAGGCCAGTAAGTCTAACCTCTATTGTTGGTAAAATATTTGAAGGGTTTCTGAGGGATGTTATTCTGGATTATCTCAATGAGAATAACTGTTTAACTCCATATCAGCATGGGTTTATGAGAAATCGCTCCTGTCAAACCAATCTAATCAGTTTTTATGAAGAGGTAAGCTATAGGCTGGACCACGGTGAGTCATTGGACGTGGTATATCTCGATTTTTCCAAAGCGTTTGATACCGTGCCGCACAAGAGGTTGGTACACAAAATGAGAATGCTTGGTCTGGGGGAAAATGTGTGTAAATGGGTTAGTAACTGGCTTAGTGATAGAAAGCAGAGGGTGGTTATAAATGGTATAGTCTCTAACTGGGTCGCTGTGACCAGTGGGGTACCGCAGGGGTCGGTATTGGGACCTGTTCTCTTCAACATATTCATTAATGATCTTGTAGAAGGTTTACACAGTAAAATATCGATATTTGCAGATGATACAAAACTATGTAAAGCAGTTAATACAAGAGAAGATAGTATTCTGCTACAGATGGATCTGGATAAGTTGGAAACTTGGGCTGAAAGGTGGCAGATGAGGTTTAACAATGATAAATGTAAGGTTATACACATGGGAAGAAGGAATCAATATCACCATTACACACTGAATGGGAAACCACTGGGTAAATCTGACAGGGAGAAGGACTTGGGGATCCTAGTTAATGGTAAACTTACCTGGAGCAGCCAGTGCCAGGCAGCAGCTGCCAAGGCAAACAGGATCATGGGGTGCATTAAAAGAGGTCTGGATACACATGATGAGAGCATTATACTGCCTCTGTACAAATCCCTAGTTAGACCGCACATGGAGTACTGTGTCCAGTTTTGGGCACCGGTGCTCAGGAAGGATATAATGGAACTAGAGAGAGTACAAAGGAGGGCAACAAAATTAATAAAGGGGATGGGAGAACTACAATACCCAGATAGATTAGCGAAATTAGGATTATTTAGTCTAGAAAAAAGACGACTGAGGGGCGATCTAATAACCATGTATAAGTATATAAGGGGACAATACAAATATCTCGCTGAGGATCTGTTTATACCAAGGAAGGTGACGGGCACAAGGGGGCATTCTTTGCGTCTGGAGGAGAGAAGGTTTTTCCACCAACATAGAAGAGGATTCTTTACTGTTAGGGCAGTGAGAATCTGGAATTGCTTGCCTGAGGAGGTGGTGATGGCGAACTCAGTCGAGGGGTTCAAGAGAGGCCTGGATGTCTTCCTGGAGCAGAACAATATTGTATCATACAATTAGGTTCTGTAGAAGGATGTAGATCTGGGGATTTATTATGATGGAATATAGGCTGAACTGGATGGACAAATGTCTTTTTTCGGCCTTACTAACTATGTTACTATGTTTCAATTGTGCCTCTTCTCAGACAGATATTGCACATTGCCTGTGGTCATGCAACGTGATAAGGGAGAGTTACATTGCCTTTTGAGATGCTTTGGAGCCTATTCTGCTGAGTAGACCAAAGAAAATATAACTGTGACAAGCGCTTTAGAAAACGTCCACACCTAATCTTAGGAGCTGCAATAAAAGCAATCCTCCAAACTTGGATATCTTCCCACGAACCACCGCATTATTTATTCCTAGGAAAACAATCTTTTCTCTTTCAAATGGATACAGTGTAGGCATCTGTACACAAAGAGTATCAGGTTGAAAATTTCTTTGTAACATGGGAAACTTTTATAACTATCCTGCCATCCAGAAGATAGTTTCAGCACACTCCCATAATACATCTTGGTCTTATTAAGATTATGCCGATAGCAAACATGTCCAGTTTTTTATTATTTTAGTGGTGAAAAAAAAAAATCTTAAGTTTGAAAAAAACATTTTTGGAGTTGTGTCGCCATTTCACGAGAGCTGTAACATTGTCCGATGGAGCTTATTAGCTTATTTTTTGCAGAGCGAGACGTTTTTGTTAGTACCATTATGGGATAGATGTGATTTTTTTACTGCTTGTTACAGCATTTTATGTGGAATTGTGGCTACCAAAAAACTTAATTTTGGCGTTCTTGAATTTTTTACTTTTACAGTGTTTACCTATTGGGTTAATTTTTTTTCATTATTTTGACATATCTGACTTTTCTGAAAGTGACGATACCAAATATGTGTATTTTTTTTTTTTTTTAATATCTTTATTTTCACTGGGGAAAAGGGGGGTGATTTGAACTTTTATTTATTTTTTTTTCATACTTTTTTAATCTTTTTTTTTTTTTACTTTTTACTGATTTTGCTAGCCCCCTTTGGGGCCTTCAAGATGAGATCGTCTGATCACTTATGCTATGTGCAGCGATACCTCAGCATTGCTGCATATAGCAGAAATCACAGTCTTCTTTGAAGCTGTGCCACGGGCAGGGTTTTAACCCCTTAAGCCCCGAGGGTGGTTTGCACGTTAATGACCGGGCCAAGTTTTACAATTCTGATAACTGTCCCTTTATGAGATTATAACTCTGGAACGCTTCAACGGATCTTAGCGATTCTGACATTGTTTTCTCGAGATATAGTGTACTTCATAATAGTTGTAAAATTTCTTCGATATAATGTGCGTTTATTTGTGAAAAAAATGGAAATTTGACGAAAATTTTGAACATTTTGCAATTTTCCAACTTTGAATTTTTCTGCCCTTAAATCACAGATATGCCACACAAAATAATTAATAAGCAACATTTCCCACATGTCTAGTTTACATCAGCACAATTTTGGAACCAAATTTTTTTTTTGTTAGGGAGTTATAAGGGTTAAAAGTTGACCAGCAATTTCTCATTTTTACAACACGAATATTTTTTAGGGACTACATGACATTTGAAGTCATTTTGAGGGGTCTATATGATAGAAAATAACCAAGTGTGACACCATTCTAAAAACTGCACCCCTCAAGGTTCTCAAAACCACATTCAAGAAGTTTATTAACCCTTCAGGTGTTTTACAGGAATTTTTGGAATGTTTAAATAAAAATGAACATTTAACTTTTTTTCATAAACAATTTACTTCAGCTCCAATTTGTTTTATTTTACCAAGGGTAACAGGAGAAAATTGACCCCAAAGTTGTTGTACAATTTGTCCTGAGTACGCTGATACCGAATATGTGGGGGTAAACCACTGGTTGGGCGCATGGCAGAGCTTGGAAGGGAAGGAGCGCCATTTGACTTTTCAATGCAAAATTGACTGGAATTGAGATGGGATGCCATGTTGCGTTTGAAGAGCCCCTGATGTGCCTAAATATTGAAACCCCCACAAGTGACACCATTTTGGAAAGTAGACCCCCTAAGGAACTTATCTAGATGTGTGGTGAGCACTTTGACCCACCAAGTGCTTCACAGAAGTTTATAATGCAGAACCGTAAAAATAAAAAATCATATTTTTTCACAAAAATGATCTTTTTGCCCCAAATTTTTTATTTTCCCAAGGGTAAGAGAAGAAATTGGACCGCAAAAGTTGTTGTGCAATTTGTCCTGAATACGCTGATACTCCATATGTGGGTGTAAACCACTGTTTGGGCACATGGCAGTGCTCGGAAGGGAAGGAGCGCCATTTGACTTTTCAATACAAAATTGACTGGAATTGAGATGGGACGCCATGTTGCGTTTGGAGAGCCCCTGATGTGCCTAAATATTGTAACCCCCCACAAGTGACACCATTTTGGAAAGTAGACCCCCTAAGGAACTTATCTAGATGTGTGGTGAGCACTTTCACCCACCAAGTGCTTCACAGAAGTTTATAATGCAGAGCCGTAAAAATAGAAAATCATATTTTTTCACAAAAATGATCTTTTCTCCCCCATTTTTTTTTCCAAGGGTAAGAGAAGAAATTAGACCACAAAAGTTGTTGTGCAATTTGTCCTGAGTACGCCGATACCCCATATGTCGTGGTAAACCATTGTTTGGGCGCATAGCAGAGCTCGGAAGGGGAGGAGCGCCATTTGACTTTTCAGTGCAAAATTGACTGGAATTGAGATGGGATGCCATGTTGCGTTTGGAGAGCCCCTGATGTGCCTAAACATTGAAAGCCCCCACAAGTAACACCATTTTGGAAAGTAGACCCCTTAAGGAACTTATCTAGATGTGTGGTGAGCACTTTGACCCAACAAGTGCTTCACAGAAGTTTATAATGCAGAGCCGTAAAAATAAAAAATCATATTTTTTAACAAAAATGATCTTTTCGCCCCCAATTTTTTATTTTCCCAAGGGTAAGAGAAGAAATTGGACCCAAAAAGTTGTTGTGCAATTTGTCCTGAGTACGCTGATACCCAGTGTGTGGGGGTAAATGACTGTTTGGGTGCATGGCAGAGCTCGGAAGGGAAGGAGCGCCGTTTTACTTTTCAATGCAAAATTGACTGGAATTGAGATGGTACACCATGTCGCGTTTGGAGAGCCCCTGATGTACCTAAACATTAAAACCCCCCACAAATGACACCATTTTGGAAAGTAGACCCCCTAAGGAACTTATCTATATGTGATTTGAGAGCTTTGAACCCTTAAGTGTTTCACTACAGTTTATAATGCAGAGCCGTGAAAATAAAAATTCTTTTTTTTTCACATAAATGATTTTTTAGCCCCCAGTTTTGAATTTTCACAAGGGTAACAGGATAAATTGGACCCCATAAGTTGTTGTACAATTTGTCCTGAGTACGATGATACCCCACATGTGGGAGGGAACCACTGTTTGAGCGCATGGCAGAGCTCGGAAGGGAAGGAGCGCCATTTGACTTTTCAGTGCAAAATTGACTGGAATTAAGATGGGATGCCATGTTGCGTTTGGAGAGCCCCTGATCTGCCTAAACATTGAAAGCCCCCACAAGTAACACCATTTTGGAAAGTAGACCCCTTAAGGAACTTATCTAGATGTGTGGTGAGCACTTTGACCCAACAAGTGCTTCACAGAAGTTTATAATGCAGAGCCATAAAAATAAAAAATCATATTTTTTCACAAAAATGATCTTTTCGCCCACAATTTTTTATTTTCCCAAGGGTAAGAGAAGAAATTGGACCACAAAAGTCCAAATTGGACCACGCAGAGCCATGAAAATAATTTTTTTTTCCACAAAAATGATATTTTAGCCCCCAGTTTTGTATTTTAGCAAGGGTAACAGGATAAATTGGACCCCAAAAGTTGTTGTACAATTTATCCTGAGTACGCTGATACCCCATATGTGGGGGGGAACCACTGTTTGGGTGCATGGCAGAGCTCGGAAGGGAAGGAGCGCCATTTGGAATGCAGACTTAGATGGATTGGTCTGCAGGTGTCACGTTGCATTTGCAGAGCCCCTGATGTACCCAAACAGTAGAAACCCCCCACAAGTGACCCTATATTGTTAACTAGACCTCCCAATGAACTTATCTAGATGTGTTGTGAGAACTTTGAACCCCCAAGTGTTTCACTACAGTTTACAACGCAGAGCCGTGAAAATAAAAAAATCTTTTTTTTCCCACAAAAATGATTTTTAGCCCCCCAAATTTTTATTTTCCCAAGGGTAAAAAGAGAACTTGGACCCCAAAGGTTGTTGTCCAATTTGTCCCGAGTACGCTGATACCCCTTATGTGGGGGTAAACCCCTGTTTGGGCGCACGGGAGAGCTCAGAAGGGAAGGAGCACTGTTTTACTTTTTCAATGCAGAATTGGCTGGAATTGAGATCAGACGCCACGCCGCGTTTGGAGAGCCCCTGATGTGCCTAAACAGTGGAAACCCCCGATTCTAACTAAAACCCTAATCCAAACACACCCCTAACCCTAATCCCAACAGTAACCCTAACCACACTCCTAACCCTGACACACCCCTAACTCTAATCCCAACCATAAATGTAATCCAAACCCTAACCCTAACTTTAGCCCCAACCCTAATCCCATCATAGTCAGGTGGAGGGACCAGCCCCAGACTAGTGGAGAAACTGTTGGAGGCTGTAGTATGTGCATGTGCTACAGCCAAATCTACACATAGTCACTGATTAGGCAGCCACATAGGGTCAAGGGGACCAGGAGATTTTTGCCCGACAGGACCTGAGGCTATTGGCTTGGGACACTGTGTGTAAAGCGCAGTGCAGGAAGACAAGGGCCAGTGCAGAGAGAAACGACTTGGAAAGGTATACAGGAAGGAGGTCCCGGAAAAGTGCACTCCAAACTACCTGAGAGTTGGCTGGACCACCAACTCAGAGGACACAGCACCTGGCTGATGATTGTAACCTAGAGACTGAGTAAAGTGTGAAAACTGCACTCCTGCTGTGTCCTCAGATTTTTTTTACTGCGTCACCTGCCCAGTACTGCAACTGTCACCATCATCATAGTTACCACATTTCTGCCCTGGGGCCTCGCTCTACCTGTGGAGAGCTGTAACATCTTTGCTGCGTCACCATCGTCCCCAGTGGACCTGAAACGCAGCATCGGCCATCACTTGCCGAACACCACGGGTGGCGTCCCAAGTCAATCCCATATAACTTTCCCCCTTGCATCATTTTTATTGGACGCCCAGGGCCGCGGAGTCGGGTCACGGCCCTGTGACTTCCCCAAAGAACTGAAAGTAAAGCTGTCCAAGTGCCACCTGTTGAAGCCCAAGGTGCAGTACCTAGGTCACGTGGTAAGCAACGAAGGTGTGGCACCAGACCCTGAAAAGTCACCGTGATCAAAGACTGGCCAAGACCCTCCACTATCAAGTAAGTGCGGCAGTTCCTCGGGCTGGTAGGTTACTACAGGGGATTCATAAAGGGCTTCACCAAGATAGCAGCACCCATGCAGGACCTCTTAATAGGCCAGTCCAAGAAGGCCAAGAACCTGAGTCCTCCATTCGAGTGGAGTAAAAGAGAAGAAGAATCCTTCACTCGGTTGAAGATGGCTCTTACGGGAGACGAAGTCCTGGCCTACCCCGACTATGGCCAACCCTTTATACTATATACAGACGCCAGCAACGTGGGATTGAGAGCAGTGCTGTCTCAGATGCAGCAAGGCAGAGAGAGAGTGATTGCCTACGCCAGCAGGAAGCTGACAAATGTGAGTTATAATATGCATAGTGTGTGGCAGCGGTATGGGACATGTGAAAGTATACAGTATAAGGATAGGGCATGAGATATGGACAATAGGCCTTAGTATATATTGTTATATGATCAATACTATAGAGGAAAGAATCCTGCACCACGGCAACACCTGAGCCCAAATATCCACTGTGTGTGATTACCACTTAAAATACATTGCCCTTGCGTATTCACGGGTGCCAAACCCTGTAAGCAATTACATAAATCCATATACTGAAGAGAAAAAAGGGTGGCAATCACCGTTTCTAAAATCCAATCTTTATTGTGACGATTTAAAACATCTTCAGCGGGGGGGGGGGGGGGGGGTGTAGAACAGGAAGAAAAAAATCACACGACGGCCGTTTCGTGCTCCCTTGCGCTTCCACGGGACCTGTTATATGATAGTAATTGTAGTTAGCTAAGGTGTAGGGTAAGATACAGTTAATGTTTGGGGATAGCCCACAATGGGAGGAGGATAGTGGTAGTAAAAAAGCAGGCACTTCCAGTTAGTGACTTCGATAGGGAAGAACAGTAACAAGGACAAGTTCAAGTGCAGTGGGCTGCTAGGGCCAGCAAGTACCAATCGTACAAGGCAGTGGGAGACCGTACTAGAATCCCATGTGGACATTCAGGCAATGTCAGGAGCTCAAGGCCCAGTATAGGGTCTAAAGAGAGCATCATGTCCTCTGGCGCACTGCGAGATTGGACAGGAAATCCTTAGGGCTGACAGGGCCACTGGACTTACGGAGAGTGCAGGAGAAATGGATGGTAGGGATGAAGATGTTTTGTGCCCTATCCTACATGCTACAACCTGATGAACTTGACCTGTCCAGTAAACTTCTGTTTGTTGAAATGAACTTGGTGTCCTTCGAGTTGTGTGTGGTTGCTCCTGAAGATGGAAGCCTGGAGACAGCAGAGGCCTGCGGCCTACAAGTGATTGTGATGCACCTGACAGCACACTGGGACTGGGACACAGTTTTTCTGTAAAGTGCCAGAAAGTAATGGGGCAGGAGCTCAGTCATGGCTACCATTCTCGGACACTTTACGATTTATCCAACAGACATGGAAACATCTAAAGCAGATAGATGAAGCTGCAACCCATAATGAGGTCCTGGTTATGGGGGACTTTAACTACCCGGATATTAACTGGGAAACAGAAACCTGTGAAACCCATAAAGGCAACAGGTTTCTGCTAATAACCAAGAAAAATTATCTTTCACAATTGGTGCAGAATCCAACCAGAGGAGCAGCACTTTTAGACCTAATACTATCTAATAGACCTGACAGAATAACAAATCTGCAGGTGGTCGGGCATCTAGGAAATAGCGACCACAATATTGTACAGTTTCACCTGTCTTTCACTAGGGGGACTTGTCAGGGAGTCACAAAAACACTGAACTTTAGGAAGGCAAAGTTTGACCAGCTTAGAGATGCCCTTAATCTGGTAGACTGGGACAATATCCTCAGAAATAAGAATACAGATAATAAATGGGAAATGTTTAAGAACATCCTAAATAGGCAGTGTAAGCGGTTTATACCTTGTGGGAATAAAAGGACTAGAAATAGGAAAAACCCAATGTGGCTAAACAAAGAAGTAAGACAGGCAATTAACAGTAAAAAGAAAGCATTTGCACTACTAAAGCAGGATGGCACCATTGAAGCTCTAAAAAACTATAGGGAGATAAATACTTTATCTAAAAAACTAATTAAAGCTGCCAAAAAGGAAACAGAGAAGCACATTGCTAAGGAGAGTAAAACTAATCCCAAACTGTTCTTCAACTATATCAATAGTAAAAGAATAAAAACTGAAAATGTAGGCCCCTTAAAAAATAGTGAGGAAAGAATGGTTGTAGATGACGAGGAAAAAGCTAACATATTAAACACCTTCTCCACGGTATTCACGGTGGAAAATGAAATGCTAGGTGAAATCCCAAGAAACAATGAAAACCCTATATTAAGGGTCACCAATCTAACCCAAGAAGAGGTGCGAAACCGGCTAAATAAGATTAAAATAGATAAATCTCCGGGTCCGGATGGCATACACCCACGAGTACTAAGAGAACTAAGTAATGTAATAGATAAACCATTATTTCTTATTTTTAGGGACTCTATAGCGACAGGGTCTGTTCCGCAGGATTGGCGCATAGCAAATGTGATGCCAATATTCAAAAAGGGCTCTAAAAGTGAACCTGGAAATTATAGGCCAGTAAGTCTAACCTCTATTGTTGGTAAAATATTTGAAGGGTTTCTGAGGGATGTTATTCTGGATTATCTCAATGAGAATAACTGTTTAACTCCATATCAGCATGGGTTTATGAGAAATCGCTCCTGTCAAACCAATCTAATCAGTTTTTATGAAGAGGTAAGCTATAGGCTGGACCACGGTGAGTCATTGGACGTGGTATATCTCGATTTTTCCAAAGCGTTTGATACCGTGCCGCACAAGAGGTTGGTACACAAAATGAGAATGCTTGGTCTGGGGGAAAATGTGTGTAAATGGGTTAGTAACTGGCTTAGTGATAGAAAGCAGAGGGTGGTTATAAATGGTATAGTCTCTAACTGGGTCGCTGTGACCAGTGGGGTACCGCAGGGGTCGGTATTGGGACCTGTTCTCTTCAACATATTCATTAATGATCTGGTAGAAGGTTTACACAGTAAAATATCGATATTTGCAGATGATACAAAACTATGTAAAGCAGTTAATACAAGAGAAGATAGTATTCTGCTACAGATGGATCTGGATAAGTTGGAAACTTGGGCTGAAAGGTGGCAGATGAGGTTTAACAATGATAAATGTAAGGTTATACACATGGGAAGAAGGAATCAATATCACCATTACACACTGAATGGGAAACCACTGGGTAAATCTGACAGGGAGAAGGACTTGGGGATCCTAGTTAATGGTAAACTTACCTGGAGCAGCCAGTGCCAGGCAGCAGCTGCCAAGGCAAACAGGATCATGGGGTGCATTAAAAGAGGTCTGGATACACATGATGAGAGCATTATACTGCCTCTGTACAAATCCCTAGTTAGACCGCACATGGAGTACTGTGTCCAGTTTTGGGCACCGGTGCTCAGGAAGGATATAATGGAACTAGAGAGAGTACAAAGGAGGGCAACAAAATTAATAAAGGGGATGGGAGAACTACAATACCCAGATAGATTAGCGAAATTAGGATTATTTAGTCTAGAAAAAAGACGACTGAGGGGCGATCTAATAACCATGTATAAGTATATAAGGGGACAATACAAATATCTCGCTGAGGATCTGTTTATACCAAGGAAGGTGACGGGCACAAGGGGGCATTCTTTGCGTCTGGAGGAGAGAAGGTTTTTCCACCAACATAGAAGAGGATTCTTTACTGTTAGGGCAGTGAGAATCTGGAATTGCTTGCCTGAGGAGGTGGTGATGGCGAACTCAGTCGAGGGGTTCAAGAGAGGCCTGGATGTCTTCCTGGAGCAGAACAATATTGTATCATACAATTAGGTTCTGTAGAAGGATGTAGATCTGGGGATTTATTATGATGGAATATAGGCTGAACTGGATGGACAAATGTCTTTTTTCGGCCTTACTAACTATGTTACTATGTTTCAATTGTGCCTCTTCTCAGACAGATATTGCACATTGCCTGTGGTCATGCAACGTGATAAGGGAGAGTTACATTGCCTTTTGAGATGCTTTGGAGCCTATTCTGCTGAGTAGACCAAAGAAAATATAACTGTGACAAGCGCTTTAGAAAACGTCCACACCTAATCTTAGGAGCTGCAATAAAAGCAATCCTCCAAACTTGGATATCTTCCCACGAACCACCGCATTATTTATTCCTAGGAAAACAATCTTTTCTCTTTCAAATGGATACAGTGTAGGCATCTGTACACAAAGAGTATCAGGTTGAAAATTTCTTTGTAACATGGGAAACTTTTATAACTATCCTGCCATCCAGAAGATAGTTTCAGCACACTCCCATAATACATCTTGGTCTTATTAAGATTATGCCGATAGCAAACATGTCCAGTTTTTTATTATTTTAGTGGTGAAAAAAAAAAATCTTAAGTTTGAAAAAAACATTTTTGGAGTTGTGTCGCCATTTCACGAGAGCTGTAACATTGTCCGATGGAGCTTATTAGCTTATTTTTTGCAGGGCGAGACGTTTTTGTTAGTACCATTATGGGATAGATGTGATTTTTTTACTGCTTGTTACAGCATTTTATGTGGAATTGTGGCTACCAAAAAACTTAATTTTGGCGTTCTTGAATTTTTTACTTTTACAGTGTTTACCTATTGGGTTAATTTTTTTTCATTATTTTGACATATCTGACTTTTCTGAAAGTGACGATACCAAATATGTGTATTTTTGTTTTTTTTAATATCTTTATTTTCACTGGGGAAAAGGGGGGTGATTTGAACTTTTATTTATTTTTTTTTCATACTTTTTTAATCTTTTTTTTTTTACTTTTTACTGATTTTGCTAGCCCCCTTTGGGGCCTTCAAGATGAGATCGTCTGATCACTTATGCTATGTGCAGCGATACCTCAGCATTGCTGCATATAGCAGAAATCACAGTCTTCTTTGAAGCTGTGCCACGGGCAGGGTTTTAACCCCTTAAGCCCCGAGGGTGGTTTGCACGTTAATGACCGGGCCAAGTTTTACAATTCTGATAACTGTCCCTTTATGAGATTATAACTCTGGAACGCTTCAACGGATCTTAGCGATTCTGACATTGTTTTCTCGAGATATAGTGTACTTCATAATAGTTGTAAAATTTCTTCGATATAATGTGCGTTTATTTGTGAAAAAAATGGAAATTTGACGAAAATTTTGAACATTTTGCAATTTTCCAACTTTGAATTTTTCTGCCCTTAAATCACAGATATGCCACACAAAATAATTAATAAGCAACATTTCCCACATGTCTAGTTTACATCAGCACAATTTTGGAACCAAATTTTTTTTTTGTTAGGGAGTTATAAGGGTTAAAAGTTGACCAGCAATTTCTCATTTTTACAACACGAATATTTTTTAGGGACTACATGACATTTGAAGTCATTTTGAGGGGTCTATATGATAGAAAATAACCAAGTGTGACACCATTCTAAAAACTGCACCCCTCAAGGTTCTCAAAACCACATTCAAGAAGTTTATTAACCCTTCAGGTGTTTTACAGGAATTTTTGGAATGTTTAAATAAAAATGAACATTTAACTTTTTTTCATAAACAATTTACTTCAGCTCCAATTTGTTTTATTTTACCAAGGGTAACAGGAGAAAATGGACCCCAAAAGTTGTTGTACAATTTGTCCTGAGTACGCTGATACCGAATATGTGGGGGTAAACCACTGGTTGGGCGCATGGCAGAGCTTGGAAGGGAAGGAGCGCCATTTGACTTTTCAATGCAAAATTGACTGGAATTGAGATGGGATGCCATGTTGCGTTTGAAGAGCCCCTGATGTGCCTAAATATTGAAACCCCCACAAGTGACACCATTTTGGAAAGTAGACCCCCTAAGGAACTTATCTAGATGTGTGGTGAGCACTTTGACCCACCAAGTGCTTCACAGAAGTTTATAATGCAGAACCGTAAAAATAAAAAATCATATTTTTTCACAAAAATGATCTTTTTGCCCCAAATTTTTTATTTTCCCAAGGGTAAGAGAAGAAATTGGACCGCAAAAGTTGTTGTGCAATTTGTCCTGAATACGCTGATACTCCATATGTGGGTGTAAACCACTGTTTGGGCACATGGCAGTGCTCGGAAGGGAAGGAGCGCCATTTGACTTTTCAATACAAAATTGACTGGAATTGAGATGGGACGCCATGTTGCGTTTGGAGAGCCCCTGATGTGCCTAAATATTGAAACCCCCCACAAGTGACACCATTTTGGAAAGTAGACCCCCTAAGGAACTTATCTAGATGTGTGGTGAGCACTTTCAC
Source organism: Ranitomeya imitator (assembly GCF_032444005.1). Lineage (NCBI taxonomy): Eukaryota > Metazoa > Chordata > Amphibia > Anura > Dendrobatidae > Ranitomeya > Ranitomeya imitator. Next base: position 60,408,195 of record NC_091289.1, read on the forward strand.
CCACCAAGTGCTTCACAGAAGTTTATAATGCAGAGCCGTAAAAATAGAAAATCATATTTTTTCACAAAAATGATCTTTTCTCCCCCATTTTTTTTTCCAAGGGTAAGAGAAGAAATTAGACCACAAAAGTTGTTGTGCAATTTGTCCTGAGTACGCCGATACCCCATATGTCGTGGTAAACCATTGTTTGGGCGCATAGCAGAGCTCGGAAGGGGAGGAGCGCCATTTGACTTTTCAGTGCAAAATTGACTGGAATTGAGATGGGATGCCATGTTGCGTTTGGAGAGCCCCTGATGTGCCTAAACATTGAAAGCCCCCACAAGTAACACCATTTTGGAAAGTAGACCCCTTAAGGAACTTATCTAGATGTGTGGTGAGCACTTTGACCCAACAAGTGCTTCACAGAAGTTTATAATGCAGAGCCGTAAAAATAAAAAATCATATTTTTTAACAAAAATGATCTTTTCGCCCCCAATTTTTTATTTTCCCAAGGGTAAGAGAAGAAATTGGACCCAAAAAGTTGTTGTGCAATTTGTCCTGAGTACGCTGATACCCAGTGTGTGGGGGTAAATGACTGTTTGGGTGCATGGCAGAGCTCGGAAGGGAAGGAGCGCCGTTTTACTTTTCAATGCAAAATTGACTGGAATTGAGATGGTACACCATGTCGCGTTTGGAGAGCCCCTGATGTACCTAAACATTAAAACCCCCCACAAATGACACCATTTTGGAAAGTAGACCCCCTAAGGAACTTATCTATATGTGATTTGAGAGCTTTGAACCCTTAAGTGTTTCACTACAGTTTATAATGCAGAGCCGTGAAAATAAAAATTCTTTTTTTTTCACATAAATGATTTTTTAGCCCCCAGTTTTGAATTTTCACAAGGGTAACAGGATAAATTGGACCCCATAAGTTGTTGTACAATTTGTCCTGAGTACGATGATACCCCACATGTGGGAGGGAACCACTGTTTGAGCGCATGGCAGAGCTCGGAAGGGAAGGAGCGCCATTTGACTTTTCAGTGCAAAATTGACTGGAATTAAGATGGGATGCCATGTTGCGTTTGGAGAGCCCCTGATCTGCCTAAACATTGAAAGCCCCCACAAGTAACACCATTTTGGAAAGTAGACCCCTTAAGGAACTTATCTAGATGTGTGGTGAGCACTTTGACCCAACAAGTGCTTCACAGAAGTTTATAATGCAGAGCCATAAAAATAAAAAATCATATTTTTTCACAAAAATGATCTTTTCGCCCACAATTTTTTATTTTCCCAAGGGTAAGAGAAGAAATTGGACCACAAAAGTCCAAATTGGACCACGCAGAGCCATGAAAATAATTTTTTTTTCCACAAAAATGATATTTTAGCCCCCAGTTTTGTATTTTAGCAAGGGTAACAGGATAAATTGGACCCCAAAAGTTGTTGTACAATTTATCCTGAGTACGCTGATACCCCATATGTGGGGGGGAACCACTGTTTGGGTGCATGGCAGAGCTCGGAAGGGAAGGAGCGCCATTTGGAATGCAGACTTAGATGGATTGGTCTGCAGGTGTCACGTTGCATTTGCAGAGCCCCTGATGTACCCAAACAGTAGAAACCCCCCACAAGTGACCCTATATTGTTAACTAGACCTCCCAATGAACTTATCTAGATGTGTTGTGAGAACTTTGAACCCCCAAGTGTTTCACTACAGTTTACAACGCAGAGCCGTGAAAATAAAAAAATCTTTTTTTTCCCACAAAAATGATTTTTAGCCCCCCAAATTTTTATTTTCCCAAGGGTAAAAAGAGAACTTGGACCCCAAAGGTTGTTGTCCAATTTGTCCCGAGTACGCTGATACCCCTTATGTGGGGGTAAACCCCTGTTTGGGCGCACGGGAGAGCTCAGAAGGGAAGGAGCACTGTTTTACTTTTTCAATGCAGAATTGGCTGGAATTGAGATCAGACGCCACGCCGCGTTTGGAGAGCCCCTGATGTGCCTAAACAGTGGAAACCCCCGATTCTAACTAAAACCCTAATCCAAACACACCCCTAACCCTAATCCCAACAGTAACCCTAACCACACTCCTAACCCTGACACACCCCTAACTCTAATCCAAACCCTAATCCCAACCATAAATGTAATCCAAACCCTAACCCTAACTTTAGCCCCAACCCTAATCCCATCCGTAAATGTAATCCAAACCCTAACCCTAACTTTAGCCCCAACCCTAACCCTAACTTTAGCTCCAACCCTAACCCTAACTTTAGCCCCAATCCTAACCCTAACTTAAGCCCCAACCCTAACCCTGACTTTAGTTCCAACCCTAACTGTAGCCTTAACCCTAGCCCCAACCCTAGCCCTAACCCTAGCCCTAACGGGAAAATGGAAATAAATACATTTTTTTAATTTTTCCCTAACTAAGGGGGTGATGAATGGGGGTTTGATTTACTTTTATAGCGTTTTTTATACCGGATATTTATGATTGGCAGCTGTCACACACTAAAAGACGCTTTTTATAGCAAAAAAGTTTTTGCGTCTCCACATTTTGAGACATATAATTTTTCCATATTTTGGTCCACAGAGTCATGTGAGGTCTTGTTTTTTGCGGGACGAGTTGACGTTTTTATTGGTAAAATTTTCTGACACGTGACATTTTTTGATCGCTTTTTATTCCGATTTTTGTGAGGCAGAATGACCAAAAACCAGCTATTCATGAATTTCTTTTGGGGGAGGCGTTTATACCGTTCCGCGTTTGGTAAAATTGATAAAGCAGTTTTATTCTTTGGGTAAGTACATTTACAGCAATACCCCATTTATATTTTTTTTTTATGTTTTGGCGCTTTTATACGATAAAAACTATTTTATAGAAAAAATAATTATTTTGGTATCGCTTTATTCTCAGGACTATAACTTTTTAATTTTTTTGCTGATGATGCTTTATGGTAGCTTGTTTTTTGCGGGACAAGATGACGTTTTCAGCGGTACCATGGTTATTTATATCTGTCTTTTTGATCGCGTGTTATTCCACTTTTTGTTCGGCGGTATGATAATAAAGCGTTGTTTTTTGCCTCGTTTTTTTTTTTCTTACAGTGTTCACTCAAGGGGTTAACTAGTGGGACAATTTTATAGATTGGGTCGTTACAGACGTGGCGATACTAAATATGTGTACTTTTATTGTTTTTTTAATTTAGATAAAGAAATGTATTTATGGGAATAATATATATATATTTTTTCTTTATTTAGGAATTTTTTTTTTTTTAATACATGTGGAATTTTTTTTTTTTACTTTGTCCCAGGGGGGGACATCACAGATCACTGATCTGACAGTTTGCACAGCACTCTGTCAGATCAGTGATCTGACTTACAGTGCTGCAGGCTTACCAAGCGCCTGCTCTGAGCAGGCACTTGGTAAGCTACCTCCCTCCCTGCAGGACCCGGATGCCGCGGCCATTTTGGATCCGGGCCTGGAGCAGGGAGACATCGCGTTGCTGCGGGGGTCTCAGGGAAGCCCGCAGGGAGCCCCCTCCTTGCAGGACGCTTCCCTATACCGCCGGCACATCGCGATCATGTTTGATCGCGGTGTGCCGGGGGTTAATGTGCCGGGGGCGGTCCGTGACCGCTCCTGGCACATAGTGCCGGATGTCAGCTGCAATAGGCAGCTGACACCCGGCCGCGATCGGCCGCGCTCTCCCCGTGAGCGCGGCCGATCGCATATGACGTACTATCCCGTCACTGGGAATTAAGTCCCAGGGCACCTTGACGGGATAGTACGTCATATGGGATTAAAGGGTTAAAGGAGTTCTGTATTGACAGACATCAGCTGATAATCCATCGGTGACCCGTGATGAAGTCACGGGTGTGCCAATGGGCAGAAGTGAGGACATTCAAGCTTGTCGGCATGAGTTAAATGACTATCAGAGATAGACAGCGGCATTTAACAGGTTAACACTAATTGTTAGCGACAGGTCCTAGCTGTAATACTCAGCCATCGCCTGCCAGGTGGACTCACTGCATGAACCTGTTCCATACACCTGCTTCCTACATGCGCCGTATATATAAGGCGCATGTCGTGAAAGGGTTAAAAAGTAATTCCCTAAAATGTATGTGTGGCACCCCAGGAGTTTGGGTACCACAGTGGTATTGCTTTCCTCTCAGGGAGGGTGATGCCATGCCTGGAAGTGAGGAGGATCCCTTAAACAGGTAGCACATACATGCAACATGTTCTGACTCCAGGCCAGAAAGGGGAGCTCTAGACCCGATTTCAGGGGAACTTCCCTATATATGTTCTGGCTGGAGGAGGAGTTAGATTAGTCTGCAGATAGTGTGAAGGAGGAAGGAGCACATGAGAAGTGAGGAGCTGGGGTGGAGCTGCCACTGGGCCCCCTCCACGCTGAAGCGCAGGAACCGGACACGAGGAGTCCGAGGCTGTGTGGGACTGTATGCCCAACAGCAGAAACCGGAGGGCAGGAGATTAAAAGTCACTTGTCCACAACTACACCCAAAGGCACTGCAGCATAGAGAGCCCGGAGTTGCCGCAGTAGAGACACCTGTAAATAGGCTTGTGTTGCCTGCCATGCGGGTACTGTCCTAGGACAGAGAGAGAGGACCTTGTGAGAAGCCTGAGGCAGCAAGGAACAAACATTACAGCTCAGTAAGGAAGGCTTCCAATCCCCACCTGGCTAAGGGGGCTCCAAATTGCTGCCCAGACTTCTCCATCACCTGTGATCCGTACCCTGGACTGTGGCTGTATAACACCAGTAAAAGGTAAAGAGACTGCAACCTTGTGTCCTCTAATTCTTTCTGTTAAGTAAATAAGGCAGCACACTGCAGCGCTAGAACATACAAACTTGAAAAACGAAATTTGAACTGCATTACTGCACTAGAAATATGAAAAATGAGAGCTTTTAGCGCATAAAAATGGCCAATTTTATGTGTACCTGGTAGCCCCGTTACGGCATCTCTCTTATACCAGGTCCTAAACTTGCCTTACCTCGCTGAGAATAAACGTCTCCATCTGAATGGGTACATGTGAAAACCTCTTACTAGACTAAAATTCTCTCTCTCTGTGGAGGGGTATTGGACCTGCTGTAATTAAAACACCTGAAGCTAGGAGGCGGAGTGCACGATCAGAAGGCTAAAGAATACATTTCAAAAACCTGACCGGCACATCCAAACATAGACTCAGTGTGAACAGGTGCTGAACCTAGAGTCGTCAACTCGTATATAGTTAAGTAAATAAGGCAGCACACTGCAGCGCTAGAACATACAAACTTGAAAAACGAAATTTGAACTGCATTACTGCACTAGAAATATGAAAAATGAGAGCTTTTAGCGCATAAAAATGGCCAATTTTATGTGTACCTGGTAGCCCCATTACGGCATCTCTCTTATACCAGGTCCTAAACTTGCCTTACCTCGCTGAGAATAAACGTCTCCATCTGAATGGGTGCATGTGAAAACCTCTTACTAGACTAAAATTCTCTCTCTCTGTGGAGGGGTATTGGACCTGCTGTAATTAAAACACCTGAAGCTAGGAGAGAATTTTAGTCTAGTAAGAGGTTTTCACATGTACCCATTCAGATGGAGACGTTTATTCTCAGCGAGGTAAGGCAAGTTTAGGACCTGGTATAAGAGAGATGCCGTAACGGGGCTACCAGGTACACATAAAATTGGCCATTTTTATGCGCTAAAAGCTCTCATTTTTCATATAACTAGTGCAGTAATGCAGTTCAAATTTCGTTTTTCAAGTTTGTATGTTCTAGCGCTGCAGTGTGCTGCCTTATTTACTTAACTATATACGAGTTGGCGACTCTAGGTTCAGCACCTGTTCACACTGAGTCTATGTTTGGATGTGCCGGTCAGGTTTTTGAAATGTATTCTTTAGCCTTCTGATCGTGCACTCCGCCTCCTAGCTTCAGGTGTTTTAATTACAGCAGGTCCAATACCCCTCCACAGAGAGAGAGAATTTTAGTCTAGTAAGAGGTTTTCACATGTACCCATTCAGATGGAGACGTTTATTCTCAGCGAGGTAAGGCAAGTTTAGGACCTGGTATAAGAGAGATGCCGTAACGGGGCTACCAGGTACACATAAAATTGGCCATTTTTATGCGCTAAAAGCTCTCATTTTTCATATTTCTAGTGCAGTAATGCAGTTCAAATTTCGTTTTTCAAGTTTGTATGTTCTAGCGCTGCAGTGTGCTGCCTTATTTACTTATCTATATACGAGTTGGCGACTCTAGGTTCAGCACCTGTTCACACTGAGTCTATGTTTGGATGTGCCGGTCAGGTTTTTGAAATGTATTCTTTAGCCTTCTGATCGTGCACTCCGCCTCCTAGCTTCAGGTGTTTTAATTACAGCAGGTCCAATACCCCTCCACAGAGAGAGAGAATTTTAGTCTAGTAAGAGGTTTTCACATGTACCCATTCAGATGGAGACGTTTATTCTCAGCGAGGTAAGGCAAGTTTAGGACCTGGTATAAGAGAGATGCCGTAACGGGGCTACCAGGTACACATAAAATTGGCCATTTTTATGCGCTAAAAGCTCTCATTTTTCATATTTCTAGTGCAGTAATGCAGTTCAAATTTCGTTTTTCAAGTTTGTATGTTCTAGCGCTGCAGTGTGCTGCCTTATTTACTTATCTATATACGAGTTGGCGACTCTAGGTTCAGCACCTGTTCACACTGAGTCTATGTTTGGATGTGCCGGTCAGGTTTTTGAAATGTACTCTAATTCTTTCTGGACCCACACCATCTAATATCTTTGCCTACTACACCGGGAGCCCTGGGGACTAGGCTTCACTTGTGGGAAGCCACACCATCATTGCTGCAATAACATCATCCCCAGTGGACCCCTTTAAGCAGTGTCGGTCATCCCTGATCGAATACCACAGGTGGCATCACGAAACAACACCTTTTAAAGACTTTCCCTTTAACTTGGACGCCCAGGGCCATGGACCAGGTCACTGCCACCGTGACTACCCCTTTAAAGACCACCAGACCCTGCCCGACTACCCCAGGGGTCCTAGCGGGCTCTCCATATCTCTTGAGGAGAGGGGACAGGAGGGGAGGGTGTTTATATCCTAATGACTGGTTGCCAGTTATAGGTTTGGGCCTGGGTAACACGACTGTCGATTCTCTCCTGGTAGAAAATCGGTCTGATTATGCTAATGGCACTCAGACCGAACTCTGTCAGAATTTGATCCAAGTGTCATCTTACCGTGATCCTATTCTGTCGCATGAGAGAATAATATCGCAGGTGTGAAGAAGATGGAGAATTTAATTTATCCATTATGTTTGTGTCCACGTAAATAGACTGCGCACAGATGACATTTGAGTGCAGTCCGATCTTTCACTCAGGCCGGGGTCACACTTGCGAGAAACTCGCACGAGTCTCGCATCTCAATACCCGGCACTGCCGCCGGCACTCAGACCGGAGCGCTCAGCTGCATAGAAATATATGTTTTCCCTGGAGCCGTGCCTTCAGTACAGAGACCAGACTGACCCTATAACTGCAGGTAAATAGTGTTATTCAATATGACAGTTTCCCTTTAACAACCCCTTTTTGAATGACTCCAGAGTGCTGAAAAATGGAAAAAAAAACATTCACTTCTCAGATACTCAGATCTCTACTGGCATCAACATCAAATTTACTATTTTCTGTGCAAAGCAGTCGCAATAATTCTCATGAATATAAATAACAAAAAAATCAGGGTTGCAGTTTTAATATTGGTCACTAGATGCCATTACAATCTGATTTTACAATTGCGTTTTGTTTTCCTACAGCGCCAGAACCTGGAGGCGGGGGGCGCTCTAGTGCGCAAGAAGACTTGTAAAACTCATGTTCATTTATATGTAGGTCATTTATTATTTGTGCCTACTACTTGCACTAGAGGGAGCTGCTTACATAACGATTAACATGGCTCATATTGAGTTCTACCGGAATAAATCCACAGTTGCGAAGGGAAGCAGTGGAGATTGTGAGCTCCATGACAGAAAAAAAAAACAATCAACTATTACGAAGATATATCATTAGAGTCAGCAGCACATTTTAGAATTATTTAAAATAAAGGGGTATTCTCACCATATACACTTTTGGAATTTTTACAAGATATTAAAGGGGTTGTCCAGGCTGGTGGCAAAAATCACTCTATGTGGCTCCTACCTCTCGACTTTAGAAGAACAGAAAGAGGAACAAAGTATGTGTCGCGCGTAGTACAACGTGACAAATTGTGTCCATGCCCATATCCACAGCCCCAATTCATGCCCATTTGTCACTTCTTTCAACCCTGGCAGAAGGAGTTGTCAGAGAGGCGGTGGCAGTGAGAGACATTCAGCAGAAGCCCAAGACTGCGCGACCAGGAGACAATGATGGGAGTTGTATTCAGCAGCTGGGTAACTCCTGTGTAAAATAAATAATTTAATAAAAAGGCATACCCAATAGAGGGGAAAGCCCGCGGCTGGGGGCTGATTTTACTAACCTGGGACAAGGGACAATATCCCATAAGGTTCCCAGGCTATTAATAACTGCTCACAGCTGTTTGCTTATGCTTTCCTGGTGAATTTACGGGGGACTACAGAAAAAAATTACGTAGGGTTCCCCTATAAATTCTAACAGCTGTGGGTTGATAGCCTGGGATCCTTATGGGGTATTGTCCCTTGACCCAGCTTATTAACCCCTTTCTGACGTGGTGCGTAATAGTACGCCCACGTCAGACTCCTACCCTTTGATGTGGGCTCCGGTGGTGAGCCCACTTCTTTCCTGGCACATGTCAACTGTTTTGAACAGCTGACATGTGCCCGGAACAGCCGCAGGTGGATTCGCGATCCACCCGTGGCTTTTAACACGTTAAATGCCACTGTCAAATACTGACATTACCGGCATTTAACATGCATTTCCGGCAATCGTGTGGGAAATCCGCTCATCATGGGTCACTGGTCCTGGAGACCTCTCTGGTTGTCACTGCTGGGTTGTTATGAGCACCACTCTAACCCCAACACCACCCTAACCCCAAACACCACAACCACACCACCAACACCACAACCCTAACCCCAACACAAACCTAACCCAACCCTAACACTAGCTCTAACCCTAGCCCCAACCCTAACAGAAAAAAAAATACATTTTTTTATTTTATTATTTTTACCTAACTAAGGGGGAGGGGGGAAGGGGGGTTTGATTTACTATTTTTTTTTTAGTTTGATCACTGTAATAGACCCTATCACAGTGATCAAAATGAACCCATAGGAAAAATATCCTATTGTTGCCAGGTGCTGGTTGGCAGATCTCGGCGGGCGCACTGTGCATGCACCTGCCATTTTCTTCCCCGAAGAAGATGCCGGGGGACAGAGCCCAAGAGTCTAGGGACATCGGAGGTACCAGGGGAACTCGGGGGACCCCATTTCTCTCTCCTCTGGTATGCTACCGTAGATCATATCAGAGGAGAGAGAAATAAATGGAAAATCTTACTTTTTTTTGCAGTCGCTGTTATTCGGTGAATAATGGCAATCACAACAATAGGGACAGTAAAAGATGACCTGAATCATGGAGGAGTCATGTTTTGGGCCGGAATCATTTGGAAACAGCTGGTAGGGCCCTTTAAGGTTCCAGAAGGTGTGAAAATGACCTCTGCAAAGTATATAGAGTTTCTGACTGACAACTTTCTTCCATGGTATAAAAAGCAGTAATGTGCCTTCAGGAGCAAAATCATCTTCATGCATGACAATGCACCATCTCATGCTGCAAAGAATACCTCCAAGTCATTGGCTGCTATGGGCATAAAAGTAGATGAACTTATGGTGTGGCCACCATCTTCCCCAGACCTCAACCCTATAGAGAACCTTTGGAGGATCATCAATCAAAAGATCTATGAGGGTGGGAGGCAGTTCACATCAAACCAGCAGCTCTGGGAGGCTATTCTAACTTCATGCAAAGAAATACAAGCAGAAACTCTCCAAAAACTCACAAGTTCAGTGGATGCAAGAATTGTGAAGGTGATATCAAAGAACGGTTCCTATGTTGTTAACTTGTAACTTGGCCTGTTAGGATGATTTGGAGTTAAATAGCTTTTTTGTTCAGTGAATGTGACCTCCTAATGCTGCAAATTCAACAAATAAGCATTTTGAGTTCTTTAAAACATCAAATGTTTAGAAATTCTACTGTGCCTAATACCGTATATACTCGAGTATAAGCCGACCCGAGTATAAGCCGACCCCCCTAATTTTGCCACAAAAAACTGGGAAAACTTATTGACTCGAGTATAAGCCTAGGGTGGAAATGCAGCATTTACCGGTGAATTTCAAAAATAAAAATAGATCATTATTTCCCCATAGCTGTGCCATATAGTGCTCTGCACCGTTCATATTTCCCCATAGGTGTGAACCATATAGTGCTCTGCACCGTTCATTGTGCCCCCTAGCTGTGCCATATACGGTGCTCTGCACCGTTCATTGTGCCCCATAGATGTGCCATATACGGTGCTCTGCACCGTTCACTGTGCCCCATAGCTGTGCTGTGCCATATACGGTGCTCTGCACCGTTCACTGTGCCCCATACATAGCTGTGCTGTGCCATATACGGTGCTCTGCACCGTTCACTGTGCCCCATAGCTGTGCTGTGCCATATACGGTGCTCTGCACCGTTCATTGTGCCCCATAGATGTGCCATATACGGTGCTCTGCACCGTTCACTGTGCCCCATAGCTGTGCTGTGCCATATACGGTGCTCTGCACCGTTCACTGTGCCCCATACATAGCTGTGCTGTGCCATATACGGTGCTCTGCACCGTTCACTGTGCCCCATAGCTGTGCTGTGCCATATACGGTGCTCTGCACCGTTCACTGTGCCCCATAGCTGTGCTGTGCCATATACGGTGCTCTGCACCGTTCACTGTGCCCCATACATAGCTGTGCTGTGCCATATACGGTGCTGTGCACCGTTCACTGTGCCCCATAGCTGTGCTGTGCCATATACGGTGCTCTGCACCGTTCACTGTGCCCCATAGCTGTGCTGTGCCATATACGGTGCTCTGCACCGTTCACTGTGCCCCATAGCTGTGCTGTGCCATATACGGTGCTCTGCACCGTTCACTGTGCCCCATAGCTGTGCTGTGCCATATACGGTGCTCTGCACCGTTCACTGTGCCCCATAGCTGTGCTGTGCCATATACGGTGCTCTGCACCGTTCACTGTGCCCCATAGCTGTGCTGTGCCATATACGGTGCTCTGCACCGTTCACTGTGCCCCATAGCTGTGCTGTGCCATATACGGTGCTCTGCACCGTTCACTGTGCCCCATAGCTGTGCTGTGCCATATACGGTGCTCTGCACCGTTCACTGTGCCCCATAGATGTTCCACATAAATTTGTGCCGCCGCTGCCGCAATAAAGAAAAAAAAACACATACTCACCTCCCTTGATTGCAGCTCCCGGCGTCTCGTTCCGGCGCCTCCATCTTCCCGGCGTCTCTGCTCTGACTGATCAGGCAGAGGGCGCCGCGCACACTATATGCGTCATCGCGCCCTCTGCCTGAACAGTCAGAGAGCGCAGACGCCGGGAAGATGGAGGCGCCGGCCGGGAAGATGGATCGGCGCCCGGCGGCTGGAACGAGGACAGGTGAATATGCTATACTCACCTAGTCCTGGCGATCCTCGCGCTGTCCCCTCCTGTCTTCGGCGCTGCAGCTTCTTTCTCTATCAGCGGTCACCGGCACCGCTGATTAGAGGAATGAATAGGCGGCTCCGCCCCTATGGGAGGTGGAGCCGCTTATTCATTTCTGTAATGAGCGGTCCCACGTGACCGCTGAAGAGAGGAAGAAACTGCAGCGCCGAAGCCCGTGGGACGGCAGGGACAGTGCGAGGATCGCTGGGACTAGGTAAGTATACCCCAGCGCCCTCACCCCCTCACCCGCCGACCCCACCGCTACCGTGACTCGAGTATAAGCCGAGGGGGGCACTTTCAGCCCAAAAATTTGGGCTGAAAATCTCGGCTTATACTCGAGTATATACGGTAATTTGGAACAGTGCATTTTGAGTTTTTATTCATTTTGGAGATTATACTGTTATCATTGGGAGATTTCTTCATTAAAATTCAATGTATACTCTAACGGGTGATGACTTTAATGAGACTGACTTTAATTTTCACCGACCATTTAGGAAAATCTGAGAAAAATATCATTTGCATAATAATTTGGAACATGGTGTATATACATCACATAGGAGACACTGAGCCTGATGTATGCACATCAGGCAAGAAACTCTGAGACTAATGTGCATACAGTACATCACTTAGGAGACTCAAAGACAGATGTATACCGTATATACCACATGGGAGACACTGCTGTATATACAGGTCCTTCTCAAAAAATTAGCATATAGTGTTAAATTTCATTGTTTACCATAATGTAATGATTACAATTAAACTTTCATATATTATAGATTCATTATCCACCAACTGAAATTTGTCAGGTCTTTTATTGTTTTAATACTGATGATTTTGGCATACAACTCCTGATAACCCAAAAAACCTGTCTCAATAAATTAGCATATTTCACCCATCCAATCAAATAAAAGTGTTTTTTAATAACAAACAAAAAAAACAACAAATAATAATGTTCAGTTATGCACTCAATACTTGGTCGGGAATCCATTGGCAGAAATGACTGCTTCAATGCGGCGTGGCATGGAGGCAATCAGCCTGTGACACTGCTGAGATGTTATGGAGGCCCAGGATGCTTCAATAGCGGCCTTAAGCTCATCCAGAGTGTTGGGTCTTGCGTCTCTCAACTTTCTCTTCACAATATCCCACAGATTCTCTATGGGGTTCAGGTCAGGAGAGTTGGCAGGCCAATTGAGCACAGTAATACCATGGTCAGTAAACCATTTACCAGTGGTTTTGGCACTGTGAGCAGGTGCCAGGTCGTGCTGAAAAATGAAATCTTCATCTCCATAAAGCATTTCAGCCGATGGAAGCATGAAGTGCTCCAAAATCTCCTGATAGCTAGCTGCATTGACCCTGCCCTTGATGAAACACAGTGGACCAACACCAGCAGCTGACATGGCACCCCACACCATCACTGACTGTGGGTACTTGACACTGGACTTCAGGCATTTTGGCATTTCCTTCTCCCCAGTCTTCCTCCAGACTCTGGCACCTTGATTTCCGAATGACATGCAAAATTTGCTTTCATCAGAAAAAAGTACTTGGGACCACTTAGCAACAGTCCAGTGCTGCTTCTCTGTAGCCCAGGTCAGGCGCCTCTGCCGCTGTTTATGGTTCAAAAGTGGCTTTACCTGGGGAATGCGGCACCTGTAGCCCATTTCCTGCACACGCCTGTGCACGGTGGCTCTGGATGTTTCCACACCAGACTCAGTCCACTGCTTCCTCAGGTTCCCCAAGGTCTGGAATCGGTCCTTCTCCACAATCTTCCTCAGGGTCCGGTCTCCTCTTCTCGTTGTACAGCGTTTTCTGCCACATTGTTTCCTTCCAACAGACTTACCATTGAGGTGCCTTGATACAGCACTCTGGGAACAGCCTATTTGTTGAGAAATTTCTTTCTGGGTCTTACCCTCTTGCTTGAGGGTGTCAATGATGGCCTTCTTGACATCTGTCAGGTCGCTAGTCTTACCCATGATGGGGGTTTTGAGTAATGAACCAGGCAGGGAGTTTATAAAAGCCTCAGGTATCTTTTGCATGTGTTTAGAGTTAATTAGTTGATTCAGAAGATTAGGGTAATAGGTCGTTTAGAGAACCTTTTCTTGATATGCTAATTTATTGAGACAGGTTTTTTGGGTTATCAGGAGTTGTATGCCAAAATCATCAGTATTAAAACAATAAAAGACCTGACAAATTTCAGTTGGTGGATAATGAATCTATAATATATGAAAGTTTAATTGTAATCATTACATTATGGTAAATAATGAAATTTAACACTATATGCTAATTTTTTGAGAAGGACCTGTACATCACATAGGGGATACTGAGACTGATGCATATAACATCACGTAGGAGACTCTTAGACTGATGTACAGTACAGACCAAAAGTTTGGACACACCTCATTTAAAGATTTTTCATGACTATGAAAATTGTACATTCACACTGAAGGCATCAAAACTATGAATTAACACATGTGGAATTACTGTATATACTTAACAGAAAAGTGTGAAACAACTGAAATTATGCATTATATTCTAGGTTCTTCAAAGTAGCCACCTTTTGCTTTGATGCCTGCTTTGCACACTCTTGGCATTCTCTTGATGAGCTTCAAGAGGTAGTTACCGGGAATGCTTTTCACTTCACAGGTGTGCTCTGTCAGGTTTAATAAGTGGGATTTCTTGCTTTATAAAAGATGTTGGGACCATCAGTTGTGTTGTGCAGAAGTCTGGTGGATACACAGCTGATAGTCCTGCTGAATAGACTGTTAGAATTTGTATTATGGCAAGAAAAAAGCAGCTAAGTAAAGAAAAATGAGTGGTCATCATTACTTTAAGAAATTAAGGTCAGTCAGTCTGAAAAATTGGGAAAACTTTGAAAGTGCCCCAAGTGTAGTGGCAAAAACCATCAAGCGCCACAAAAAAAACTGGCTCACATGAGGACCGCCCCAGGAAAGGAAGACCAAGAGTCACCTCTGCTTCTGAGGATAAGCTTATCTGAGTCACCAGCCTCAGAAATCGCAGGTTAGCCGCAGCTCAGATTAGAGACCAGGTGAATGCCACACAGAGTTCTAGCAGCAGACACATCTCTACAACAACTGTTAAGAGGAGACTTTGTGCAGCAGGCCTTCATGGTAAAATAGCTGCTAGGAAACCACTGCTAAGGACAGGCAACAAGCAGAAGAGACTTGTTTGGGCTAAAGAACAGAAGGAATGGACATTAGACCAGTGGAAATCTGTGCTTTGGTCTGATGAGTCCAAATTTGAGATCTTTGGTTCCAACCACCGTGTCTTTGTGCGATGCAGAAAAGGTAAACGTATGGACGCTACATGCCTGGTTCCCACCGTGAAGCTTGGAGGAGAAGGTGTGATGGTGTGGGGGTGCTCTGCTGGTGACACTGTTGGGGATTTATTCAAAATTGATGGCATACTGAACCAGCATGGCTACCACAGCATCTTGCAGCGGCATGCTGTTCCATCCGGTTTGCGTTTAGTTGGACCATCATTTATTTTTCAACAGGACAATAACCCCAAACATACCACCAGGCTGTGTAAGGGCTATTTGACCAAGAAGGAGAGTGATGGGGTGCTTTGCCAGATGACCTGGCCTCCACAGTCACCAGAACTGTACCCAATTGAGATGGTTTGGGGTGAGCTGGACTGCAGAGTGAAGGCAAAAGGGCCAACAAGTGCTAAGTGCAGCGCCCCAGGGTCCTGGTCGTTGCAGTAATATCATTCTCCTCCTGGGGGGAGTGATGTTATGCTTGGAGGCAAAGAAGGACAACTGAATCCAGGTATCACAAACATGCAACACATTTCTCACCCCAGGCCACCAGGGGGAGCTCTGCTCCTATTTATTAGGGCACTCTTCACACTTAGGTAAAACTGGTTGCCTGGGGAGGAAGTTAGGGAGTTTCTGGCTGTGCTTCGCTCAGGTAGTTTGTCCCTGACAGGGGTGGGATCCTGTCTTGGGTCGAGACAGAAGGACATGGAGCTGTGCCTGCCCTACGTGTGGCAGCTTCTAGAAAGAGACACTGAAAGAGAACTGTATTGTGTAGAGGGTGAAAAAGTTGTAGCAAAGGAGTGGATATCAGAGGAGTTCTGCCCTACACAGGCTGCCTCCTTCTGAGGCGCAGGATCCCGGTAGCTGGAACACCGAGAGAGCAACGATCCTTTATGCCTTGCTCCAGAGACCTGTAGTAAAAAAAACCAGCACTCTAACTTAGCTTTTGGTCAGTGGTTTAATTGTGTCCACGTTAATGGACTTACGGTGGATGCCGCGTCCCTTCAGACCACACACAAAGGCTCCAGATTCTCCTAAGGGCACCCTCCGGATACTTATACAAGCCCTGAGACACTGTCTGTGTCCACCATCCCCCATGAATCTACTGAGATCTCACAATTCTGGGGTCTGCCTGGTGTAAGCCATATCTTATTACCGTGACTGTTGTTTAACGTGGACACAATTAAACCACTGACCAAAAGCTAAGTTAGAGTGCTGGGTTTTTTTACTACAATTTATGATATTGGAATCTACCCAGGCACCTCACTATCAGGCTGTGCATGCGTTCACCTTTCTAATCTTGCTCCAGAGACCGGCAGGACAGCTAATTTCACGTTACCTGTCCGCCCCTACACCCAAGAGGCAAGGTGGCACCCCTTAGAGGCTGGGGCATGATAGAGTCCCTGTAAAACGCCTCAAGCCACCGGTCATATGGGTTTGTCCTATCCATCTGGGGGACAGAGAGAGACATAACATCTTCAACAGTTGTGAGGACCTTATGAGAAGCTTAGCAGTAAGGTACTACAACACCACGGCACTAGAGGAAGGCTACTGATTTCTACCCGGATAAGGGGACTCTGGACTTGCCTCCAAACAGGCCGGACTCTGTCTGCCCTGTGATCTGGTGCTCTGGACTGTGGATGCTGAAGCCTACAGTAAAAGGTAAAGAGACTGCAACCTTGTATCCTCATTCTTCACGGCGCCTCTCACCATCCACCATCTACACACCAGGAAGCCCTGGGGATACACTTCACCTGTGGGAAGGTATACCATCTAGCTGCCATAACATCACCCCAGCGGACCCCTTAAAGCAGCGTCGGTCACCCTGACCTAATAGCATAGGTGGAGTCACGAACATATCCCTTTAAAGACCTTTCCCTTTTACAACAGACGTCCCAGGGCCATGGACTGGGTCAGCCACCGTGACATCCCCGTGAACCGAAGGACCCGGTACCGAGTACCCCGCTGCCCTTGGGGGCGCTCCACTAAGCATCTCTGGGAACTCCTTCAAGATTGTTGGAAGACCATTCCCGGTGACTACCTCTTGAAGCTCATGAAGAGAATGCCAAGAGTGTGCAAAGCAGTCATCAAAGCAAAAGGTGGCTACTTTGAAGAACCTAGAATATAAGACATAATTTCAGTTGTTTCACACTTTTTTGTTAAGTATATAATTCCACATGTGTTAATTCATAGTTTTGATGCATTTAATGTGAATGTACAATTTTCATAGTCATGAAAATACAGAAAAAATGAGAAGGTGTGTCCAAACTTTTGGTCTGTACTGTATATACACAACATATGAGACTCTGAGACTGATTTATATATAGCCCAAAGGAGGCACTGACATTGATGTATATATGTCACATGGGAGACACCAAGACTGCAGTATGCATCACATAGGATACACCGAGACTGCTGTCTATACATCACATAGAGGACACTGAGACTGATGTATATACATCACATATGAGACTGAGACTGATGAATATATATCAAATAGGATACTCTGAGCCTAATGTTTATACATCACAAAAGTCACTGATACTGCTGTATATAAATCACATAGGAAACTTTGAGCCTAAGGTTTGTACATCACATAGGAGACTCTAAGGCTGATGTATATCCTTCATACAGGGGACGCTGAGGCTGATGTATGGAACATATAGGAGACACCAAGGCTGATGTATATACATCACATAGAAGACACTGAGTCTGATGTATATACATCACATAAGAGGAACTAAGCTAATGTACATACATCACATAGGAGATTCTGAAACTAATGTATATACATCACATAGGAGACTGAGACTGATGTATTTACACTCACAAGCAAGTCAAATTTATGTATGAGATAGCCAAGAGAATTGTTTATAAAATGATGGTAGTCTCACATTTGAAGCAGTAGTACAGTTATATGAAAAAGTTTGGGAACCCCTATTAAAGGGAACCTGTCACCCCGAAATTCGCGGGTGAGGTAAGCCCACCGGCATCAGGGGCTTATCTACAGCATTCTGTAATGTTGTAGATAAGCCCCCGATGTTACCTGAAAGAGGAGAAAAAGACGTTATATTATACTCACCCAGGGGCGGTCCTGTTGAGGGCAGACAAAGTACTGCAGTGCGTAGGCGCCGGGCCTCTGACCTTTCTGGCGCCTGCGCACTGCAGTACTATCCTCTGCCCTCAACAGGGCAGAGCAAAGTACGCCTGCGCCGGAGCCGTGGCTGAAGATCAGAAGAGGACGTCTTGTAATGAAGATGGGAGGCGCCGCAGCGGACCGGAGTCGCCCATCCGACCTGACCAGCAGCGGGACCGCCCCTGGGTGAGTATAATATAACATCTCTTTCTCCTTTTTCAGGTAACATCGGGGGCTTATCTACAGCATTACAGAATGCTGCAGATAAGCCCCTGATGCCGGTGGGCTTACCTCACCCGCGATTTTCGGGGTGACAGGTTCCCTTTAATCTTAAGCTTAATGTTTTATAAAAATAGATTTTTTTGCAACAGCTATTTCAGTTTCATATATCTAATAACTGTTGGACACAGTAATGTTTCTGCCTTGAAATGAGGTTTATTGTACTAACAGAAAATGTGCAATCAGCATTCAAACAAAATTTGAAACCTGACCGCGACGTCATCGAAGGTCCTTCACTCTCTGCATTCTTAGGAACGGAGGCAGACGCTTGCAGCGGTGACAGCCAGGGTTCGTCGGAGGGGTGAGTATTTCCATATTTTTTTTTTTATTTTTTATTTTTTTACATGAATATGGATCCCAGGGCCTGAAGGAGAGTTTCCTCTCCTTCAGACCCTGGGAACCATCCAGGATAGCTTCCGATACTTGTGTCCCATTGACTTGCATTGGTATCGGGTATCGGTATTGGCGATATCCGATATTTTTTGGATATCGGCCGATCCCATCCGATACCGATACCTTTGAGTATCGGAAGGTTTCGCTCAACACTTCTTGTCACTAATCATCAACAAGCCTGGAGGCTTGGTAGTCAAGTGGTCAAAAGCCAGGAGGATACATCATAGACAAAGGGGTGAGCCAAAGGCGTATTCAGGTCACACTCCATGATCAGAATTCAAACAAGGTAGTGGATCATGACATAAAGGCTATGCAAATGCAAGGTCAAAGGCAAATCCAAGGTCGAGCAACAAAGATCAGAATACAAGACTAAGAGCACAGAGCGCACACCTCTTGAGCAATGCTACAGTTATTATTATTTATTATTATACATTTTTTATAGCACCAATTATTACATGGCACTTTACATGTGAAAAGGGGACAAATACAATAAACATGAGCAATAACAATGCACTAACAGGCACAGAAGGAGAGAGGACCCTGCCCGCTAGGGCTCACAGTCTACAGGGGACGGGTGAGGATACACTAGGAGAGGGTAGAGCTGGTTGTGAGGCGGTTCAGTAGGTTGAGGATCACTGCAGGTTGTAGGCTTGTCAGAAGAGGTGAGTCTTCAGGTTCTTTTTGAAGGTTTCTATGGTAGGCGAGAGTCTGATGTGTTGGGGTAGAGAGTTCCAGAGTATAGGGGAAACACAGGAGAAGTCTTAGATGCGGTTGTGTGAAGTAGAGATGAGAGGGGAGTAGAGGAGGAGATCTTGTGAGGATCGAAGGTTGCGTGTAGGTAAGTACCGGGAGACCGTGTCACAGATGTATGGAGGAGACAGGTTGTGGATGGCTTTGTAGGTTATAGTAAGGGTTTTGAACTAGAGTCTCTGGATGATAGGAAGCCAGTGAAGGGTTTGGCATGGGGAGAGGCTGGGGAATAGAGGGAGACAGGTAGATTAGTCAGTTGGCAGTAATCTAAGGCAGAGAGCTGGCTAAATAGCCAAGTAACTACTCCAATCAGGAGCCACATGGATGAAGCCTGGGCATGCCTTGGCCCTGATTGGACATGTAAACTGCCATTGACAGCTCAGCACGCCTCAGCATCTGAATGGATGGCATATCTGTCCATCACCATACTGACAGCTCAGCATGATCATATCCTAGATTGGGTGGCAGAGCTGTCATTCACTGCATCCAGACACACTGATAGGAAAAATGGTGACACAGACATTTCAAACTCCTGAATTAAGCACAGCTTTTAAATTCCTTGGGATTATGGGGTGTCCCAGTGGTCATACCCCCAATAATTAGCAAATTAACCCATATCCTATTAATAGGCGATAACTTACTTTCTTGGGAATATCTTTTAAAGAAGCACACCCATTAACTTTTTCTTTCCCTAAACCTATATAAATGTTAGTGTAGTGTCAGTGTGTTAATATACTTCCTGTCTTTTCCAGCTGGTAACATAGTAACATAGTTAGTAAGGCCGAAAAAAGACATTTGTCCATCCAGTTCAGCCTATATTCCATCATAATAAATCCCCAGATCTACGTCCTTCTACAGAACCTAATTGTATGATACAATATTGTTCTGCTCCAGGAAGACATCCAGGCCTCTCTTGAACCCCTCGACTGAGTTCGCCATCACCACCTCCTCAGGCAAGCAATTCCAGATTCTCACTGCCCTAACAGTAAAGAATCCTCTTCTATGTTGGTGGAAAAACCTTCTCTCCTCCAGACGCAAAGAATGCCCCCTTGTGCCCGTCACCTTCCTTGGTATAAACAGATCCTCAGCGAGATATTTGTATTGTCCCCTTATATACTTATACATGGTTATTAGATCGCCCCTCAGTCGTCTTTTTTCTAGACTAAATAATCCTAATTTCGCTAATCTATCTGGGTATTGTAGTTCTCCCATCCCCTTTATTAATTTTGTTGCCCTCCTTTGTACTCTCTCTAGTTCCATTATATCCTTCCTGAGCACCGGTGCCCAAAACTGGACACAGTACTCCATGTGCGGTCTAACTAGGGATTTGTACAGAGGCAGTATAATGCTCTCATCATGTGTATCCAGACCTCTTTTAATGCACCCCATGATCCTGTTTGCCTTGGCAGCTGCTGCCTGGCACTGGCTGCTCCAGGTAAGTTTATCATTAACTAGGATCCCCAAGTCCTTCTCCCTGTCAGATTTACCCAGTGGTTTCCCATTCAGTGTGTAATGGTGATATTGATTCCTTCTTCCCATGTGTATAACCTTACATTTATCATTGTTAAACCTCATCTGCCACCTTTCAGCCCAAGTTTCCAACTTATCCAGATCCATCTGTAGCAGAATACTATCTTCTCTTGTATTAACTGCTTTACATAGTTTTGTATCATCTGCAAATATCGATATTTTACTGGTGTAAACCTTCTACCAGATCATTAATGAATATGTTGAAGAGAACTGGTCCCAATACTGACCCCTGCGGTACCCCACTGGTCACAGCGACCCAGTTAGAGACTATACCATTTATAACCACCCTCTGCTTTCTATCACTAAGCCAGTTACTAACCCATTTACACACATTTTCCCCCAGACCAAGCATTCTCATTTTGTGTACCAACCTCTTGTGCGGCACGGTATCAAACGCTTTGGAAAAATCGAGATATACCACGTCCAATGACTCACCGTGGTCCAGCCTATAGCTTACCTCTTCATAAAAACTGATTAGATTGGTTTGACAGGAGCGATTTCTCATAAACCCATGCTGATATGGAGTTAAACAGTTATTCTCATTGAGATAATCCAGAATAACATCCCTCAGAAACCCTTCAAATATTTTACCAACAATAGAGGTTAGACTTACTGGCCTATAATTTCCAGGTTCACTTTTAGAGCCCTTTTTGAATATTGGCACCACTTTTGCTATGCGCCAATCCTGCGGAACAGACCCTGTCGCTATAGAGTCCCTAAAAATAAGAAATAATGGTTTATCTATTACATTACTTAGTTCTCTTAGTACTCGTGGGTGTATGCCATCCGGACCCGGAGATTTATCTATTTTAATCTTATTTAGCCGGTTTCGCACCTCTTCTTGGGTTAGATTGGTGACCCTTAATATAGGGTTTTCATTGTTTCTTGGGATTTCACCTAGCATTTCATTTTCCACCGTGAATACCGTGGAGAAGAAGGTGTTTAATATGTTAGCTTTTTCCTCATCATCTACAACCATTCTTTCCTCACTATTTTTTAAGGGGCCTACATTTTCAGTTTTTATTCTTTTACTATTGATATAGTTGAAGAACAGTTTGGGATTAGTTTTACTCTCCTTAGCAATGTGCTTCTCTGTTTCCTTTTTGGCAGCTTTAATTAGTTTTTTAGATAAAGTATTTTTCTCCCTATAGTTTTTTAGAGCTTCAATGGTGCCATCCTGCTTTAGTAGTGCAAATGCTTTCTTTTTACTGTTAATTGCCTGTCTTACTTCTTTCTTTAGCCACATTGGGTTTTTCCTATTTCTAGTCCTTTTGTTCCCACAAGGTATAAACCGCTTACACTGCCTATTTAGGATGTTCTTAAACATTTCCCATTTATTATCTGTATTCTTATTTCTGAGGATATTGTCCCAGTCTACCAGATTAAGGGCATCTCTAAGCTGGTCAAACTTTGCCTTCCTAAAGTTCAGTGTTTTTGTGACTCCCTGACAAGTCCCCCTAGTGAAAGACAGGTGAAACTGCACAATATTGTGGTCGCTATTTCCTAGATGCCCGACCACCTGCAGATTTGTTATTCTGTCAGGTCTATTAGATAGTATTAGGTCTAAAAGTGCTGCTCCTCTGGTTGGATTCTGCACCAATTGTGAAAGATAATTTTTCTTGGTTATTAGCAGAAACCTGTTGCCTTTATGGGTTTCACAGGTTTCTGTTTCCCAGATAATATCCGGGTAGTTAAAGTCCCCCATAACCAGGACCTCATTATGGGTTGCAGCTTCATCTATCTGCTTTAGAAGTAGACTTTCCATGGTTTCTGTTATATTTGGGGGTTTGTAACAGACCCCAATGAGAATTTTGTTACCATTTTTCCCTCCATGAATTTCGACCCATATGGACTCGACATCCTCATTTCCTTCGCTAATATCCTCCCTTAAAGTGGACTTTAGACAAGACTTTACATAGAGACAAACCCCTCCTCCTCTCAGATTTTTACGATCCTTTCTAAACAGACTGTAACCCTGTAAGTTAACTGCCCAGTCATAGCTTTCATCTAACCATGTCTCGGTTATTCCCACTATGTCAAAGTTACCTGTAGATATTTCTGCTTCTAGTTCTTCCATCTTGTTTGTCAGGCTTCTGGCGTTTGCGAGCATGCAGTTAAGAGGATTTTGTTTTGTTCCAATCTCCTCGCTGTGGATTGTTTTAGAAATGTTCTTACCTCCCTTCTGTGTATGTTTTCCTGGATCTTCTTTGTTCAAGTCTAATGTTTTTCTTCCCTTCCCCTCTTCTTCTAGTTTAACGCCCTCCTGATGAGTGTAGCGAGTCTTCTGGCGAATGTGTGTTTCCCAGGTTTGTTGAGGTGTAGTCCGTCTCTGGCGAGGAGTCCATCGTACAAGTAATTCACACCGTGGTCCAGGAATCCGAATCCTTGTTGTCTGCACCATCGTCTTAGCCAGTTGTTTGCATCAAGGATCCTGTTCCATCTCCTGGTGCCATGCCCGTCTACTGGAAGGATAGAAGAAAAAACTACCTGTGCATCCAGTTCCTTTACTTTCTTCCCCAAGTCTTTGCAGATTGTCGGTAGGTCCTTCCTTGCCGTGTCATTGGTGCCAACATGTATCAGAAGAAATGGGTGGACGTCCTTGGAGCTGAAGAGCTTTGGTATCCTATCGGTCACATCCTTGATCATGGCACCTGGAAGGCAGCATACTTCTCTTGCAGCTATATCCGGTCTGCAGATGGCTGCTTCTGTGCCTCTCAGTTAGCGTCATTCCATTCCTCTTCTGAATCATGTGACAGAAATTCAGACTCCCAAGATCACACTTAGGTCAATGCGTGAGCCATAAGTTTCTTTTACAATGTAAGCCTATGGAGCCTCGTTCTGAGCTTCGTTCTGAGGATCCATAGGCTTATATTGTAAAAGGTCCTTCCAGGTCATGCAAGCGCTGTGTGATCTGGAGAGTCTGACTTATCATCATGTCACTCCGAGGAGGAGCAGAACAATGCTGGATACTAAAGAAGATGGCAAGTGAGTATATTAATTCACTGACACTATGGTACACTACCATTTACACAGGTTTAGAGAAACTTATGGGAATGCTTTTTAAAGCAGATCTGTCAGCAGGATTTTGATAAGTAAACTGCAGACATTGTCAGGTTGGCAGTATTAAACTGATTAAAATGATACCTGGAATGATGAAATTTGTCTTGTAGTTCTTGTGTAATCAGTGTCAGAAGTTTTCAGTTAATTATATGCTCGTGGTCCAGGGTGCGACTGTAGGCAGAGTCTTATCTTCCTGCTCTAAGCCAGAGAAACCAATAAGAGACATGCCCATAGGCCGCCCCGAAGCACAAACAGTCTGTCTGTATGATGAGGAACATGTTTGTGCTTCGGGGCAGCCTTTTGGCAGATCTTTCCTTGATTTCTCTGGCTTAGAGCACCAAGATAAGACTCTGCCTACAGTCCTACGCCAGACAATGGGCATATAATTAACTGAAAACTTCTAACACTGAATACACAAGAACTACAATACAGATTTCTTCACCCCAGGTATCATTTTAATCAGTTTAATACTGCCAACCTGACAATGCCTGTAGTTTATGCAGCATATTTTAGCTGACAGGTTCGCTTTAAGGACACGCACGCATTCATGCACACACACTGTTAGGCCTGTTTCACACGTCAGTGGCTCCGGTACATGAGGTGACAGTTTCCTCAAGTACCGGAGACACTGACACACGTAGACACATAAAAATCAATGCATCTGTGCAGATGTCATTGATTTTTTGCGGACCGTGTCTCCGTGTGCCAAACACGGAGACATGTCAGTGTTCGTGGGAACGCACGTATTACACGGACCCATTAAAGTCAATGTCAGTCCGTGTGCCATGCAGGAGACAGCGCTACATTAAGCGCTGTCCCCCCCACTGGTGCTGAAGCCGCGATTCATATCTTCCCTGCAGCAGCGTTTGCTGTAGAGAAGATATGAATAATTGTGTTTCAAATAAAGATCTATGTGCCCCCCGCCCTCCAACCGCATGTGCGCCCCCCCGCTGTTCTGAAAATACTCACCCAGATCCCTCATTGGCTGTCGCTGCTTCCTGTTCTGGCCGCATCTTCTCCTGTATGCGGTCACGTGGAGCCGCTCATTTACAGCAATGAATATGCGGCTCCACCTCCCATAGGGGTGGAGCCGCATATTCATTACTGTAATCGGCGGCCCCACGTGACCGCATACAGGAGAAGATGTGGCCAGAACAGGAAGCAGCGACAGCCAACGAGGGAGCCGGGTGTGTATTTTCAGAACAGCGGGGGGGGGGGGGGGGCGGTGGGCACATAGATCTTTATTTTAAACACTATTATTCATATCTTCTCTGCAGCAAACGCTGCTGCAGGGAAGATATGAATCGGGGCTTCAGCACCAGATGCTGGTACGTGTGGTACCCAGCACGGTGCGTGTGGTACCCAGTGGGCACACGTGTGCCACACTGATGTGCCACAAAAACGTAGGGGCACACGGACACGGATAATTCCGGTACCGATTTTTTCCGGTACCGGAATTATCTGGACGTGTGAAACCGGCCTTAGATGTTAAACTTGATAATTTCCACCCGCATGCCCCTCATTTCAGGACAGCAAAAGCACAAATGGGATAGTTGGAAGTGGTACAACTTGAGACCTTCTATGGAATCACCTTGAGTATTGGGAGCAGTCGGCACAACACAGACAAGATTGATATCACAGTTTCCTCTTCTTGCACTGCTGTGTTATCTCTGAACACCCATGTCCTGTAAGGTCTGCCCCTCCACTTCCTCCCTGACTGACACTAGAGATGGCTCTGGCTGATATTAAGCACACTGAGAAAGAAGAGGAGGAAGCTGCTTGTAATGTAAGTAATGAATCCTCGGCTTTTATTTTTAAAGTGTGCACTGGGCGACAGGGCACTCGTCTCCGCCCAGTGCAGGTGAAGGTGTAGGAGAAACCATGTGCTTAAGATATACCGATCACAGCAACGGGATGGCAGTAATAAACCCATATTTGCCCCAACTGTAGTCTGGCTAATGGCACTTTGGGTGACCACCCAGGTCGCACTTAGCTAAGGCCAGCTATGTCTACAACCAATGGGATCATTAAAAAAGATCTATGTTACAAATTTTCTAAAATTATATACCTGTATTGGACATATGTTTTATCCTGCTCCCGATCACATCAGCACTCATTTTGCTCTTAAGCTTCCAGTTATGTATATTGTAATGAAGGGTTTGCCATGAAGCACTAGTATAATAAATGGTCACAAATCATGAGTGTGATTTTGTTACAAAATCCTATTTGCCCTATCAATATAGGTTTTATAGCTGGATGAAAGAAAATTTGCTTAAAGGGCCACCCACCTTGGGAATCCCAGCCCCGCAGTGTGTTATGCATTATGCACAGTGCGGGGCAGGGCGGCCGCACAGGCGCAGTCTGCAAGCCTGGCTGTGACGTCAGGCGGCCAGAGCTCACTGCGCCTGCACCAGCCAGTACTAAACAGCGCAGGCGCTGGATTTCATGCGAAAACAGCGCGGAGGGGGAGGCGCCCGGCGCCCCTGAAGATTTGAGTGACGGCAGTGTGGCGTTTCAAGCAGGGGGGGTGAGGACCTGCCTCCCTGTCTAAAGACAGGTATTTTGGAGAAGTTATAAAGCGCTTTATTTTGGGAATAAATGCACCAAAAACTAAAAGAGCCACCTTGTTAGAATGCAGCATTACTGCTGCACAAGGTGGCTCTTTTAGTTTATAACGGCTGGAGGGGGTGACAGTGGCCTTTTAATGTGAAAGGAGCTCCATGTTGCCATCTATCCCGCTGGCCTACAGAATGTCCCTCATTCTCCTGCCATTGGTTACTACAATTATCACAGTGACAGTTATTAATTGTGTAACTGCAAGAGCAGAAATTGTTTGCATGATACAAGTATAGTGCAGCTGCAATGCAAAGTTACAAGACTGCTGCGGTTGCGTTACCCTTAATTGCAATTTGTCTGCTGATTTCAGGGGAGTATTCTGCTTAGGATTTTCACATCTTGGTAAGTGTTTTCACAAAGAGCATCTGTTGTTGTGGAGGACCCATCCAGTACTGAAGAACACAGGTAACCCCTGGAATTGGATACACAATGTGTGCGTTGCGGCTCTGCAGGGAAAAAGCAAACTTTTATGTCAAGTTTCCCCACAGGTAAAAATGGTTTACTGGGCATCACATCAGGGAGTCATCTTGTGTTTCAAAAGACCCTCCTAAACTTTGAAACTTGCATACATGTCAACACTCTTCTCATATCTGGTTACTCCCCTGCTTCTCCCCTCTGCAAATCCCTCCACTGGCTCCCAATTCCCCAACGAATCCAGTTCAAACTACTAACACTGATCTACAAAGCCTTCCACAACCTGTCCCCTCCCTATATCTCTGAACTAATCTCCCAATATCTTCCCTCACGTAATCTTCGATCGTCCTACTTTCCTCCACACTTATTCATTCCTCACACAACCGCCTCCAAGATTTCTCCCGAATATTCCCCATCCTCCGGAATTCCACGCCTCAACACATCCGAATATCCACCACCCTCGGATCCTTCAGACGGAACCTGAAAACCCATCTCTTCAAGAAAGACTACAGCCTGCAATAACCATTCTGCCGCCTCTCCATCGCCAGAGCCGCCGCCTCTCCATCGCTAGAGCCGCCGCCTCACCATCGCCAGAGCCACCGCCTCACCACCACCAGAGCTGCCGCACCCCCGACCTTCTGTCTTTTCCCCATTATCCCATAGAATGTAAGTCCGCAAGGACAGGGTCTTCTACCCTCTGTACCAGTCTGTCACTGTAAATTTGTTTACTGTAAGCAATATCTATAACTCTGTATGTAACCCCTTTCTCATGTACAGCACCATGGAATTAATGGTGCTATATAGAAATAAATAAATAATAATAACATATCTGTTTTATTAAATACTAGTATTCCTCACAAAAGAATAGCACAGCAGACCTTGTCTAAGAACTTTCCATTGGATGATTTATGAAATATATACCGTACATCAGAAGAGCACCAGTAAAAGAAATGATATTGGATACAGTGGCATACTTCCATCAAGAGACACCACGCAAAAGGGCTTGTGAGTTAGGGTGGAGTTGGTGGTGGGCAGGTACAAATGGCCCTGCCTTTTGCCTGGCATCCTAGTTTCAAGGGTAGCTGCATCCTCCGGATGCAGATACAGTTGAACAGGATTGTGGAGCAGGAAGCCATCAACTCCCTTCTTTATCATTCACCCTGAGCATCTGAGTCAGCAGGCTCAGCAGGAGTGATGGCATTACTAAATCGCTCCTGTCACTCACAGGAGAGAACAGAGCAGCTCATCGTGGGAATGGGGCTTGTTGGAAAGTTTTTTTTTATTATTAAGCAAGTCCATTATTCAAAGAGGGGAGGAGTGGCACCATAATTAGGGTGCACTGTCAGGACATCATTGTGTGTGAGAGGGCATTGTGGGGTCTTCATACTATGTATGAGGCATCATAATGTTCAGAGGCATCATACTGTCCAGGGAGGACTGTGGGGTCCTCATATTCTGTGGTGGGGCACTGTGGAGAGCTTCACATTGTGTGCGGAACAGTGTGGTGGGCACATAAAGTGTGTGGTGGGAACATAAAGTGTACTCTGGGAGCGAATTGTGGTCAAAGGTACTCTGGGGGAATAAAAGTGGGTAGGGCGTATCCATGAGGGCATCATACTGTATGAGGGGGCATTGTGGGGGTATTATACTGCATGGGAAAGCATCAAATTGCATGAGGACCATGAAGGAGCCTTCGTGAGAATGACTATTTCTGTATGTGCACAAACAGAGCTTGGTAGGTTTAGGTGCCTCGCTCAGCATGAAAAATTGCCACTTTGGGAACCACAGTCCAACTCCCTCTTTCCAGTCTTTAAAAGTTTGCTAGTATGCCCATCTGTGACTTTGTATTTGTGCTGTGACCCCACTGAATTATTGTTTTGTGGGGGGGTTTAGCAGTAGAGGCCTGTTTAGTTTTTCATCTATGTTTTCTACAACCCCGATTGGGTACTCTACCTGTAACTTTTAATCAGTACTGTACGTAATATCTTACTATTAGCACATCTAGGAGCTTTACAAAGATCTCATTCTCCATTATGGCTGTATCTGTGGCAGCTCTTTCCTCTCTCTCATTATAGAAGCATCTGGTCGGCCATGCTGTGTTTTCACAGACAATTGTTGTAGACCTCGACAGGAGGAAGACACGGATGTGGATAGACTGCATAAAAAGTGCCAGTGACGGAGAAAGACAGTAGCTACTATTAAATGCATCTTGCCTGTGAAGATCTTGTCATTACCGAAAGGCACAAATTCTAGATTTCTGTAGCGTAATAGGGAAAAGGTTTAATTGTATTTGTCATTTATATTTAATGACCTGCAAGTGAACTGAATATGTTTCAGCTTGAAGTGATTCATGGTGTGGTGATGGATTCCAGTCAGCTGTACATCTCCATGGAGACACCAGAAGGTGGAATCAGACGTTTTATTTCCTTCATAGCGATCAGACCATCAAAGTCAATGTTATAAAAAGACCTACATTTTAAGTTCAATGGCTTTTAAGTCCCCTCGGTTGTGTTCACCTAATGAATTGGGTATAACGTGGCTATTTTAGTGAAATGCAGATTAGATGTTCTGGAGTATCAGAGTCATCCATGTCTCTCTGCTGAATATTCATTGACATGATATAGATAGATGATCACATCCAGCAAGAGGCACAAGATGATAGATTCAGATATCTATAAACCATAAATATATTTCTTTTACCTTTTTTCCTGGACATGACTGACCTTTTTTGTAAAACATTGCGTTTGACTCACTATTCTGAGGAGATGAGACCTTGAATTATACTTTCTACCATTCAGGTTATTATTAGGTAACTAGATGGTGGCCCGATTCTAATGCATCGGGTATTCTAGAATATGCATGTCCACGTAGTATATTGTTTTTATTTTTCAAAAACCTGACCGGTACATCCAAACATAGACTAAGTGTGAACAGGTGCTGAACCTAGAGTCGCCAACTAGTATATAGTTAAGTAAAAAAGGCAGCACACTGCAGCGCTAAAACATGTAAACTTGAAAACACGAAATTTGAACTGCATTACTGCACTAGAAATATGAAAAATTAGAGCCTTTAGCGCATAAAAATGGCCAATTTTATGTGTATCTGGTAGCCCCTTTACGGCATCTCTCTTATACCAGGTCCTAAACTTGCCTTACCTCGCTGAGAATAAACGTCTCCATCTGAATGGGTACATGTGAAACCTCTTCTTAGACTAAAATTCTCTCTCTCTGTGGAGGGGTATTGGACCTGCTGTAATTAAAACACCTGAAGCTAGGAGGCGGAGTGCACGATCTGAAGGCTAAAGAATACATTTCAAAAACCTGACCGGCACATCCAAACATAGACTAAGTGTGAACAGGTGCTGAACCTAGAGTCGCCAACTCGTATATAGTTAAGTAAATAAGGCAGCACACTGCAGCGCTAAAACATGTAAACTTGAGAACACGAAATTTGAACTGCATTACTGCACTAGAAATATGAAAAATGAGAGCTTTTAGCACATAAAAATGGCCAATTTTATGTGTACCTGGTAGCCCCTTTACAGCATCTCTCTTATACCAGGTCCTAAACTTGCCTTACCTCGCTGAGAATAAACGTCTCCATCTGAATGGGTACATGTGAAACCTCTTCTTAGACTAAAATTCTCTCTCTCTGTGGAGGGGTATTGGACCTGCTGTAATTAAAACACCTGAAGCTAGGAGGCGGAGTGCACGATCAGAAGGCTAAAGAATACATTTCAAAAACCTGACCGGCACATCCAAACATAGATTAAGTGTGAACAGGTGCTGAACCTAGAGTCGCTAACTCGTATATAGTTAAGTAAATAAGGCAGCACACTGCAGCGCTAAAACATGTAAACTTGAAAACACGAAATTTGAACTGCATTACTGCACTAGAAATATGAAAAATGAGAGCTTTTAGCGCATAAAAATGGCCAATTTTATGTGTACCTGGTAGCCCCTTTACGGCATCTCTCTTATACCAGGTCCTAAACTTGCCTTACCTCGCTGAGAATAAACGTCTCCATCTGAATGGGTACATGTGAAACCTCTTCTTGGACTAAAATTCTCTCTCTGTGGAGGGGTATTGGACCTGCTGTAATTAAAACACCTGAAGCTAGGAGGCGGAGTGCACGATCAGAAGGCTAAAGAATACATTTCAAAAACCTGACCGGCACATCCAAACATAGACTAAGTGTGAACAGGTGCTGAACCTAGAGTCGCCAACTCGTATATAGTTAAGTAAATAAGGCAGCACACTGCAGCGCTAAAACATGTAAACTTGAAAACACGAAATTTGAACTGCATTACTGCACTAGAAATATGAAAAATGAGAGCTTTTAGCGCATAAAAATGGCCAATTTTATGTGTACCTGGTAGCCCCTTTACGGCATCTCTCTTATACCAGGTCCTAAACTTGCCTTACCTCGCTGAGAATAAACGTCTCCATCTGAATGGGTACATGTGAAACCTTGTCATGTAGTATATTGCCCAGCGACGTAGTATATTGCCCAGCTACGTAGTATATTGCTCAGCTACGTAGTATATTGCCCAGCTACGTAGTATATTGCCCAGCTACATAGTATATTGCCCAGTGACGTAGTATATTGCCCAGTCACGTAGAATATTGGTGTATAAACCAACCACTGAGGACTCTCAATTCTAAATATTTTTCTATCTACTGGCTAACACGGTACAAAGATATATTTCTTTCCTGTAGGTAAATCCATGAACCCAAACGTGCCATTTCCTCTCATCAGTCGTTCATTTTCAATTTTTTCTCCATCCAAACCTATTATTCTGATGACTTATTCCATCTACAACTCGTCTTTGCAGAATGTAACCCACAGACCTCTTTGTGTTTAGATAAAAACTGGAATGACAATAAGCGCAATAGGGTCTTATCCGGATTACAAAGGAAAAAGTAAAATGGGATTTTCTAATCTGGGGGAAGGGGTTGTGAATGTTACTACTTCTTTGTTAGCTTTTAAACAAATATGGCTACTGCAGATCCACCAAACAGTAAGCACACTTGGAGATGAAAGTGGATATAAAACCCACGCTGACGAGGATCCTATATACGATAGGAAACCAGATGTGGTATGGATGTGGTTTTATTTGTCAACATGTATCGAGGTGTATATACCTCTTCGTCAGGACAAACCACAATGATAGGGACTTTCATCTTTAAGTGCGCACACAGACATCTTTGGCTCTTGTCTTTTCCAGCCATGGTGTTGCAGTAATAGTACTCTCCTTTGTGCCCAGCATAGTATAGGTCATGCAATGGAATCACTTTAACAGAGGACTAATGTTCTTTGACAGATCACAGGCCTAAAGCAGTGTGGTGATACAAGGAGTTGTTGGTTTTGTGCTCTACCATAGTTTTAGCTGTGTCGTGTCCTAAGGATACAGTTCAAAGTAATGCCTGCCCTGGAAGTCCAGGTAGTCTCACCTATTTCTAAGAGCCAACTGAAAGTCCAGGAAGGGTGGCAAGTATAAGGAAAACTGATCTAAGAGGGGCAACGTGGAGGGGGAAAGGAGAGACAAGTGGACTTGGGCTCTGTGGAGGCCAAGTGGCATACAGTAAGGCCGGAGTCACACTATAGCGAGATACGGCCGAGTCTCGCAGGTAAAGAACAAGCTCTGACACCGGCACTCCGGAGCGGAGGGTGCGGCTCCATGTATTGCTATGTGGCCCCACGCTCCGCTCTGGAGTGCCGGTGCCAGAGCTTGGTTTTAGCCTGCGAGACTCGGCCGTATCTCACTGTGTGATCCCGGCCTAAGTGTGAGGAGCAAAAAAACATAAAAAAAATTGCATTGAAGCTTCTGCTTGTACAGTCACTCACCAATATGCAATGCCATCTGCTGCTCCTGGCTTCTGCAGGCTCTAAGATCCTCATGTCGCAGAAAACATGGATAAAGTCTCTGCCTGCTGCTCACATGTAGCGTCAGCGTCACCTAAATAGAAACCAAACCAGATACCAAAACTAATTTACACCTCCCACAAAATCCCAAAATCAATTCAGGCATAAGACCTGAACAAACCCTAAAAGATGGAGGCCAAAGACCAGAGCAAAAATATAAACCAGACCCCAAACCAAACAGCAGCATATTGCTCCTTGGTTCCTTTTCCTTGCTCAAAATGAAGTATGGTGGTAGTAGACTTCACTTACTGCACTGCTGCTGTGTCGAGACTTGGGTAAGTTCACACTAGGTGTTTTTTCAGTGTTTTTTTTCTGCAGCAAAACCTGATCTATTAGCAGGAAAGAAGTATGTTTTCCTTGGTGTTTCTTGCATTTTTTTTGCTGCATTTTTGTGAGTTTTTTTGCTACGTTTTTGGCCGGCTTGATTTGTCTCTTCTGCATGCTGTTAAAGTTTACTGCTGAAAAAAAGTCCTATTCTATAGAACCAGGCTTGGGCACAAAAAAAAGCAGCAAAACATAATACCTGCATTTTTTCAGCATTTTTTCACCACCCATTTAAGTCAATGGTTGATAATTGCTGAAAGAAGTGGCATGCTCTATGACCAAAAAACCATGCAAAGCACAAAATACTGATGACAAAAAAAGTGTTTGCATGAGATTTCTGAAATAGTGTAGACTTTGCTGGTACTGTAAAACACAGCCGAAAATTAGCATAAAAATGTACCAAAAACGCCAAATGTGAACTTAGCCTTAGGCCTCTTTCACACTTCGGTCTTTCAGCTCCCGTAACAATCCGTCGTTTTCTGAGAATGCAGGATCCTGCATTTTGTCATAGACTTGTATTAGCGACGGATTGTGACGGATGGCCATCCGTTTCATCTGTCTTTCACTGGATCCTGCATAAAAAAAGGTCCGTTGGGCAGAGAAAACGTTCAGAGGAACGTTTTTTCTGCACGTCGGAAAATCGGTCAGCGACGCATCCTGCGCTGCCCGTCACTGGCTACAATAGTAGCGTATGGGCGCAGGATGCATCGCTGCCTGTGAAAAGCAGGAATCCAGCGACGGGTCCCGCCTTTTCAAAGAGAGCATGCGTGGAAGAATTTCCCGCTCTATTTCTCTTTTTACTATTGATGCTGCCTATGCAGCATCAATAGTAGCAAAATATAATGTTAAAAATAATTTAAAAAAAAAAAATTGCAATATTCTCACCTACCTGCGTTCCCGCACAGCGTTAATGATGTTCCCGGCAGCTAGCGTTACTTCCTAGGAATGCATTGCGAAATCTCGCGAGAAGTCGCGGTCTCGCGAGACCGTGACTTCTCGCGAGATTTCGCAATGTATTCTTAGGAAGTAACGCTAGCTGCCGGGAACATCATTGACGCTGTGCGGGAACGCTGGTAGGTGAGAATACTGCGATTTTTTACTTTTTTAACCTGGTTTGTGTTGTGTATGCATACACAACAGTTGCACAACAGGTGCACATAGGCTTGACGGGTCCGTCAGAAAGACGGGCCCAGTGCACACGTTTTCCACAATCTGCACAGGATCCGTCATTTCAACGTCTTGACGGATCCTGTGCAGATTTGGAAGACGGAAGTGTGAAAGATGCCTTAATATGGCAGTGCCAGGAGACAGGACCTCAGAAAGAGGAGCAGACACGCCCACTGTCATCTCTTTCTGTAAAAAGAGGAAAGTAGTGAATCAAGGTAGCAAAGTAAAGATGCAAGGTGGACAGGGGGCACAAAAAAAGATAAGGCACTGTAGAGAAGACAAAAGAGAGACAGACACAACCGGGGTCTCCCTAAAGGAAGAAAGTGGCAGAAAAAAGTTACAGGTGGGGGGGCACAGGCAGGAACAGCAGTTGTTAGTCAGCTAACCTAATAATTATACTGAAGCTGCTTCTTGAACAGAGCACAAAGCTGACGGCAGTGTCAGGAGATTTCCCTGTCCTCTCACTCACAGTCTACAAGAGTAATTGCTGCAAAAATATATCTCACGTACTGTTAAAGAACAGAGAGAAAAGTGAAGGTCATATAAACGGGGATCACCACACGAATGGTATTTGGCTAAAGTGAACACAGCTTTTTATTCATGTGCAATAACAAATCAGAACATGCAATAGAAAAAACACATATTTTAAAAACAATTAAAAAAGGAAAACATATTTGTCCCTTATATACACAGCCCACAATATGGCTAACACCTGCGCAGGTTAACTAGGACCCATAACCCTAAATAGGGTGCCCATATGGACAGCACTGTGGTTAAATAACATACAATAGAGCAAAGCCCATTAATTAGTCCTCAAGATGGAATAACATCTAGAAAAATTCATATCTCCCTGCCATGGTACAGTTTGGACATTCATGGGGACGACAGTATCATGTGTAAATAATATCCCACCAAACAACGGTACCAAAATGCTATAGATAAGAAGACACAGTGCTGTTAATTATATAACAAATACCGCTACCACTAACAGAGAAATCTCTCTATAAGGCGTACACATGAGTAATAATCCTAGCTCACGTCAGCTGCTGTGGCTGACTGTGAACAAAAGTGCAGTGGACCCCAGGTGGAGCTTGGTCACATACAATACCATGGGCAAGCTGCAGGCGGTAAACAGCTTAGCATACCAAAGCGCAGTTGAAGTGGAGACCCGACATGTGTCGCCACACCAAAGTGGCTTCGTCAGGGGTACTGTGTCACCAGGGGCGTAGCTACAACAGGTGCAGGGGTTGCAATCACACCTGGGCCCTGGAACCTAGGGGGCCCTAAAAGTCCCTTTGGCCTATAGAAAAAGACTATTGCTATTAAAGATTTAAAACATTTGGGGGCCCCATTGGAGCTTTCGCATTGGGGCCCATGAGTTTCAAATTACGCCACTGTGTGTCACTAAATGGTCAACAGAGGGCTCAAATACCCTGAAATGTGGTTCCATGTCAGGACACTGTATTGTGGCAGTATAACGCAAATGATTTCTCAGTGCAGTAGTGTAGAGCTTTCCATGAAGATTTAGGAGGTCAATAGATTTGCCAACCCCCTTGAGGAGTATGGAAGGTCTCCTCTTTTTCTGGGACAGTTGGCAAGTATGACTGACCTGATCCAAGCCTCAGTGACCTACTTCTAGCCATTATAGCTCTTCCTCTAGATGCTGCTGTTCTCCTTTCAGATTCTCCTTTATTTTTCTGTATGCCGCTGTTTTCCTGTGCAACTCTGTCCTGGACTTCCCAGTGCATTTGCACTGTGTCATTGCCCCTGTGTGAGAACAGCAGGGAAACGGAACAATTCTAGCAAGTCTAGTAGATCATATTACTAACTTACTGTTGACAGTTTATGTACCCTATAATGTACAATTCCACCTGTTTTAGAGGTGGAAATTGCCCCCCTCACCTCTTGGGCCCCTGATAAATGATATGTCTGCCTGTGGTGGTGAGGTATGGAAAAGTCGCGGGTCACTGACCTGAACTGGACAACCTCATATATGGTATACTTCTATGGCTATTGAGTTTGGTTGCAAGAGCCAAGGCAAGTAGCTACAGCATTGTCAGTACTCAGATCTTGATTTGTAAGAAGCTAGCCTAATGAACAGGAATTATCTAAAGCAGACAACATATTTAATGCTTATCATCTCTCTAAGTGAAAAAAAATGATTTACTTTAAAAGTACAACATTAATGCTCATATTTTAGTATTCTAATCATTAGGGAATCCATCTTTTTTTTCACTGTTGCATCCAGTATGTGGTTTCTTCTTCTGCACAAAGACTAACCACAAAAGTTTGTGTGAATTTTCTTAGTTCTGGGAGTCATCCTTGGCAATTTGTGGGATTCCATTTCACCTTCAAGAAGTCAGTTTCCTGAGTGCTACTAGAGACATTGCTTTCACTCTGTTTAATTAAATTGTTCTGCAATTCTGATCATACTAAACTTTGTATCTACAAATCTGTGATGTCTTAAAAGCTTAATGAATATGACTAATTTATGTACTATTCTTGTCTCAGCCAAGTTGGAAGTGTATAAAAGTGGACTATGGTTTTTTGGATCATATATTTTGCAGTAGGTGTAAATGTCTGCTTAGCTTAGAATACTGACCTCAGACACATCAACACATTTAGGCCGGCCTCACACTCAGCGTTGAAAAATACGGTCCGTATTTTACGGCCGTAATACGCTCCAAAATTAGAAATACGGTGGTCCGTAAGAACTCCGTAGGCAAGGTGTGGTCGCGTATTTTGCGCATGTAATGTTGCATATGTAATCCGTATGCCCACCGTAATGCGTATTTTTCACGCAACCTGACAAAATGGACATATAACGGTTTTGGCGGATTAAATTGATTTAAATTACCCTCATCAACCCTATTTAAGGCCTCTACAACAGGTGTCTCACTCCCATATGGTCATTTTGTGGTTTTGCAACTGTTGGAGTGTTGTTGTAACATTTTGACCATGTCTGACCACCTGCAGTTCACCCCAACGCAGCGTGTTTTGTTTAACTGGCTATTGTCTCGTCGGTTTGGGCACCCATACCCTGTGATTGTGGATCCGCGAAGGAGGAGCAGAAGAATGTGGGTGCATCCTCTTCTGACTAAACGCCTCACTAAAGGCCATTTTCATCGGCTATATACAGCTCTGCGGGAACATCCAGACAAGTTTTATCTGTACTGTCGCATGTCTATACAAACCTTTGACAGATTGTTGGAGATATTACGCCCAGGAATAACATTTCAGGACACAAGGCTGCGCAAAGCCATCTCTGCTGAGGAGCGTCTTCTCCTCACGTTACGGTATGTATTCTCCATCCTCACATACTGTATGTTGATGATCTTTTTTATAAATGTTTCTTCTTTTTTAAATTTTTACCCATAATATGTGTACATTAAGGCCAAAGCAGATGTGACAACGTGACGTAACTGTTATATTTCAGCCCCTTAAGGCCATTTTTCCCATTTCAGTGTTAATTTAGTAGGCCACAAATGCAAATATGATTGTGCTTATTCATGTTTTGTGTGCACTCTTGAAACAAACCTAATTTATTGTGTTTGTTTCACTTACAGATTTCTGTCCACTGGATTGTCCTTTGCGGGTCTCCACCTTGAATTTTT
This sequence comes from Ranitomeya imitator, assembly GCF_032444005.1. Taxonomy (NCBI): domain Eukaryota; kingdom Metazoa; phylum Chordata; class Amphibia; order Anura; family Dendrobatidae; genus Ranitomeya; species Ranitomeya imitator. The sequence continues at coordinate 60,446,310 of NC_091289.1, forward strand.
GATTGGCCGCTCCACCATTTCTGGCATTGTGCGGTTAACCTGTCGCCAAATATGGGATAGACTTAAGGACCTTGTGATACCTGAGCCCAAACAGGCTGATTGGCTCAAAATAGCCCGTGGGTTCAAGGTCAATTGTGACTTCCCAAACTGCATTGGAGCGGTGGATGGGAAACATATTAGGGTACGTAAGCCGCCGAACTCTGGCTCCCAATTCTACAACTATAAGCAGTTTTTCTCTGTAGTTCTGTTAGCTGTAGTTGACAGTAACTACAGGTTTATAATTGTAGACATTGGGGCCTATGGATGAACTGGAGACTCTAGGGTCTTCAATTCGTCTATAATGGGTCGGCGGCTACGTGAAAACCAGTTAGACCTCCCACCACCACAACAACTCCCAGGCTCCACTGCAGAAGCACTGCCTTTTTTTTTTGTTGGAGATGAGGCCTTCCAACTCACCAGACACGTCATGAGGCCTTATCCCCGGCGCAACCTGGACCACCGTCGGAGGATATTTAATTTGCGCCTTTCTAGGGCGCGCAGACTGGTGGAGTGCGCCTTTGGTATTCTGGTGGCCAAATGGCGTGTCCTACAGACTGCCATGCAGCTCAGTGAGGCTACAGTCAATGAAGTAATCAAAGCATCTGTAATTTTGCACAACTATACCCGCATACATGATTGCTTCTCAGATGGTAATAATGAACACATGTTGCGTAGTGTCAGTAGTCCAACACCACATGGCCCACCTCCGCGCCGTCCCCTTTCTGGTATCAAAGTTAGGGATGTATTGACCAATTATTTTGTTTCTCCTCAGGGTTCTACTCCCTGGCAAGATTATGCTGTTTCTCAGTTGTGATTTTTGTTATTTTAAAGATATGTTTTTGTAATATATTATTATCAACCACTGAAAACGTACTGTGTGTGTTTTTTCCTTAATGACCATATGTTTCTGTTTTCTGAATATGTGTGTGATGCAAAAATGATTAGTCTACAAACATCAATTGGCTTTTTTGTAAACTTTTTACTAACTTTGCAACCCCTTTTTTTTGGTTTTTAACCCCATATTTTTGCCATATGGTTTTGAGAAGCCTTTTTTATGGGTTGCTTTATACCAAGGATCCACAACAAAGTGGAAATGTTTTGAAAACACAACATTAACATGGTAGCCAGCTACCAAAACAAAACACAAAAAAACAAAACTAAATTACAGATCCCTGTAAGTTGGTAGGGGAGATGTTGGCAGCTCTGGGTCCTGGTCTGGTGGCCTTTGTTGGGCCGATGGCAGTTCATCCTGTGAGGATGCAGTGGCTTGCGGCCCAGAATACTGGCCTTGTCCATATTGGCCAGATGTGTGTTGACCAAAAGCCATTTGGCTCTGGGCATCATGCTGAGGTACAGATTGCCTTGCATCATACCCCAACCCAAAATGGCCATGTTGTCCAAACCCAGGTTGGGACCAGCCAACATCACTGTGTCTGGAGAAGTGGCCATATTGGGATTGGGGGTTGAAGCCTGCCATTTGGTACTCTAATGGCCTTTGTAGATTTTGGGATGGGAGGGGTTGAAGGGGAGGCATACGTGGAGTAGGTGCAGCAAATCCTGATTGATTTGGCTCCTGTTGAGGGAATTGAAGGCGCAAGAGGTTTGTTTGGCCAAGCTGCCTTCACTCCTGGTATTCAAAAACCTCATAGGGGTTATTTGGAGGGGTGCTTAAATCAATCAGGATTTGCATACACCCTCTCACATGTAGCCTCACCTCACGGGGAAGGGGTCTAAGGTATCGGGCAAGGCTGCGGGCAAAGGCCTCCTCGCCATCATCTGTGGCTGCCCTGGCCAAATAGTTGAGGACCCCAGCATCAACTTCACTTCTTCTGCCTTCAAGCTCTCTCCTTCACCGTGATCTCCGTAAAGGCCCAGCTGCCTGTGGGGATGACACCAGTGGGCCTGTAGGGCTGCTGCTGTGCCCATGTTCCACAGGCCTTGGTACATGTGCTGCTGAGGGTGGTGGTGCAGCATCTTCATCACTTGCTGCTGCCTGCAGTGATGATGCTGCTGATGGGTCCTCAATGATGGATCCTGATGCAGCCACAGATGGTCCTGCAACCTCTTCCTCCACACTTACAGGATCAATGATAGGGTCTGATTCTGATCCGGTTTCCCTCTCTGTGAGGTTTGACTGTGTTCTGTAAAGAAAACAATAAAATAAAATTTTTATTTTGACATTGTTTAATTAGACATCGGTGTGCAATATTAAAATAAAACAAAAAAAACAAAAAACACAACATCTCCTTCTCTACTCCCCTATTATCTCATATTCACACAAGAATATCCAAGATTTGTCTTGGAGAGCCCCATAAATATAACAAACACTATCACGACACATCATAATGTGGCATACCATTTCAAGCTACACAAAAACCAGGCACAACCACCTCTTCAAACAATAAGATACCATGCAGTAACAACCCATACCACAAAACACTGCCTGAACATCTCTAAACTCGCATACTACATTCTCACCCATCCCTTGTTGAATCTTGGGATGCTTGGCGGCCAGGGTCCTCTCTCCTCCAGGACCCATTTGGAATTTATGCTTGTTTACATTATTGTTGGCACTATATTGACACATCCTTACATGGAACTTGCAATGTCATAACCCTAATCCACTAAAAAAAAAAAAATTTAGTTTAATTACAAATGTCTAGAGTGGTTTGTACTTACTGCCTAAGATCCATACTGGCATCCAAAAAGGAAAGACGGTCGTAATATATATACTTCCTCTTCTTCAGTGGGGCTGCTGACCCACTCCTAGCCCGCTGCTGTCTTTCCCGCCGGTATTGGTCCCGGATGCTGCGCCATCTTGTCATAACATCATCCACTGCAATTACAAGGGCACAAATAATGTTCTATATCATTCTGAACATAGCTTAGTCCAGTTGTCAGACATATTTGTATTGTTAAAGCAAAAAGTGGCTATAGCACAATAATTTCCATGGTGAGTCAGATGATAAAGGGGTTACATGCAGAGGTCTATATATCGCCCACAGTTAATAACTTGACAGTATCAGACTGGTAGAGAGGGGAGAGAACCCTGTTCTTGCAAACATACATTAGGTAAGATATGCTAGGATAGGAAAGGAAAATGACTTGTGCTATAATGAGAATAATGCTCAAAAATATCTAAAAATAAGACAAGGGACAACAACCCTCTGGACGGAGTATGAGGCCAAGAAAAATAATTAGCAGGGCAAGATGAACATGAACTATGTCCAGAAACAATTTGGCATGTTACTCAACTTTTGAAAATGACAAATAAGGCCATAAATGACATATAAAGATAAAAATGATTGCTCAAGTAATCATGTAGGGAAAGCATCTTTTAAAGTAAAATCTTGTGAATACATGAGTGTACTTACATAGACTTGTCTGCTCCGCACGTGGCCGTTGGGCATAATCAGGGAATAGTAGCCCACAGATGGCCCTCCAAGCTGCCTCTTTCCTGGCCCGGTTGGAGTAGTTGGGATCCCTCTGGTCCCATATTTCAGGCCTTTCTTGGACCAGGATGAGGAGCATATCAACATTGATGATGTTTGCCATGCTGCTTGGAACTCTGTGGAGGCGAGCACCAGACTTCCGGGAAGTCTGTGTGGCTTTTTGAGCTAATTAGCATGTCTGAGTTTCATGATTGAGGGCTTGGCTCAATTCCTTGCACCTGGCGATGTCTGGAGATGTCTGGCGTATTTTACGCAAGTCACACTGTTGGTCCGTGTGTAATCCGTATATTTCTCGCCCCCATAGACTTTCATTGGCGATTTTTTTGCGCAATACGGTGACAAACGCAGCATGCTGCGATTTTCTACGGCCGTAGAAGACCGTATAATACGGAACCGTAAAATACGGCAGATAGAAGCTTGGCCATAGAGATGCATTGTACCGTGTGCAATCCGTATTTTCTGCACCTCTCTTACGTCCGTAAAACTCGCGAATGTGAAGCCGGCCTTAGAATGAAACAGAAAATGTGACCTTCCAAGGATTTGTTATTCATTTACAATAAGTACACCTCTTAAGTGAGAAAAAATTCTGGTACTTATATATTTTAAAATAACAAAACCCAAAGGTATGAATTGGTGTGCATGCAGCATGTAAGCACATGTTGTTATTATTATTATTTATTATTATAGCGCCATTTATTCCATGGCGCTTTACATGTGAGGAGGGGTATACATAATAAAAAACAGGTGCAATAATCTTAATCAATACAAGTCACGACTGGTACAGGAGGAGAGAGGACCCTGCCCGAGAGGGCTCACAATCTACAAGGGATGGATGAGGATACAATAGGTAAGGGTAGAGCTGTCGTGTAGCGGTTTGGTCGATCAGTGGTTACTGCAGGTTGATGGCTTGGCCGGAAGAGGTAGGTCTTCAGGTTTATTTTGAAGGTTTCCACAGTAGGCGAGAGTCTGATATGTTGGGGTAGAGAGTTCCAGAGGAGGGCAGATGCACGGGAGAAATTTTGCATGCAATTGTGGGAAGAAGAGATAAGAGGGGAGTCAAGAAGGAGATCTTGTGAGGATCGGAGGTTGCGTGTTGGTAGGTACCAGGAGACGAGGCCACAGATGTATGGAGGAGACAGTTTGTGGATGGCTTTGTATGCCATGGTTAGGGTTTTGAACTGCAGTCTCTGGGTAATGGGGAGCTAGTGAAGGGATTGACAGATATGAGAGGCTGGGGAATAGAGGGGGGATAGGTGGATTAGTCGGGGAGCAGAATTTAAGATAGATTGGAGGGGTGCGAGAGTGTTAGAAGGGAGGCCATACAGCAGGAGCTTGCAGTAGTCAAGACGGGAGATGTTGAGGGCATGCACTATAGTTTTTGCAGATTCTAGGTTGAGGAATGTACAGATCAGGGAGATGTTTTTGAGTTGACGTCGGCAGGAGGTGGAAAGGGCCTGGATATGGAGTTTGAAGGAGAGATCAGAGTCAAGGATTACGCCGAGGCAGTGAGCTTGTGGGACTGGGGAGAGTGGGCAGCCATTTACTGTAATGGATAGGTTTGTTGGGAGAGTCAAGTGAGATGGGGGAAAGATGGTGAATTCTGTTTTGTCCATGTTAAGTTTTAGAAATCTAGCGGAGAAGAAGGATGAAATAACGGACAGACATTGTGGGATTTTGGTTAGTAGGGAGGTGATATCTGGTCCAGAGATGTAGATCTGTGTGTCATCAGCATAGAGGAGATACTTGCAGAGGCAGAAACATAATGATTAAATAACCTGCTGCAGAAAATAAATAAATAGCATAGAGCATGAAAATAATATATGGTATTTAGCTAACATGGTTTTTTATTAAAAAAAAAAAAAAGCAAAATGAATGGGAGGCCCGAACATCCGGCATTTCCCATGCTGTCATTTGTATTACAAAGATGAGAGTGTATGAGCTAATAGCTGTGACTGGTGGTAAAAGGATTACTGCCGGTCACAGGCAACGGATGATGAGAATACTACGCTCATCGTCATACACCTGGTCTCGCAGATAGCAACGAAAGCAGGTGTATGATGATGATAGTATTCCTTAGCTGCCTCCTGTGCAATAAATAGATAAAAGTTAACAATGGCATGAGGTCCCCACTATTCTTGATAACTAGCGCAGGTAAAGCTGACAGCTGCGGGCTGCAGCCCTCATCTGTTAGTGTTGTCATGGCTGCATAGCCTTTGCTGATTAGTATATATAGGGGGACCCACTTCATTTTTGGGGGGGTCTCCCCTATAATAACCAGTAAAGGCTAAGCAAACAGCGGTGAGCTTATAATAATAGCCTGGGAACATTTATAGCTATTAGCCCCTTCCCAGCCTTCAACAAGCTTTTTTTTAGGGCTGCCAAACCTGAACAGTAACATGGACTTCCTGGAGAAGTCCGTGTTTGGGGTCCTTGCACAGACACAAGGTGTTTGGAATATACCCCGAATTTTACCTACTCAGGATCACTGCTAGTCCCAATGTTCTAACCCCCAACAATCAGCAAGTTATCCCCTATCTTGTAGATAGGTAATATTTTTTTCTGTTTCTTAATAACTATTTAAACTGATAATTGACCATAGAACCTTACAATCTTCATATACAGTAGATATAGTTGAATACATATAGATACAAGTACCGTAGATACTTACATTTCTACGCTATATAAGAACTAAAGACCTCTGAACCATTCCTCCTGCTCTGGCTTTCCTAAACATAATCCTCCTCCGCTCCTCCTGTCTTCACTTAATTTTTCTGTCCTTCTCTTTAGTTTTCCCACTCCTCCGCTCCTTGTCCAAAAATGATTCTGTTCTCTCACCCTCCTCCACACCACCTGTTCTCTCTCCCAATCTACCCTGCTGCCTTTCTCCTGTATCATGCCAGACTGTTTCCCACCAGTTTAGGAATACAACACCCTTTACATCCCAGGGAGCAATGCATATATATGAACACTGGTAATCAATCATATTCTAATCCTTGGCGATTAATGTTTGCTTTAATTGATGATGGTAAAATATATTTTGCCAGTTGGCATCACTTTTGCACAGTAATTTGTAAATATAATACTTTTTGTTCCATTTTGTATTGCTGGCATTTTATTATTAGCCCCTGGATCGTTATTACATGACTTCCCCTTAACAAGATTTTTCTTCATCCCTATAGTGACAATGGCTGAACAGAATGGCACAGGACGATGGTATACAACGTGATACCTTTAAGATTACCATTGTTTTATGCCTTTTGTGAAGGTTTAGGAGAAAAATTACAGAATAATCTGTGTGGATATATTTCAAGTGACATCCACATGTCCTCATGCTGGAAGAAGACAGTTTTGACACCAGATGAAGCATTGGCACCATGCTTAAAAATCCAAGAGCGATCTATACTTCATAGAGTTTATATGCTCTGGGGTAGAGTAATTTAATCCATTTTTGCATTTATAAGAAGAAAAATTCCATACGAAAAGTACTAAATTTAGCCAAAGTTCGGTTTATTCTAAACATGTCCAATAATCTGTGAAGATCCTTTTCGTATTGACCTTCGAAATAATGTTGTAAAGATTTACATCAGTGAACTACAATATGTGGTTTCGCTGCTGCTGTAAAACTAAGGCTATGTTCCCTCAATGAGCTTTTTGTGCATTTTTGACGCTACATGTTTTTCCTGACTAAGTGGATGAGATCAGCCCACAGTGCTTCTTTTTTTATGTTGTGTAAACTGACCTGCAAAAGCTTTATTCAAATCAGCAACATGTCAATTTCTCTTGCGGATGCTCTGAGTTTTCTGTGCGGATTTGCCCACAGACTTACATTAAATTCGGAAATTCTGCAGTAAAAACGTATGTAATCCGCACCTAAGAATATCAATTAAGTATTTTCCAAGCAAAAAAAAAGGAAGTATCAAAATCAAAGCCGTTTTATTTAAAGTATGACATACCAAACAGAGAAAAAATGCAGTGTCAAAAAAATGCATGGTAAAAAAAAGCACACAAAAATGCAAAAATTTAATTAATAGGTACAGAAATGATGTAGAAATTCTGCAACATCAAAAACGTAGTCTTAGAATATGTGCACATGTTGTGGATTTGTCTGTGGATCATTTTGTATCCAAATCCGGCTTTTAACTTCTCCACAACAGTATCACGGACCTGCCTGTTGTGTTCCTTGTTCTTCATGATGCTCTCTGTGCTTCAAACAGAACCTGAGACTATCACAGAGCAGGTGCATTTATACGGAGACTTGATTACACACAGGTGGATTATATTTATCATCATCAGGCATTTAGGACAACATTGGATCATTCAGAGATCCACAATGATCTTCTGGAGTGCGTTTGCTGCCCTGAAAGTAATGGGGCCGAATAATATTGCATGCCCCACTTTTCAGTTCTTGAATTTCCAAAAAAATTTTAAATAACCAATAAATTTCGTTCAACTTCACAATTGTGTTCCACTTGTTGATGATTCTTCACCAAAAATTTACATTTGTATCTTTATGTTTGAAGCATGATATGTGGGAAAAGGTTGAAAAATTCCAAGGAGCCGAATACTTTCGCAAGGCACTGTATATGGATGTGTGTATATATACAGTACAGACCAAAAGTGTGGACACACCTTCTCATGTAAAGATTTTTCTGTATTTTCATGACTATGAAAATTGTACATTCACACTGAAGGCATCAAAACTATGAATTAACACATGTGGAATTATATACTTAACAAAAAAAGTGTGAAACAACTGAAATTATGTCTTATATTCTAGGTTCGTCAAATTAGCCACCTTTTGCTTTGATGACTGCTTTGCACACTCTTGGCATTCTCTTGTTGAGCTTCAAGAGGTAGTCACCGGGAATGGTTTTCACTTCACAGATGTGCTCTGTCAGGATTAATAAGTGGGATTTCTTGCCTTATAAATGGTGTTGGGACCATCAGTTGTGTTGTGCAGAAGTCTGGTGGATACACAGCTGATAGTCCTACTGAATAGACTGTTAGAATTTGTATTATGGCAACAAAAAGCAGCTAAGTAAAAGAAAAACGAGTGGCCATCATTACTTTAACCTTCCTCTAGTGTTAGGGTCGTGACCGACCCGTTTTAGGTTTTAAATGCATACATATTCTACATTTGTTTATTGCATCAAGACTTTTTGACTTTTCAGGAACTTATTGTTAAACAAAATACAATAAAATAAAACTATTTTACTAAATTGTAACATGCTCTTATTAAAATTATAACATTTGTGTTGTTGGGATCAATTTCGACCCAGGTCTAATATAAGAGTAAAAAAACAATAATAGGTCCCAAAACTGAACTCATAAACACAATATAAACCAAAAGCCCACAGACAGCTCTACCTCCATCAACTTGAGTTAGGGACATGTCCAGGCATGTATGGCCAAATCAGCTTAGAGTTGGTACTTTGCAGAATATAGTTTATATTATTCTCTTGAGGTTCATTTGACAATATTTTTATATTGAAAATGAAGGGTATGCTCTCAAATGAAAGGCCCAGGGGGCCACAACAAAAATATTAAAATCATTCCTTCCATGGATGAGAAACCCTAACAAGGTAATTAAGAGGTAAGAAACAAACTGGATGATAAATAACTGTTTTTAGGGTATCCTAGGGGTGATTTAAGACACGGGTCAAAACCAACCCGTTAACATAAGAAAGAGTAACAGAAAGCTAACACTAGAGGAAGGTTAATAAATGAAGTTTAGTCAGTCCGAAAAATTGGGAAAACTTTGAAAGTGTCCCCAAGTGCAGTTGCAATAACCTTCAAGTGCCACAAAGAAACTGGCTCACATGAGGACCGCCCCAGGAAAGGAAGACCAAGAGTCACCTCTGCTTCTGAGGATAAGTTTATCCGAGTCACCAGCCTCAGAAATCGCAGGTTAACAGCAGCTCAGATTAGAGACCAGGTCAATGCCACACTGAGTTCTAGCAGCAGACACATCTCTACAACAACTGTTAAGAGGAGACTTTGTGCAGCAGGCCTTCATGGTAAAATAGCTGCTAGGAAACCACTGCTAAGGACAGGCAACAAGCAGAAGAGACTTGTTTGGGCTAAAGAACACAAGGAATGGACATTAGACCAGTGGAAATCTGTGCTTTGGTCTGATGAATCCAAATTTGAGATCTTTGGTTCCAACCAACGTGTCTTTGTGCGACGCAGAAAAGGTGAACGGATGAACTCTACATGCCTGGTTCCACCGTGAAGCATGGAGGAGGAGGTGTGATGGTGTGGGGGTGCTTTGCTGGTGACACTGTTGGGGATTTATTCAAAATTGAAGGCATACTGAACCAGCATGGCTACCACAGCATCTTGCAGCGGCATGCTATTCCATCCGATTTGCGTTTAATTGGACCATCATTTATTTTTCAACAGGACAATGACCCAAAATACACCTGCAGGCTATGTAAGGGCTATTTGACCAAGAAGGAGAGTGATGGGGTGCTACGCCAGATGACCTGGCCTCCACAGTCACCAGACTTGAACCCAATCGAGATGGTTTGGGGTGAGCTGGACCGCAGAGTGAAGGCAAAAGGGCCAACAAGTGCTAAGCATCTCTGGGAACTCCTTCAAGATTGTTGAAAGACCATTTCCGGTGACTACCTCTTGAAGCTCATCAAGAGAATAAGAGTGTGCAAAGCAGTCATCAAAACAAAAGGTGGCTACTTTGAAGAACCTAGAATATAAGACATATTTTCAGTTGTTTCACACTTTTTTGTTAAGTATATAATTCCTCGTGTGTTAATTCATAGTTTTGATGCCTTCAGTGTGAATTTACAATTTTCATAGTCATGAAAATACAGAAAAATCTTTAAATGAGAGGGTGTGTCCAAACTTTTGCTCTGTACTGTATATATATATATATATATATATATATATATATATATATATCTTTATATTTCATTGACCAAGTAGCTCCCCTCACCCTCAGAACCTCCAAGCACAGAGTGAAACAGTCCTGGCTCGCATCGCAAACCCGATTTCTCCAGCGATGCTCTAAGAGTGCTAAACGCTTATGGAGGAAAACTCACACACCAGGAGACTTCATACACTTCAAATTTATGTTAAGGACCTATAACTCTGCCCTTCACTTCGCCAAACAGACCCAGGGCTGCCACTAGAAATTTCGGGGCCCCATACTGGCAAAATTTTCGGGGCCCCCTTGAGACTCCGCCCAGCCTCCACCCCAGCCCCGCCTCCAGGCTCCACCCCTCGAACTGTCCACAGTCCCACCGTTCTCTCTTGGAAAAACTCCACTTCTCACCAATCACACATTAACAGTTCCCATCACCAGATCACACATATAGCCGGCAGCTTTTGTTTTGGCCAAAAGATTTTTTAAGCCGCCACCATAACACGGTAGACACTTTTGGCCGGGCCCTACTCTACTGTAACCTATTGAATATTTGTTAAAAAATGCAATACAATTTAGGTATATTTTTATTTATTTTTCAATTTTTAAAATGACCAATAATATCACATAGAAGGAACAAATACCACCGCACCATGACCAGACCACATATTACCACCACAGTGATCGAATAATATCACATACAAGGAACAAATACCACAACACCATGTCCAGACCACATATTACCACCACATAGTGACTGAATACTACAATTCTGATCAGTAATTTAAAAAAAAGCACCATACTATCACCATAAGTGCCATTATACACAGGAGATCTGTACTTAGTATGCAGTGTCTGTGTACAGATAATATAGTGATCACTAGTGAAATTGTACACAGGAGCTCTGTATACAGTATACAGTGTATAGTGTCAGTGTATAGGTAACACACTGACTCACCAGTGACGTCTCTAGGTGAAGTCCTTCATCTTTCATCCAGCACAGACCGCCATCATTTCATCCAGCCAGGACTTCTCTCTGCAGGAAATAACACAGTTATCTCGAGCTCCGCTTGCAGAACACATTACTTAATTTTTCACAACTTCTACATTACACCACATGAAGAAGGCGACATAGTATCACTCTATACAGTAACAGGACCGCCCCCCATTTAAAACAGTATACTCAAAAAATAAAATAAATACATCACTGCAGTAATAATATCCCTAAATTAGCCCCTATGGTATTAATAATATCCCCCAGCCTGGCCCCGTGTGTCTCATTCCTGGCGTCAGCCAGATGTTCTCCCATCCTGCCCTCATGAGTATCCATTCTGCCCCATATGATCTCCCCATCCTGCCCCATATGATCGCCCCATGTGATCTCTCCATCCTGCCCCATCTGTCTCCATCATATCCATCCTGCCCCATGATCCTGCACGATCTGTCTCCAATTCTGCCCCCAGTGTCTCCAATCATGCCCCGTATCTCCATTCTGCCCCGTGTCTCGCATTCTGCCCCAATGTCCAGCATTCTGCCCCTGGGTCTCACAGTCTGCCCCTGTGTCCAGCATTCTGCCCCTGTCACTGTGTCCAGCATTCTGCCCCTGTCACTGTGTCCAGCATTTCTGCCCCACTGTGTCCAGCATTCTGCCCCACTGTGTGTCCAGCATTCTGCCCCACTGTGTGTCCAGCATTCTGCCCCACTGTGTGTCCAGCATTCTGCCCCACTGTGTGTCCAGCATTCTGCCCCACTGTGTGTCCAGCATTCTGCCCCACTGTGTCCAGCATTCTGCCCCACTGTGTCCAGCATTCTGCCCCACTGTGTCCAGCATTCTGCCTCACTGTGTGTCCAGCATTCTGCCCCACTGTGTGTCCAGCATTCTGCCCCACTGTGTGTCCAGCATTCTGCCCCACTGTGTCCAGCATTCTGCCCCACTGTGTCCAGCATTTCTGCCCCTGTGTGTCTACCATTCTGCCCCACTGTGTCCAGCATTTCTGCCCCTGTGTGTCCACCATTCTGCCCCACTGTGTCCAGCATTTCTGCCCCACTGTGTCCAGCATTTCTGCCCCTGTGTGTCCACCATTCTGCCCCTGTGTCTACCATTCTGTCACACTGTGTCCAGCATTTCTGCCCCTGTGTGTCCACCATTCTGCCCCACTGTGTCCAGCATTTCTGCCCCACTGTGTCCACCATTCTGCCCCACTGTGTCCACCATTCTGCCCCTGTGTGCCCAGCATTCTGCCCCACTGTGTGTCCACCATTCTCTCCCAAGGTGTCCAGCATTTCTGCCCCTGTGTGTCCACCATTCTGCCCCACTGTGTCCAGCATTTCTGCCCCACTGTGTCCAGCATTCTGCCCCACTGTGTCCACCATTCTGCCCCACTGTGTCCAGCATTTCTGCCCCTGTGTGTCCAGCATTCTGCCCCACTGTGTGTCCACCATTCTGTCCCAAGGTGTCCAGCATTTCTGCCCCTGTGTGTCCACCATTCTGCCCCACTGTGTCCAGCATTTCTGCCCCACTGTGTCCACCATTCTGCCCCACTGTGTCCACCATTCTGCCCCTGTGTGTCCAGCATTCTGCCCCACTGTGTGTCCACCATTCTCTCCCAAGGTGTCCAGCATTTCTGCCCCTGTGTGTCCACCATTCTGCCCCACTGTGTCCAGCATTTCTGCCCCACTGTGTCCAGCATTCTGCCCCACTGTGTCCACCATTCTGCCCCACTGTGTCCAGCATTTCTGCCCCTGTGTGTCCAGCATTCTGCCCCACTGTGTGTCCACCATTCTGTCCCAAGGTGTCCAGCATTTCTGCCCCTGTGTGTCCACCATTCTGCCCCACTGTGTCCAGCATTTCTGCCCCACTGTGTCCACCATTCTGCCCCACTGTGTCCACCATTCTGCCCCTGTGTGTCCAGCATTCTGCCCCACTGTGTGTCCACCATTCTGTCCCAAGGTGTCCAGCATTTCTGCCCCTGTGTGTCCACCATTCTGCCCCACTGTGTCCAGCATTTCTGCCCCACTGTGTCCATCATCCTGCCCCCCGGGCCCCCCTGGATCGCAGCTCTCAAAGTAAAAAAAAAAAAACACGACTTCTTACCTGGCCATGCTCCTGCGCCGGGCGAAGATCCCCCCCAGGCTCCACACAGACGCACTCGCCGGGTCCGGCAGCTGACAATGACGTCAGACACCGGCGACTCCGGCGAGTGCGCACTGCGGCCCTATTCAGCTGCCAGCCTCAGACTGGCTGGCGGCTGTTAACTATTGACGTGCAGGCGCGGGCCCGCACGTCAATAGTGTGCCACTGCCGCAGCGCCTGCAGGGGGGGCCCGGAGACCAGATGAGACGGGGCCCGATGCGGGCCCCCTCTGCTCACCGGGCCCCATACGCCAGTCACGGCCGTCATGCCCTGATGGCGGCCCTGAACAGACCTACTACACCACCCTGATCTCCTCACTATCCAACAACCCCAAGAAACTTTTTAGCACCTTTCACTCCCTCCTCAGGCTAAAAGTACAAGACCCTATCACAGACATTTGTGCTGATGACCTGGCTTCCCACTTTATAGAGAAAATAGACAATATCCGTCAGGAAATCCGCTCCCAGACACCAAGTGCAATGATTCCCATCCCTTCCTGCATCTCCCCTCTGCACTAATCCGTACCTCCCACTCTAAGACTTCTCCCGCGCTGCACCAATCCTCTGGAATGCTCTACCCCAAGATATTAGGACCATCCACAACTTGCATAGTTTTAGGCGCTCGCTCAAAACACGTTTGTTCAGAGCGACCTACCATGTTAACAATCAAAGTCATTTCATGTTTGTGTGTGTAGCCCATTCACTAGCTCCATCTACCCCACACCCCCTGAAGATGGCTGGACCATCATTGTAAATACATCATTGTAAATACACACCTGTACTTTGTATCTCCCCCACCTCATTGTAGATTGTAAGCTCTCACGAGCAGGGTCGTCTTATTGTGCTTTATTGTATTGTTAACGTTGTTGCTTATGACTGTTGTGTTTGAAACTGTTAAACTGTAAAGCGCTGCGGAATATGTTGGCGCTATATAAATAAAGATTATTATTATTATTATTAGACAGATAGATACTGTCTTCAAAGGGAATTCGTAGTTAAAATTCTGCGTTGCCTGGGATGAATTTCAGGAGAATGTAGTCAATTCACAGTGGTTTTATTTAATGCATTTCAGGGGTCTCATGCCCCCTTCATCAGGTACTCCTGATGAAGGGGGCATGAGACCCCTGAAATGCATTGAATAAAACCACTGTGAATCGACTAAGTTCTCCTGAAATTCATCCCAGCGGCAGCGCGGAATTTTAATTATGAATTCCCTTTGAAAACAGTACTTGCTCTGGTCGTTGAAGACCTGTGGATCTGCAGAAGCTGCTATTTATATGCTCTTATCTCATCCTAACCAGGTGAGCATATTTGGTGTTTATTCTCTCCTGTGTAAAGAGGATAAGACCCTATTGCGCTCTTTGTCTCCCCATATTTTTGCACTAGACAGATAGATAGAAGAATAGCCGTTAATTCATTTGCCAGCTTCTGTAATATCAATGCAGAAGCCGACAGGATAGGATAAATAGATTACATATAGTAAATCCATGCAGAATAGTTAGATATATAGATGTCAGTGACCAATACAATTAGTATAGTGCATGTGCAAATTAGGGGACATGTATGTATTTAATAAAAGAATCTTTTCAGTGAAAAAAATTGCGTGGGCTCCTGCACAATTTTCTGTGCCAGAGAGGGAAAGACAGTGAGCGAGGGCAGATATTAATAGCCAAGCGAGGGACCATGGTTATTGCCCCCCCCCCCCCAGCTAAAAACATCTGCCCCCAGCCACCCAAGAAAATTCCAGCACTTAGCCTCTCTCTTCCCACTGCTCCGTAGTGGTGGCATATGGGGTAGTAAGGGGTTAATGTCACTTTTGTGTTGTAAAGTGACATTAAGCCGCCTTAGTAATGGAGAGGTGTCAATAAGACACCTATCCATTACTAATCCTATAGTATGTAAAGGGTAAAATAAACACACACACATGCAGAATAAAGTGTTTTAATGAAATAAAACACTAAACACTGTTTGATCATTTAATTGTTACTGCCATTCCAAGCGAAGCACTCGATCGCCTGTAAACAAAATTTAAAATAAAAAACCAACAATATACCCATACCTGTCTGGTGTACAGTCAGTCCCATGGCATAATCCATATCTGGGGTAAATACAGTTTACAACCGGGAGCTGTGCTAATGCGACCGTCCCAGTTGTAAACTACTGGGGAACAAATGACATTCTGGGAGCAGAGCTTCAGTGATTAGCGGTGACATCACTGAAGCTGCGCTCCCTGCCAATCCAAGCTGGAAAAAAAAACGCTTATGAGCACACAATCATAGACTAACATTGGTCCATATTCAATCCGATTTTCTATCGGATTGAATTTGTCCGATTCCATTGCAAGTGGGCATGAGTCCTTACTGTTCAGGTTCGGTCCTCGAACACCACCTGTTTGTAGCACTGTCATGTGCATGAGAGCATGGCAAACACTACTTCTGATCTGCGGCAAAATCATTACCACCGGTCAGAGAGCCGTGGTCCCCACGCTGTCAAGTGGCAGTGTGAGCGCTCAGCTGTGATCAAAGGTACAAAGTTTACCTCCAGTCATAATACAGTTATATGAAAAAGTTTGGGCACCCCTATTAATCTTAAGCTTAATGTTTAATACATATTGGGTTTTTTTGCAACAGCTATTTCAGTTTCATATATCTAATAACTGTTGGACACAGTAATGTTTCTGCCTTGAAATTAGGTTTATTGTACTAACAGAAAATGTGCAATCTGCATTCAAACAAAATTTGACAGGTGCATAAGTATGGGCATCCTTATCATTTTCTTGTTTTAAATACTCCTACCTACTTTTTACTGACTTACTAAAGCACTTTTTTGGTTTTCTAACCTCATTGAGCTTTGAACTTCATAGCCAGGTGTATGCAATCATGAGAAAAGCTACTTAAAGTGACCACTTGCAAGTTGTTCTCCTGTTTGAATCTCCTCTGAAGAGTGGCATCATGGGCTCCTCAAAACAACTGTCTAATGATCTGAAAACAAAGATTATTCAACATAGTTGTTCAGGGGAAGGATACAAAAAGCTGTCTCAGAGATTTAACCTGTCAATTTCCACTGTGAGGAGCAGAGTAAGGAAATGGAAGAACACATGTACAGTTCTTGTTAAGGCCAGAAGTGGCAGGCCAAGAAAAACATCAGAAAGGCAGAGAAGAATGGTGAGATCAGTCAAGGACAATCCTCAGACCACCTTCAGAGAGCTGCAGCATCAACTTGCTGCAGATGGTGTCACTGTGCATCGGTCAACTATACAACGCACTTTGCAAGGAGAAGCTGTATGGGAGAGTGATGCGAAAGAAGCCGCTTGTGCAAGCACGCCACAAACAGAGTCGGCTGAGGTATGCAAAAGCACATTTGGAGAAGCCATTTTCTTTTTGGAAGAAGGTCCTGTGGACTGATGAAACCAAGATTGAGTTGTTTGGTCATACAAAAAGGCGTTATGCATGGCGGCCAAAAAACACAGCATTCCAAGAAAAACACTTGCTACCCACAGTAAAATTTGGTGGAGGTTCCATCATGCTTTGGGGCTGTGTGGCCAATGCCGGCACCGGGAATCTTGTTAAAGTTGAGGGAAGCATGGATTCCTCTCAGTATCAGCAGATTCTTGACAATAATGTTCATGAATCAGTGACAAAGTTGAAGTTACGCAGGGGATGGATCTTTCAGAGAGACAATGATCCAAAACACCACTCCAAATCTACTCAGGCATTCATGCAGAGGAACAATTACACTGTTCTGGAATGGCCAACTGTTATGATCCGGTGACCTTGGAGAAGCATGAAAACTTTCACTGGAGTAGGTGGTAACTATACTGACCGCAAATCCTGATCTTAACACCGCAACTAGAAGTAGCCTTCAAACCTAACAAACCTAACAAACCCTAGACACCTCGTCACAGCCGGAGGAATAGATACCCCTATAGATGGAAATAGGAATACTACCTTGCCTCAGAGCAGAACCCCAAAGGATAGGCAGCCCCCCACAAATATTGCCTGTGAGTAGGAGAGGAAAGACAAAACACAGACAGAAAACAGGATTTAGCACAAGAGCCCACTCTAGCTAAAATAGGAAAGGATAGAACAGTGTACTGTGCGGTCAGTATTAAAACCCTTCCAAAAATATCCACAGCAGATCATACAAAAAATTCCTCCATCTAACTAAAGACGTGGAACATATATCTGCAACTCCAGAGACTCCTACACTCAGAGCAGGAATACAATCAAAAAACAAGCACACAGCTTGTGTGCCATAGAAAAAGAAAAAGAAAAAATAATCTCCAGCATGGATCTTCTAAAAAGTCAATTTATTGGAAACACTTTAAAATGAAAACATTTGCAAAAAAGAGATGGGGGTCCCAGGTGGTCAACGCCGACGCATTTCGACCATCAGGTCTTAGTCATGGCATGACTAAGACCTGATGGTCGAAACGCGTCGGCGTTGACCACCTGGGACCCCCATCTCTTTTTTGCAAATGTTTGCATTTTAAAGTGTTTCCAATAAATTGACTTTTTAGAAGATCCATGCTGGAGATTATTTTTTCTTTTTCATTGCTGGCTCTGGACTACGACCTTGACCAAGGCGGCTCCGTGCATGGACATCATTGCACTGTTGAGGGATTGGTGAGCTGACTTATTTTCTTCCCATTTTTTCCTTTTTCCCTATTTTTGTATTTTATAGAAAAAGAAACAGACACTTATCTTTGCTGAATTGGCAGCTAAGCAGGAGAAGCCAGACAGAGATCCAACACTTCCCAAGAAACATTGACAACTGGAAAGGACCAACGAGTCCTGCAAACCTAAATACCCCAGTCAGAATTGCAATCAGCAGATACACCTGTCCAGGACTGCAGGCCAGGGACAACTGCATTACCACCTACAACCACCGGAGGGAGCCCAAAAGCAGAATTCACAACAGCCAACCCAGTCTCCAGACCTGAATATCATTGAACATCTGTGGGATCATTTGAAGAGGGCTGTCCATGCTCGGCGATCATCAAACTTAACTGAACTGGAATTGCTTTGCAAAGAGGAATGGTCAAAAATACCTTTATCCAGGATCCAGGAATTCATTAAAAGCTACAGGAAGCGACTAGAGGCTGTTATTTTTGCAAAAGGAGGATCTACTAAATATTAATGTCTAAGTAGCTGTTGGGGGACCATCATAGAGTATTGGGGCTATCGAAGATATTCATAGTGTATGGGGGATCTATCATATGGTGGTGGGTGGCTGTGGGGGAGGACCATCTTATTTTGTAGGGTGGTTGCGGTGGATATCATACTGTGTTGGGGTGGTTATGGTGGACATTATGCGGCACGCCCCCGCGTAAGGGCAATGGGGTACTCGGTACCGGGTCCTTCAGTTCCCTCAGCTGGGATGTCACGGTGGTCCGACCCGGACTGTGGCCCTATGAGGGGCGCCCAAATTAAATAGAGTTCAGATAGTTTGTAGATAATGGTAGTGTACGTGACGCCACCTGTGGTATTCGGTCAGGGTGACCGACGCTGCTTAGGGGTCCACTGGGGTGATGGAATGGCAGCTTGGTGGTATACCTTCCCACAGGTGAAGTGTATCCCCAGGGCTTCCCAGAAGTGTAGATGTTGATGGTGGATGGTGCGAGGCGCGGTGAATAACGAGGACACAATGGGTGCAGTCTCTTTACCTTTACTGAAGGCTTCAGTATCCACAGTCGAGGGTGCTGGACGACAGGGTAGGCAGAGTCCGGCCGGTCTAATGGCACTTCCAGAGTCCCCTTATCCAGGTGGAAATCAGTAGCCTTCCCCTTGCGCACAGTAACATAGTAGGTCCCTACGTGCATTAGCTCTCATTGGGTCCTCACTCTTGTTACTCTTCTCTCGGTCCCCCAGATGGATAGAACCAACCCGTATGACGGTGGTGGCCTGAGGCTATTTTATAGGGACCCTAGCGTTGCCCCTCCTCCACGTTGCCACCTTGTCTGCTTAGGTTCTTAGGTCGGGCAGCCAACTTGGCATCGACTGTCCTGCCGGTCTCTGAAGTAAAGCGTAGAGTCTATTACTCCCTCGGTGTTCTGGCTACCGGATCTGCGCTCAGTGGGAGGCAGCCTGCTTCTAACTGGTCTCCCACTGGTGTTTTACTCCTGTTGCTATGACTTCGGTGCTCACTCACTACGGCACACTTCTTCTCTTGTCCTTTCTTAAGAGTCTGCCGCATGGGTTGCAGGCGCAGCTCCGTGTCCTTCTTTCCTTCCTCGGCCGAGCCCAGTCTTCTCCTACTGACTATCTCCTTCTCCCTCCAGTCAGCTTCTCCTCCAACTCCAACTGACCTCACTTCCTAACCAAATCCCCAGTTTTACCCAAGTGTGAGGAGTGGCCTAATATATAGAACCTTTTGCTCCACCTGGTGGCCGGCGTGTGAAGTGTGTGTGTGGCTGTGATATCTGGCAGGGGGAACTCCTTTGGTGCCATCAGACGTAACTTCGCTCCCCCTTGTGGAAGAACGACATTACTGCAACGACCAGGACTCTGGGGCGCTGCACTTATACTTTCTGGAGGTCTATGGGGTACATTATACTATGTTGGGGATTTTGGTGACCATCATACTATATGGGACGGATACCGGGGCTGATGGGTCCTCATACTGTACAGGGGGGTTGCGGATATTACACTTTATATAAGGGCCTGTTGTGGACATATTACTATGTTGGGGACTGTGGTGCCTCTCATACTGTATATTGGGGACTGTGGTGGATACCATATTGCATGAGAGGCTGTGGTGACAGTCTTACTGTGTGGGGTATTGTGGGGCATCATACTTTGTGTAAGGTTTATGGGGCAATCATACTGCATGGGGTCATCATATTTTGTGGAGCATAATACTCTATGGGGGTCATGAAAAGGGTATCATAGTGAGTGAGACCACTTAGGGGCTTCAATAGGGCAAAATAACTGTCTATGTGCTGCAATACATTTCCTTCTCTGTGAATGTGACATGATAGGGCTTTTCTATGGGGCGCCTGTAATTTCTATGTACTCCCCTGCTCAGGAGCATTATTACTATCAAGAGGCACTGTGGGTCATTATTATAAGGTGGCACAATGGTGGGTTGCTATCATTTTAGAGGAAGCAAGGAGTCATTGTTATTTTTAGGGGATATTTTTATCATTTGAAAAAGGTACAGGGTCATTCTTATAAGAGGTCAGGAGGAGCATTACTAACCCCTTCACCTCTGGAGCTTTTTTGGCTTTGCGTTTTCGTTTTTCGCTCCCCTTCTTCCCAGAGCCATAACTTTTTTATTTTTCTGTCAATATGGCCATGTGAGGGCTTGTTTTTTGTGAGATGAGTTGTACTTTTCAATGACACCATTGGTTTTACCATGTCATGAACTAGAAAATAGGAAAAAAATTCCAAGTGCTATGAAATTGCAAAAAAAGTGCAATCCCACACTTGTTTTTTGTTTGGCTTTTTTAGTAGGTTCACTAAATGCTAAAACTGACCTACCATTATGATTCTCCAGGTCATTATAAGTTCATAGACACCAAACCTGTCTACGTTCTTTTTTATCTAAGTGGTGAAAAAAAATTCCAAACTTTGTTAAACAAAAAATTGCACCATTTTCCGATACCCGCAGTGTCTCCATTTTTCATGATCTCAGGTTAGCTGAGGGCTTATTTTTTGTGTGCCGCGCTGGCATTTTTTATAATACCATTTTGGTGCAGATACGATCTCGATATTGCATTTTAATGGTGCAGATACGATCCCAGTATTGCATTAATCCTTTATTTTATTGATAGATCGGGCGATTCTGAACACAGCGATATATATGTATAGTTTTGATTTTATTTTTATAGTTTTTTTTATGAATGGGGTGAAAGGGGGGTGATTTTAACTTTTATATTTTTTTAGCTTTAATATTTTTAAAAACATTTTTTTTTACTTTTGGCATGCTTCAATAGTTTCTATAGGAGACTAGAAGCTGCCATAGCCCAATCAGCTCTGCTACATAGAGGCGATGGTCAGATCGCCTCTACTGTATGTAGTAGAATTGCTGACTTGCTATGAGCGCAAATATACAAAATATTTTAACCCCTTCAGATGGATTTACATCATTGGACGTTACAGATCTTCGGAAGGTATGAATATTGTTTGTTTTTTTTGTTTTTTTTTTGTTACAGATCGAGGGTCTTCAGTGATTGAATTGAGCGTAGAATAAATTATTACAACAACCTTTGTTTTTATTTCATTAAAATAATTTTTAATAATGTGTTTGTGTATTTTTTAACCCTTTACTACTATTGGATTAATAATGGATAGGTGTCATAATTGACGCCTCTCCATTATTAATTTGGCTTAATGTCACCTTACAATAGCAAGGTGGCATTAACCCTTCATTACCCCATATCCCACCGCTACACGGGAATGGGAAGAGAGTGGCCAAGTGCCAGAATAGGCGCATCTTCCAGATGTGCCTTTTCTGGGGTGACTGGGGGCAGATGTTTTTAGCCAGGGGGGGCCAATAACCGTGGACCCTCTCCAGGCTATTAATATCTGCCCTCAGTCACTGGCTTTACTACTCTGGCAGAGAAAATTTTGCGGGAGCCCACGCCAATTTTTTCCGCCATTTAACCCTTTAATTTAATAGCTAGAATGGCCAAATTTTGCATATACACACTACTGACATTAGTAGTGTGGAATATGCAAAAAAAAATGGGGATATGACATGGTTTACTGTATGTAAACCAGGTCTCATATCATGTCGGGTTTTAGGAAGGAGATAGCAAAAGCCGGCAATTGAATTACCGGCTTTAAAGCTATCTAGCGCTGGATGAAATAATAATATATATACATATATGTGTCTCACTGACATATATATATATATATATATATATATATATATATACCTATTCTATGTGTACACATTTATTCTACCTATTCTAATGTAAGCTGTCAGTGTGATTTTACCGTACACCGCACTGAATTGCCGGCTTTTCTCTCTAACACCGCTGCGTATTTCTCGCAAGTCACACTGCTGGTCAGTGTGTAATCCGTATTTTTCTGGCTTCCATAGACTTTCATTGGTGTTTTTTTTGCGCAATACGGTGACAAACGCAGCATGCTGCGATTTTCTACGGCCGTAGAAAGCCGTATAATACTGATCAGTAAAATACGGCAGATAGGAGCAGGGGCATAGAGAATAATTGTGCCATTTGTTTTGCGAGTTTTACGGACGTATTTTATGCGCTCTTACGTCCGTAAAACTCGCAAGTGTGACGGCGGCCTTAGAATGCAGATTTCATTTGAATAGATTTTGGGCTCCTTTAACCCCTGAGGTGCCAGAACAGCAGAACACTCTCCAGGTGTCTCCATAATGTAAACTATTTTGAACCAACAGGTGCCTCACAGAATTTTACAACATTGAGACATGGAAATATTATATTTTAGTGGTAAAAATGTAATTTTTGTATTTGCTGCAAATTTGTCAGGTACACAAGGGTTAATAGGTGGAACAGGACCCCATAATTAATTGCACAATTTCTCCCAAGCGTGGTGATGCCCCATATATCACCAGTAATTACTGTTTGGCCATACATCAGGGCTGTGAATGTGAAGGAAGGAGCACTATTTGGCTTTTGAAGAACAGATTTTGGTACAATATTTTACGTGCAACATTTGCAAAGCCCCGAAGGTGCAATAACAACAGGAAAAAACCCCAAAGTGACCCCATTGTAGAAATTGCACTTCTCAATGAATTCATCTATGGCTGCAGTAACATCCACTCCGGGCTTTTTTCTGGATAATTGCAAATATGACAGTTTAGTGCCTATACATTGTGCCCAAACAGTGTAGAGCCCCCATAAATTGTAGCGCTCCATTCATTGTGCCCAACTTAATTAATAAACAGCAGTACAAAAATAGTTCTTATTTTTATTGTTGTGCAGTGCACTGTGTGGTATAAGTGACAAGGCTGATTTATTCTTTGGGTTGGTGCGATTACAGCAATACCAGATTTATAACGGGTTTTTTATGATTTGCTGCTATCACACAGTGAAAATGCTTTTTTATAAAGAGTATTTTTTTCGTCGACATATTCTGAGAGCTATCACTTTTTTATTTTTTGGCAAACAGTGGTGTATGAGGGCTTATTTTTTGGCGTGACGAGTTGCAAATTTTTACCATTTTGGTGCGCATAATTATTTTTGATCACTTTTTATTCAGATTTTTCAGACGCAGCATGAACAAAAAACAGCAATTCAGTTATTTTTATTTTTTGTGCCATTCGGTTAACTGTGCGGTAAAAGTGAGACAGATTTGTCTGACAGGTTGGTACGATTACAGCAATACCAGATTTATTTTGTTTTGGTTTTTTTTCATGTTGTGCTATTTTTACACACTTAAAACAATATTTTATCAAAATGAATCTGATCATCATCTATAGTGAGAGATAGTGCTTTTTGATCCTTCTCTACCCAGTCTCTGTAGACAGTCAATTTTTTCAGTGTTTTGTCTGTCATGTTGGGAGTACTCCACCGCTTTACTCCGCTTTATTTATTATGGGGGGACATGAAACTCTAGTCCTCTACCCTTCCAAATGATGTGCTATGTGAATATATTTTCATAGATATACTGATCTAGGTTGCGGAAGATAAAATCAGCTGAGCAAGGTACTGTACAGGAACATACTGTGCACAGAAATATAAAATGTATTTTAAAGGTAGAATACACTTTGTCAGAGGTAGAGGCAGAGCTAAATTGGCAGGAAGCCAGGTGAGACACTACACTGTGCATCAAGCAAGAGCAGTGGAAATTCTCTCAGGCAGATCAACTAAGAAGTGGAAGGTAAATGAAGCTGAGATTGGGCTCTTTTGAGGGTGATATTATTATTATTATGTGGCGGAGATGGGTAGATTAAAAAATGAGTTACATTTACACAAATTGATAAATATACATCATGCAAATTTGTTTGCTTTTGGAAAGTGTGGGAAAAGTGCAGCAAGAATGCTTTCAAAACTAAAAGTGTTAATAGTTTATTATGAACTAGCTGTACTATCCAGCTTCGCCTGGGTTAATAACTGCTGTTAGCAAAATAGAATGTGTTAACAAAAATTTATTCTGCACACAAAAACCACAAAACAAATAGATAGAAATGTAATTATTAAAAGGCAAAAACTACGGTAATAGAAGCATTTCACAACATATATTTCAACACCAGAGATATTCCACACAGATTTAACTAAACTGGCCAAGTAATGTGAAGTAATCTTCTACTACTTATTCGAGAGCCTTTTGAAAAACGACATTCTTAGTTTTTCCTCCAGGTGCAAAGACAAACAGATTTTTGGCTGTTCCAACTCTTGAACAGGCTACATAAAGTTGACCATGAGAAAAGCATGGAGATTGTAAATCAATTCTAACTACTTTCAAGGACTGTCCCTGAGCCTTGTTGATGGACATAGCAAATGCCAGTCGAACAGGAAACTGGAGGCGTTTAAAATCAAAAGACAAATCAGATGGAATGAGAGAAATTGTTGGAATGAAAACATCTTCTCCTGTGGCACATCCTGTCAAAATGGTTGCCTCAATTACATGTGGAAACAGGTTCTTAATCAAGAGTTTTGTACCATTACACAGCTTTGGTGGATCCAAGTGGATCCAAATTTCTCAATAGCAGAATAGGTGATCCAGGTTTTAGAAAAAGGTTGTGAGGAGTAAGTCTTTGTGGCTCCAAGGAATTGAGGAACTCAGTTGGATATGGCTCTTGAGGAAGCAGCTGCTGTTCTCATGTGTGTCAGCCTTGTTTCTCGGTCTTCACAATGCAGCTTATCTTTTTGCATCAGCTGATATTCGTGCCATGGAATTCCTTTTCTGATGAGGCATTATTGTGGTAAAAATAGACTGTAACTGGCAGTTTCTATATCCTCTCACATAGAGGTAATGTGACTGACATCAGCCTTTCCACCAACACACCCTAACTGACATGCTATTACCTCACACAAGCTTTGATACACTGAGAATGTCCTTTGTTGCCTATATTAACCAATCGGAGCTCAGATTAATTAACTGTAGCAAAAAAGAAGCTGAGCTGTGATTGGTTGCTATTGGCAGCCTGATAAATCCCCAGCCAACAGGAAGCCCTCCCCCTTGGCAGTATTTATTAGCTCACGCATACACATAATAGACAGAACATGTGACTGACAGCTGCCGTATTTCTTATATGGTACATTTGTTGCTCTTGTAGTTTGTCTGCTTATTAATCAGATTTTTATTTTTGAAGGATAATACCAGACTTGTGTGTGTTTTAAGGCGAGTTTCATGTGTCAAGTTGTGTGTGTTGAGTTTTGTGTGGCGACATGCGTGTAGCAACTTTTTGTGTGTCGAGTTGCATGTGACAGGTTAGTGTAGCAAGTTGTGTGCAGCAAGTTTTGCACGTGGCGAGTTTTATGCGTGGTGCGTTTTGAGTATGTGCAAGTTTTGTGTGAGGCAACTTTTGCATGTGTTGCACCTTTTGTGCATGTGGCAATTTTTCCACGTGTGCAAATTTTGCTTGTGACGAGTTTTCGATGAGGTGAGTTTTGCACGTGTGGCGAGTTTTGCGTGAGCCTAGTTTTGCATGTGGTGAATATTGCGCGTGGCGAGTTTTGAGTGGCGACTTTTGTGTTTTGACTATTATATGGCGAGGTTGGTGTATGTGTGGTGAAATGTGTGCTGAGGGTGGTATATGTGTTCAAGCACGTGGTAGTGTGTGGCACATTTTCTGTGTGTATTCATATCCCCGTGTGTGGTGAGTATCCCATGTCGGGGCCCAACCTAAGCAACTGTACGGTATATACTCTTATCGCTCTTATTCTTTAAGTCCCCCTTGTTCACATCTGGCAGCTGTCAATTTACCTCCAACACTTTTCCTTTCACGTTTTCCCCATTATGTAGATAATGGCAAAATTGTTTTGTGAATTGGAACATGCAGGGTTAAAATTTCGCCTCACAACATAGCCTATGACGCTCTCGGGGTCCAGATGTGTGACTGTGCAAAATTTTGTGGCTGTAGCTGCGACGGTGCAGATGCCAATCCCGGACATATACACACACACACACACACACACACATACATTCAGCTTTATATATTAGATTACCAAAATGCAGTCATTGAACAAAAGAGAAGTCTATATCAAATCAATATTTGGTGTGACCACCATTTCTTTCAAAACAGCATCAGTTATTTTAGGTACAATTGTACTTGCACACAGTTTTGAAGGATCTGAACAACATGTTGAGGAACTAACCATAGATCTTTCGGTGAATTTAGGCCTCTGCAAATCTTTCTGTGTCTTCATGTAATCCCCGGCAAACTAAATGATGCTGAGAGCAGGAATCAGTTGGGGCCATATCATTACTTTCAGGACTTCACTTTACACTGACGATATTTCTTAATGACATTGGCTGTCATTGTACTACTGGAGAATATATTTGTTTTCCAATAATAATTTATTGAACTTTTTTGAAATTTTTCAAAGGGTGGGAAGGGGAACAGAAGGGGAAACATGGGGAAATCGGGAAAGGGAAGGAGGAAACATGGAAAAAGGAATAAGGAGGGGAAAAAATGGGATAGACAGGCAAACATACATTTCAGAAATACACATATTTAAGCGCAGCTTAATATTTCAGCACCTAAAATCAAAACAGGTATTAATAATCATACAAAGATTATGAGATGCAAAATCTACATAAAGTAGAGAGTATTATGAAATATATGAGTAATATATATATCAAGTAAAAACGAGAGCCTGTCGCGTTTGGAAACACCTTAAGGTGATCCTAAGACTAGTTGGAGGGAAAAGTCCGGTTCTTTTAGTATTATAGCATAGGGTTGAGCGAAACGGGTCGAACATTTTCAAAAGTCGCCGACTTTTGGCGAAGTCGAGTTTCATGAAACCCGATCCGACCCCTGTGCGTGGTCGGCCATGCGGTACGCGACTTTCGCGCCAAAGTCGCGTTTCAATGACGCGAAAAGCGCCATTTCTCAGCCAATGAAGGTAAACGCAGAGTGTGGGCAGCGTGATGACATAGGTCCTGGTCCCCACCATCTTAGAGAAGGGCATTGCAGTGATTGGCTTGCTGTCTGCGGCGTCACAGGGGCTATAAAGGGGAGTTCCCGCCGACCGCCATGTTACTGCTGCTGATCTGAGCTTAGGGAGAGGTTGCTGCCGCTTCGTCAGAAGCAGGGATAGCGTTAGGCAGGGTCCATTAACCACAAAACCGCTTGTGCTGTAGCGATTTCCACTGCCCAACACCACCTTCGGTGTGCAGGGACAGTGGAAGCTCCTTTTTTTTTTTTTTTCCTCAGCGCTGTAGCTCATTGGGCTGCCCTAGAAGGCTCCCTGATAGCTGCATTGCTGTGTGTACGCCGCTGTGCAAACCAACTGCTTTTTTCAAAGCACAAATCCTCTTGTTCCTTCCTTTCTGCACAGCTATCTTGTTTGTTTGTCCACACTTTTTATTTAATTTGTGCATCAGTCCACTCCTTATTGCTGCCTGCCATACCTGGCTGAGATTACTGCAGGGAGATAGTAATTGAAAGACAGTTCCTTTTTTTTTTTTTTTTTGTGGGAGATTAAGATTGACATTTCTGCTAGAGTGCCATCTCTGTCTGTGTCATCTCTCACTCAGTGGGCCATAGAAAGCCTATTTATTTTTTTGCTTGATTTGGGTTCCAAAATCTACCAGAAAAAATCACTACATCAATCAGTGGGAGAAAAATATTGGCCTCAGGGCTTGTGTGCCACTCCTTACTCCTGTGTGTGCCATCTCTCACTCAGTGGGCCATAGAAAGCCTATTAATTTTTTTGCTTGATTTGGGTTCTAAATTCTACCTGAAAAAATCAATAAATCAATCAGTGGGAGATTAATATTGGCCTTTGGGCTTGTGTGCCAGTCCTAAGCGTGCCATCTCTCTCTCTCTCAGATAGTGGGCCATAGAAAGCCTATTTTTTTATTATTTTATTGGGTTTATAAATTTTCCCTGGAAAAAAAAAAAAATGGGAGATTAATATTGGCCTCTGGGCTTGTGTGCCAGTCCTGAGCGTGCCATCTCTCTCACAAATAGTGGGCCATAGAAAGCCTATTAATTTTTTTGCTTGATTTGGGTTCCAAAATCTACCAAAAATAATCACTAAATCAATCAGTGGGAGATTAATATTGGCCTCTGGGCTTGTGTGCCACTCCTGACTCCTGTGAGCGTCATCTGTCACTCAGTGGGCCCTAGAAAGCCTATTTTTTGTTTTATTTGTTTTCTAAATTCTCCCTGAAAAAATCATTTTATTTTCTTTGGTTTCTAAATTATTCCTGAAAAAAATCATTTTTTTTGTATTTTTTTTTCTCTAAAGTCTCCCTGAAAAAAAAAAAAAATCTGTGGGAGATTCATATTGCCCCTTCTGCTTGTGTGCCAGTCTTGACTCCTGGGTGTGCCATCTCTCTCTCTCTCCCCAATTGTGGGCCATAGAAAGCCTATTAATTTTTTTGCTTGATTTGGGTTCCAAAATCTACCAAAAAAAATAACTAAATCAATCGGTGGGAGATTAATATTGGCCTCTGGGCTTGTGTGCCACTCCTGACTCCTGTGTGCGTCCTCTCTCACTCAGTGGGCCCTACAAAGCCTTTTTTTTTTTTTCCTAAATTCTCCCTGAAACAATCATTTCATTTTATTTGTTTTATAAATTCTTCTGTAAAAAATAATTTTTTTTAAATTTTTTTTTTTTCTGAAGTCTCCCTTTTAAAAAAAACAAACACAAATCAGTGGGAGATAAATATTTACATTTGCGCTTCAGTGACAGTCCTGCGTGTGTGCCATCTCATTTGTTGCCAACAACAACAGAGTGTGTAACATTGTGGCTGATTTTCGTTGTGGTCTCACCCACCTGTAAAGGGGTAGCTAAATCATACTGAAGTTATAGCTCACCGTGTAAGTTGTGTGACAGCAACAAATACCGTTCGTTTGGTAACGTTTTTAAAACAATGAGGAAGTCTGGTGGAAGAGGTCGTGGCCGGGGGCGTTCATTGTCAGCTGGTAATGAGGGTAGTGGTAGTGGTGGAGCATCAGGTGGTCGTGGGAAAAAAAATATTGCACCTAAGTCTGGAGCTGTGGAGCCAGGTTCGTCGTCTGGCTACACAAGGCCTCGAACCCTCCCTTTTCTGGGAGTAGGAAAACCGCTTTTAAAGAGCAAGTTTTGGCTTATCTTGCTGACTCAGCCTCTAGCTCTTTTGCCTCCTCTCGTGAAACTGGTAAAAGTAAAAGCAGCGCGTCGTTAGTGGATGTTCACGGTCAGGGACAAGTCGCTTCCTTGTCCTCTTCAGCAAAAACAACAACAGAGAAGAATGCAGCAGGCGACACAACGGGTTACTCCATGGAGCTCTTTACACATACCGTCCCTGGCTTAGAAAGTGAAGCAGTTAACAGTCCATGCCCATTACAAGTTGAATCTGACATGGAGTGCACTGATGCACAGCCACAGCCAGACTACTATGCTGGTCCTTTGACTCAGACCACAACATTGCCCTCGCAGGGTGCTGATCAAGAATCAGACCCTGATGAGACTATGTTGCCCCATCACGAACGCTATACCACCGACCGACACGGTGACACAAACGAAGTTGCACACGAGCTACAAGAAGAGGTAATAGATGACCCAGTTCTTGACCCCGATTGGCAGCCATTGGGGGAACAGGGTGCAGGCGGCAGCAGTTCTGAAGCGGAGGAGGAGGGGCCGCAGCAGGCATCAACATCGCAACAGTTTCCATCTGCCGGCCCGTATCTTGGCCAAAACGCGTGGCAAAGTCAAAACCTGTTGGAGGACAGCGTGGCCATCCGGTTAAAGCTCAGTCTGCAATGCCTGAAAAGGTATCCGATGCTAGAAAGAGTGCAGTCTGGCATTTTTTTAAACAACATCCAATTGATCAGCACAAAGTAATCTGTCAAAAATGTTCAACTACCTTAAGCAGAGGGCAGAATCTGAAAAGTCTCAATACAAGTTGCATGCATTTAACCACCATGCATTTGCAAGCTTGGACTAACTACCAAACGTCCCTTAAGGTTGTAGCACCCTCGGCCAATGAAGCTACTCATCAACGCAACATCCCTTCCGGCAGTGTAGGGCCACCATTTTCTGCACCACCTGCAGTATCTGTGCAGGTTTCTTTGCCAGGCCAAAGCAGTCAGGGTCAGGGAATCTCCAGTTTCGTAGTAGGAAACACTGCATCTAGGGCACCGGCAGCAACAATACCATCTCCCACCGTCTCTCAGTCTGCCATGTCCACCGGCACCCCCGCTAGTTCCACGATCTCCAGCTCTCCAGTCCAGCTCACCCTACATGAGACTATGGTTAGAAAAAGGAAGTACTTAGCCTCGCATCCGCGTACACAGGGTTTGAACGCCCACATAGCTAGACTAATCTCGTTAGAGATGATGCCCTACCGGTTAGTTGAAAGCGAAGCTTTCAAAGACCTGATGGACTACGCTGTACCACGCTACGAGCTACCCAGTCGACACTTTTTTTCCAGAAAAGCCATCCCAGCCCTCCACCAGCATGTTAAAGAGCGCATCGTCCATGCACTCAGGCAATCTGTGAGCACAAAGGTGCACCTGACAACAGATGCATGGACCAGTAGGCATGGCCAGGGACGTTACGTGTCCATCACGGCACACTGGGTAAATGTGGTGGATTCAGGGTCCACAGGGGATAGCAAGTTTGGGACAGTTCTGCCTAGCCCACGGTCTAGGAAACAGTTGGCTGTAGCCGTTCGCACCCCCTCCTCCTCCTCCTCCTCCTCGTCCTCCTGCAGAAGCGAGAGCTCGTCCACAGACCGCAGTCGCACAACCACTCCATCCGCAGCTGCCACTGTTGCACACCAGGTCTCCCATTATAGGGCAGCTACTGGCAAACGTCAGCAGGCTGTATTGGCTATGAAGTGTTTGGGCGACAACAGACACACCGCGGAAGTTCTGTCCGAGTTCTTGCAGCAAGAAACGCAGTCGTGGCTGGGCACTGTAGATCTTGAGGCAGGCAAGGTAGTGAGTGATAACGGAAGGAATTTCATGGCTGCCATCTCCCTTTCCCAACTGAAACACATTCCTTGCCTGGCTCACACCTTAAACCTGGTGGCGCAGTGCTTCCTGAAAAGTTATCCGGGGTTATCCGACCTGCTCCTCAAAGTGCGTGGACTTTGCGCACATATCCGCCGTTCGCCTGTACACTCCAGCCGTATGCAGACCTATCAGCGTTCTTTGAACCTTCCCCAGCATCGCCTAATCATAGACGTTGTTACAAGGTGGAACTCAACACTGCACATGCTTCAGAGACTGTGCGAACAGAGGCGGGCTGTTATGTTTTTGTGGGAGGATACACATACACGGGCAGGCAGTAGGATGGCAGACATGGAGTTGTCAGGTGTGCAGTGGTCGAAGATTCAAGACATGTGTCAAGTCCTTCAGTGTTTTGAGGAATGCACACGGCTGGTTAGTGCAGACAACGCCATAATAAGCATGAGCATCCCCCTAATGTGTCTGCTGATGCAAAGTTTGACGCACATAAAGGATCAGGCGTCTGCACCAGAGGAAGAGGAAAGCCTTGATGACAGTCAGCCATTGTCTGGTCAGGGCAGTGTACAGGACAAGGTAGCGGGCGAAGAGGAGGTGGAGGATGAGGAGGATGATGGGGATGAGTATATTTTTAATGAGGAAGCTTTCCCGGGGTCATTGGAAATTGGTGGCGTGGCAAGGGCAGGTTCTGGTTTTTTGAGGGACACAAGTGACGTAGATTTGCCTGCAACTGCCCCTCAACCAAGCACAACCGCAGATTTGACAACTGGAACTTTGGCCCACATGGCGGATTATGCCTTGCGTATCCTCAAAAGGGACACACGCATTACAAAAATGATGAACGATGACGATTACTGGTTGGCCTGCCTCCTTGATCCTCGCTATAAAGGCAAATTGCAAAATATTATGCCACATGAGAACTTGGAACTAATATTAGCAACAAAACAATCAACTCTTGTTGACCGTTTGCTTCTGGCATTCCCTGCACACAGCGCCCGTGATCGTTCTCACACGAGCTCCAGGGACCAGCAGACCAGAGGTGTTAGAGGGGCAGAAATCAGAAGTGGCGTTGGCCAGAGGGGTTTTCTGACCAGGTTGTGGAGTGATTTTGCTATGACCGCAGACAGGACAGGTACTGCAGTATCAATTCAAAGTGACAGGAGACAACATTTGTCCAGTATGGTTACAAACTATTTTTCATCCCTTATCGACGTTCTCCCTCAACCGTCATTCCCATTTGATTACTGGGCATCCAAATTAGACACCTGGCCAGAATTGGCAGAATATGCATTGCAGGAGCTTGCTTGCCCGGCAGCTAGTGTCCTATCAGAAAGAGTATTCAGTGCTGCAGGTTCAATACTAACTGAAAAAAGGACTCGTCTGGCTACCCAAAATGTAGATGATCTAACCTTCATTAAAATGAACCACAACTGGATTTCGAAATCTTTTGCCCCACCTTGCCCGGCTGACACCTAACTTTCCTATGAAAAGGTCTTGCCTGTGGACTCTTCTGAATGACTTTTCCAATCTCGTAATTTTCTGCACCTGATTGTCCAGCATACGACATGTTTACTCCTAACAAAATGGCCAAACTCCCCACACGGGGCCGTGGTATCGCCACTTTGCGCCAGCACCCGTGAGAGTGCTGTTTGTCTGAAGAGGTGGGTGTGCCCGCTTTTGGTCGACGGCACTGCCACTGGGTCCCTCATAGTACAATAAAGTGTCTCTGGCGGTGGTGGTGCGCACCCAACGTCAGACACACCATTGTAATATGAGGGGCCCTGGGCCTGTACCGCCGGCCACAAGACAGTTCCCCCCCCCAGCTCAAACAGTGCTCTACCACTAGCAAAATTATCTCTCACAGCTTCACCAATGTTTAGTCTATGCGCTGACATCCTTCAATGCCTGGCACTGACAATACCATTGTTTTGACATTTTTGTTATGTTAGGCCTTCGAAGCCTGTCTGCGGTCCGTTCTTTCTACAACTACTACACTGACCAGGCCACTGCTGGCCGTGTTCCCCTGGAACCAATTTAAACTTGCCTACAGCCAGCCCAATTTTGTTATGTTAGACCTTCTTAGCCTGTCTGCCGTCACTCCTTCCACTAGACTTCCACTGACCAGACCACTGTTGCCCGTGTACCCCTGGAACCAATTTTAAATTGCCAACAGCCAAATGTTATTATGTTAGGCCTTTGATGCCTGTCTGCCGTCACTCCTTCCACTAGACTTCCACTGACCAGACCACTGTTGCCCGTGTACCCCTGGAACCAATTTTAAATTGCCAACAGCCCAATGTTATGATGTTAGGCCTTTGATGCCTGTCTGCCGTCACTCCTTCCACTAGGCCTCCACTGACCTGTCTACTGCTGCCCGTGTTCCCATGGAACCAATTGTAAATTGCCTACAGCCAGCCCATTTTATTACGTTAGGCCTTCGAAGCCTGTCTGCGGTCCCTCCTTCCACTAGGCCTCCACTTACCTGTCTACTGCTGCCCGTGTTCCCCTGGAACCAATTTTAAATTGCCTACAGGCAGCCCAATTTATTATGTTAGGCCTTCGAAGCCTGTCTGCGGTCCCTCCTTCCACTAGGCCTCCACTTACCTGTCTACTGCTGCCCGTGTTCCCCTGGAACCAATTTTAAATTGCCTACAGCCAGCCCATTTTATTATGTTAGGCCTTCGAAGCCTGTCTGCGGTCCCTCCTTCCACTAGGCCTCCACTGACCTGTCTACTGCTGCCCGTGTTCCCCTGGAACCAATTTTAAATTGCCTACAGCCAGCCCATTTTATTATGTTAGGCCTTCGAAGCCTGTCTGCGGTCCCTCCTTCCACTAGGCCTCCACTTACCTGTCTACTGCTGCCCGTGTTCCCCTGGAACCAATTTTAAATTGCCTACAGGCAGCCCAATTTATTATGTTAGGGCTTCGAAGCCTGTCTGCGGTCCCTCCTTCCACTAGGCCTCCACTGACCTGTCTACTGCTGCCCGTGTTCCCCTGGAACCAATTTTAAACTGCCTACAGGCAGCCCAATTTATTATGTTAGGGCTTCGAAGCCTGTCTGCGGTCCCTCCTTCCACTAGGCCTCCACTGACCTGTCTACTGCTGCCCGTGTACCCCTTGAACCAACATCATAAAATAAAAAAAAAAGTATTTTGCTTATAAAAAAGAAAATACTGGTGAGATATCAAATGCAGACATTTTAACATTAAAAACAAACACACAACTAAAATCTGGTACAGTACTAAAAATGGCCACCAGCTACAATTACTTTATCCTGCAAGTATTTAACTGAAAGGTTTTTTAAATTGAAAACACAGATATGGCATCCACCGAGTGTTGTCCTGTCGCGTCTTCTTTATATTATTGCCGAGAAGATGCAAAACAATGAAAATAATAAAATCATTAATTACCAAAATAATAGAGAAAGTCAACACCACATTGCAAATAAACATTCATTCCAAATAAAGAAGCAGGGCGCGTCCGAGGGTGAGTATATACCTAATAAGAATATAATCACCCTCGGACGCGCAATGCTTATTTCCAACAGCCTTCCTTCCTAAGAATCAGCCCTTCCGTGGTGTAGAGAGACGTTGTGTTACACTTCAAGGTGTTCCCCAGGTTGTCTTTCCTGAGCTTCGATCTTCCGGCTCTCGTTTAGTAGTTCTTGGAAACTACACTGCATTAGGCCTTCAAATTGGGTATGGGGTGTAGAGAGAGGGTGTGTTACACTCCAAGGTGTTCCCCAGGTTGCCTTTCCTGAGCTTCGATCTTCCGGCTCTCATTTAGTAGTTATTGGAAACTACGCTGCATTAGGCCTTCAAATTGGGTATGGGGTGTAGAGAGAGGGTGTGTTACACTCCAAGGTGTTCCCCAGGTTGCCTTTCCTGAGCTTCGATCTTCCGGCTCTCGTTTAGTAGTTCTTGGAAACTACACTGCATTAGGCCTTCAAATTGGGTATGGGGTGTAGAGAGAGGGTGTGTTACACTCCAAGGTGTTCCCCAGGTTGCCTTTCCTGAGCTTCGATCTTCATGCTCTCGTTTAGTAGTTGTCGGAAACTACGCTGCATTAGGCCTACAAATTGGGTATGGGGTGTAGAGAGAGGGTTTGTTACACTCCAAGGTGTTCCCCAGGTTGCCTTTCCTGAGCTTCGATCTTCCGGCTCTCGTTTAGTAGTTGTTGGAAACTACGCTGCATTAGGCCTTCAAATTGGGTATGGGGTGTAGAGAGATGGTGTGTTCCACTCCATGGTGTTCCCCAGGTTGCCTTTCCTGAGCTTCGATCTTCCGGCTCTCGTTTAGTAGTTCTTGGAAACTACACTGCATTAGGCCTACAAATTGGGTATGGGGTGGAGAGAGATGGTGTGTTACACTCCAAGGTGTTCCCCAGGTTTCCTTGCCATTGCTTCGGTCTTCCGACTCTCGTTTAGTAGTTGTAGAAAAGTACACTGCATTAGGCCTACAAAATGGGTATGGGGTGGAGAGAGATGGTGTGTTACACTCCAAGGTGTTCCCCAGGTTGCCTTTCCTGAGCTTCTATCTTCAGGCTCTCATTAAATTGTGGTTAAATGGAACAACTGCATTTGGCGTACTAGTTGGTTTGGGGCCTACTATCGGTGTCTGCCACTCCTTGCTGTTCTCCTGGTTTCCTGTCCTGAAATTCCATTTTCAGGCTCTCGTTAAGTAGTTGTTAATGTTAGACTGCATTTGGCCTACTAGTTGGGTTGGGGCCTACTATCGGTGTCTGCCACTCCTTGCTGTTCTCCTCCACTGAACAAAGCTGTGCCGCCTGTTTACTACGGTTGCCAATTTTGAACTGCATTTCGACTACTTACTGATTTGGCCCTACTCTCTGTGTCAGCCTCTCATTCCAGTTGTCCTCCACTGCAATGCCCCCTGGTTATTCCTGTGTTACCAATTTTGAACTGCATTTAGCCCACTTTATTCTTTGGGCCTATATCTGTGTTTCCACTTCATCGTGCCCATTGCCCAGCCAGTGATAGATGAGTCTGCTGGTACATTGACCCATAACGCAACATTCCCCGTGCATGCTACACAACAACATTGTGACCCTGCTGAAAGTCAGGTTGCTCTTCCCGCATACCATACCACCTTACAGGGGGACAAAGAGGAAGGTGCAGATGAAAGTGCAGGTTCCTTCATCAGGTGGGGGGAGGAATACTAGTTGGCGACGTCACTGGCACAGGGCCTCTCATAGTACGCAAAAGTGTTGCTGCCGGTGGGAGGCGCCCCCGCCGTGCAAACACACCGCTGTACTTTGAGGGGCCCTGTGCCAGTGCCAATGCCAACAAGTGGGCCCCCCCTGCTTGCTCAGGATCACAGCACTTGCAAAGTTGAAATACTTACCTCTCCCTGCTCCACTGCCGTGACGTGGTCCAGATTTCCTGGGCCCACTAATTACTTGAACCAGCCCTACCCCACACAACTTTAGCCAAATGACCCCCAATTTCAAATGCCTTCCAATTATTATAAGGTAAATTACGCTTGACAAGCTTCATTAAGAAGAATGGATGGTTTTGACATTAAAATGGGCACTCTAGGTGTTTTCCTGGCCCCCACTCACTGCCGACTATGCTGCCCCATTGACTTGCATTGGGTTTCGTGTTTCGGTCGATCCCGACTTTTCGCCATAATCGGCCGATTTCACTCGACCCGACTTTTGAGATAGTCGGGTTTCGCGAAACCCGGCTTGACTCTAAAAAGGTCAAGGTCGCTCAACTCTATTATAGCAAGTGGAATAAATATCCTTTCAAGTAGGATACATGTTTGATGAAAACAGAGAGGAGAGTCCATGAGAGGCCATAGAAGATGTTATTCCTGTTCTTTTCAGAAAGACAATTCCTTCCTCCGGAGATGAGAGAGTGAACAATTTTGATGCAAATTTCACTTGTAGATTGGAAGTCATAGTCCATTGGTAAGATATCCCAGCGCGTAAGAGATCCCGTGTGGTTTGAGAGAATGATCTTCATTTTTGTAGGGTATCTTTGGACAAGTCCTTTAAAAAAAGATAAATTATTGTACGGAGATGGAAGAAGTTTTGAGTCTCTTGTCAGAATAAGGAGATCGTTCTTTACCCCAATAGGATAAAAAGACACAATAACATCTCGAGCAATGTTAATAGGGAGAGAGAACAGCCTGCGAATTCTGAAAACCTCACTCAGTTTTTTTCTTTATTTTAAGGTAGTAAGTGAAAAATCATTGTAGAAATATAGTCCTTTATTATTATTATTATTATTTATTTATATATATAGCACCATTAATTCCATGGTGCTGTACATGAGAAGGGGTTACATTAAAATACAAATATCACTTACAGTAAATAAAACTAACAATGACAGACTGGTACAGAGTGAAGAGGACCCTGTCCTTGCAGGCTTACATTCTACAGGATTATGGGGAAATAGACAGTAGGTTGAGGGTTGCAGTAGCTCCAATGGTGTTGAGCTGGCCATGTGGTCTTTACAGGCTGTAAGCTTCCTTGAAGAGGTGGGTTATCAGGTTCCGTCTGAAGTATCTGAACATGGTTGATAGTCGGACATGTTGGGGAAAGAATTCCAGAGGATGGGGGATATTCGGGAGAAGTCTTGGAGGCGATTGGGTGAGAAGCAAATAAGCGTGGAGGAGAGAAGGAGGTCTTGGGAGGACCGGAGATTATGTGAGGGAAGATATTGAGAGATTAGTGTGGAAATATACAGAGGAGAAAGGTTATGGATGGCTTTGTAGGTCAGTGTTAGTAATTTAAACTGGATACGCTGGGAAATTGGGAGCCAGTGAAGGGGTTTGCAAAGCAGGAGTGTAGCAAGGAGAGAGATTAATTAGTCGGGCAGCAGAGTTAGGGATGGACTGGAGGGGTGCGAATGCTGGACCGGCTCTGGAATTCCCCTGATTTTTATGTTGTTTTTCCTTTGAAAATCTTCATAATTAGCCATCTGGTTTCTAAAGGAGATGATGTCTTTTTGAATCTTCTCCAGAGAATCTGAGAGTATGGGTAGACTTTGAGCATGAATAGATGGCGAGATCTGATGATTTTTGTATAAAGAATCTGTTATTTTTGGATCTTGAAGAGGAACATCAGAGACCTTAGTAGAGTTTAAGTTAGGGTCTTTAACTATGAAAGATAATGTATATTTAAAGAGCTTCTTGATAAAAAGACTCAGAGGCTTTTACTGTATTTGTTTGTTGACGATCGGATATTTTAAATTTGTTTTCAAATATATTAGTACCCTTTCCCAAGATATTTGCCGATGTTAAAAGGGCTTTACAGATATTAATCATAAAGCACTCTGATGGATAGTCGTCTGAAGCTGGTATGTTGTCTGTTAAAGAAATATTAGAGATATGGTCCCCAAGTCCAGCGCCAAATTTCTCTTGACCCAAATTAATTTTATTTGGCTGAAGTAGGGATTTTTCTATGGGTTCATGAATCTGATGACTAATAGAATTCTCTGAGGAAGAATGTTGGGCTGAAATTTCGTCAGAATCTGTATCATTGGTAAAAATCAATATCCCCATATTCAGAGGAACCCGACATTTCAGTAAACTCTTCTGAGTGGACACTCTCTAGCCCTTCCATTGAATTAGAATTAACTGTGTCATGGTTTAAATCCAGCTGATCCGTTTGATCATCTATGTCGATGCTATTTTGATTATCTGGTTCCATAGTACAGTAGTAGTAATTAATTCTTCAAAGCTTTTAACACAGAGAAGCCTGGTTTCATCTGTTATAGATTTTTGATATGCCAACATTTGTTTAAAAGGGTCGCTTTCATTTATGTAGGGCATAGATTTATAATCCAAGGTTTTAGTATTTAGCTGAGTACTATTAGTAGGAGAGTCAGCCAAATTGTTGCATAGTCCCATGTCATCGGTCATACTTTGGTATTGCTTTTTTAATTTTGGGGATAATATTTGCAGCTTTAGGGGTGGCACAATCCCTTGGTGTATAAGAGGACTGGTCGCAGCCATTCCAATGTATTAATAAAGTTCCTTTGTCAGATGGGCTTCTGTACGGTTGCCTCTTATTGTCAGGGTCACCGTGTATTTCCTCAGTGATTTTTGGGGTGATATGAGGAGGTTTAAGGGGGCCACATCTCCTTAAAATAGGAAAAGGCTGTGTGGCGTCATATGGCTGTAGCGGTGTTCTACGCATCACCTCCAGCAGCAGCTGCACATTCACACCGCTCTGATCCTCTTCCTCCCCACTACACTCACCTCATGATGAGGTAAATTTTCACTCAAGTCTCTCTGATCTGGCAGGGCCCCAAAGAAATTTCCTTCCACCGGAGCAGAGGGAAATCCCACCTGCAGGTCCCATAGCGGCGAGACGCTCTCCTCCCTCGCCGATGCCGCAGTACTTGCCTGGCCTCTTCTGTCTTCACCAGCAGTCGGCGAGGATATCTCCGCATCACACTGGATCCCGTTCCTCTGGTCCTCGTTCACCACCAGTGTCTTTGCTGATGTCACCCGGCACCTCTCCTTCACAGCAGCCGACGATGACTCATCGCGGCCGCTGTCTTTTCTCTATCCTGAGTCCCAGCTGTCAGGGAGAACTCCTGAGATCCTCCCTGACACCGGAGCAGAAGGGGCTCTCTTCACACAGGTCTGCGCAGCTTTTCCTGTGGGGACAAAATGCTTCAGAGCTCCAGCTCTCTCTGCTCAGGGGGGTGATGGCGTCTCCGTGGCAATCTCCCCTCAGGTCTGCCTGTGATGCGGCCATATTGCCTGGTGGCCTTATAGCAGAGTAGCTGCAGAACCTGTTTTCTTGGCGAAATCCACTTTAGTCTTCATTTTAATAGTTGCT
Organism: Ranitomeya imitator; assembly: GCF_032444005.1. Classification (NCBI taxonomy): domain Eukaryota; kingdom Metazoa; phylum Chordata; class Amphibia; order Anura; family Dendrobatidae; genus Ranitomeya; species Ranitomeya imitator. The sequence continues at coordinate 60,486,696 of NC_091289.1, forward strand.
GGCATGATCCAGATGATTTTCCAAGACTTTTAGTTCATAAATTCCACTTTACATATGTCAATAGTAGCTTCATATACGGAATTCCCAGGAGCTCTGCAAGAACACGTCTGCTACTGTCCCCCGCAAACCATGCCCCCTAGAGAATATATTTGTAACATATCAAATGCTTCTCCAATGCTATTGGATTATGGTTAAATACATAGGCAGACATACCGCCGGTTCAACCGGTGCAGCTGCAACGGGGCCCGGAGACTTCGGGGGGCCCCTGCAGGGTGGCTAATAATGAGGGCAATCTAGCCAGTTTATCCAGCCCTGAGGCTCTGGGAAGCCCCTGACCAGATTGCCATCATGTGCGGCAGGCAGGGAGCAATTCCTGCAGCTCCACTACCTGCAAGAGAAAATGGCAGCGGAGCTGCAGGGAATGGATCCATCCTGCTTCCTGCCCGCGCATCCTGTCTCACACAGCAATGGCTGAATGACATCATCATTCAGCTCCACGGCTGTGAGAGACAGGAAGCTGCTGGCAATGGTGGAGCTTCAGGACACCGTGCGCAGAGGTGAGATGAGGTGTGTGTGAATATATATGTGTGTGTCTGTGTGTGCAGAGAGGTGAATGGTGCTGTGTGTATGTATGTGTGTGTGTGTGTGTCTGTGTGTGCAGAGAGGTGAATGGTGCTGTGTGTGTGCAGTTAGGTGAATGGTGCTGTGTGTGTGTGTGTAGATGGAGGAGAGGGCAATGATGGGGATGATGGGGCAGAAGGCAATGATTGGGTTGACGGAGAAGGAAATGATGGGGTGATGGGGCAGAAGGCAATGATTGGGTTGACAGAGAGGGCAATGATGTGGTGATGGGGCAGAAGGCAATGATTGGGTTGATGGAAAGGTCAATGATAGGGGTGGTTGGGGAATAAAGCAATGATGGGGTGGTGGAAAGGGCAATAATTGGGGTGTTGGGGGAGGAGGAAATGATGGAGGTGGTGAATGGGCAATAATGGGGGTGGTGGTGAGGAGGAAATGATGGAGGCAGTGTAATGGGCAATGATGGGGGTGGTGGGGGAAAAGACAATGATGGTGGTGGTGGAAACGGCAATGATGGGGATGGTAGGGGAGGAGGAAATTATGTAGGTTGTAGAATGGGTAATGATGGGGAGGAGACAATGATGATGGCAGTGGAAAGGACAATGGTGGGGTGGTGGGGAGGAGGCAATGATGATGGTGGTGAAATGGACAATGATGGGGTGGTGGGGGAGAAGGAAATGATGGAGGTGGTGGAACGGGTAATGATGGGGTGGTGGGGGAGAAGGCAATGATGGTGGCAGTGGAAAGGACAATGATTGGGGTGGTGGGAAGGAGGCAATGATGGAGGTGGTGGAATGGGCAATAATGGTGTGGTGGGGAGAAAGCAATGATGGAGGTGGTGAGAGCAATCATGGGGGTGGGGGAGGACAATGAGGGGTATGGGGGATTGGGATGGGAGGAAGTGGGATTTATAATGGATTTAGGAACAGGGGGAGGTGGAGAAAGACAAACTTATTATCAATTATTATGTCTAACACAGTCCCTTAGTATAAAGTGTACTCTCTTATTATGTATAGCACAGTCCCTTAGTGTATAGTGTACTCACTTATTATGTTTAACACCATCCTTCGTTACATAGTTTCCTCTTTTGTTATGTATAACATTGTCCCTTATTATGGACCATCCTCTCTAGTTATATATGATGCCCTCCCTTATTATATAGCTTCCTCTGCTGTTTTGTACAGTGCTGTCTCTTACATAGTGTATTCTTGTTATTTTTGTTATTCACAGAGCCCTCTTTTATTACATAGCCCCCCTCTTGTTAGATATAAAATGACTGCTGATGGAGGAGTGGGTGACCAGACGACCAGTCCATCAGCTCCTCCTTTAGAAAAGAAGCTTTCCCATGCTCCATCAGCCATCATTGCATTATACAGCTACCAAGACAGGACGGTATGTAATATATATATATATATCTTTGTCACCTTAAAAGGAGGTTGGCTCAGACACATTTCCTGCTCAGGGGCCCCAAGCTGTCTGTGTCCACCCCTGGTTAAATATGTACCTAGTTTCCTCAGTTTTGAGAACTCAAAGATATAGGCAACACTGAAGACTGCAGACTCGGTGGTTATTAAAAGAAATTTACTGTAGCAGATGAAAAACACATCATACTTACTTCTCTTCAAAATCTGAAGATGTCCAGCAGTGTCATCAGCTCAGAACTGACAGCAGCTAATAGGACTCAGTTACACCCATTTCAGCAAATGAAGTTGGGGATTTGGTCAGGAATAATGGTGTCCTTAATGCTGAGAAATACAAGCAGATATTTATTCATCATGCAACACCCATCAGGGAGGCATCTGATCGGTTCCAAATATATTCTGCAGCAGGACCAAAAAAAAACAAAACATACAGACCGTGTCATAAAGAACTATATTCAGCGTACAAAAGAACAAGGAGTCCTAAAAGTGATATAGCCCCACCAAGCCCTGATCTCAACATCATGCGGTCTGTGTGGGAGTAAATAAACAGAAATCAGGATTTACATAAGCCTACTGCCACAATTCCACCCCTTAGTGTGTCTGGGATGCAGTTCCTTACGGTTCAACCATTCACTCTGGGACAGGAGCATACTGAAGCTGGAAACACCAAAAATAAAATGAAAAGGACAAGGGGTCAAAGACTTAAAACCAAGAAGAACCCATAAAAAAAAAAAAAAAAAAATCTTTATTAGTAGATTTAAAAATCCGTAGATTTTACACTCCCAATTAAAAACTAGGTGTTGTGTCGCACACTTTTAGGTGTCACGGTAGGGATTAAAAAATAGCAAAGATACAGACTAATATAAATTTCCCTATGCTGACCCTTTAAAATTTTCCCGAGCCCTTGCTGACCATCAGCTGGCACTAATGAGCCCTATTAGACACCCTGCCACCAATAAAGTAAAAATAAACACGTGCATAGACCACAATTGACAAATGATGATATAATAGGTGTATTGCACTAAGTACAAAGATACAATATCAGCCCCCTTAAATGATACTGTACTATACAGCAGATAGCACTGGCGGAGAAGGCAGGAACACAGGACTGGCAGGGATGACAGGAACACAGTACTGGCAGGTACGGCAGGAACACAGGACTGGCAGAGATGGCAGGAACACAGGACCGGCAAGGATGGTAGGAACACAAGACTGTCAGGTACAGCAGGAACACAGGACTGGCGGAAATAACAAGAACACAGGACAGGCAGGGATGGCAGTGAAATGACAATAAGTAACAAGCCAAATCTGAGTCTAAGCGTGGGGAGCAAAGACTGAGCCTAGGAACTGTGACAAAACACTCTGGGATCGCCTTTGCTGGGGTCAAAGGACACGTGGTTTGTGCATTGAATCTGAGGCGTACAGCAGGTTTCTGAGCAGGCTGACCTCAGGTCAGATTTATTAACGTGAAAGCAACACAAAAAACAAAACATAAAAATAAACCCTAGCCTGTCCGGCACTAACTAAACAAATACGTTGCTATCTCAACAACTGGGGGGGCTTCTCCCACCCAGCTAACATCATACAGATCTTGAGCAGAGCTCTTCACTCACGTTTGTCTCACACAGGCAGGCAATCTGTGTGCCCCAGGCAGACACTGGAAACACCCAGCTGGTCATCTTTTATTCCTGCAATCATTAACCCATTAGCACCCTGAAGATACTGAGTGGCCTAATTCAGATAGGACAAACACCTGGGCGAGATATACCTGCCTCCATCTACCACACCAGCATGAGTCTTACATATCCCCCCCCCTTGCTCAGACCACTCCGGTCGAGCAAGAACACTTTTGAAACAGTGCACTCGGGATAGGGCATCGGCGTTCCCCATCTGCACCCCAGGTCGGTGCTCCACCGTAAAAGAGTAAGCCTGCAGGGCAAGGAACCACCTGGTTACCCGACTATTACGGTCCTTGTGGAGGTGCATCCACTTGAGAGGGGCATGGTCTGTGACCAGCCTAAACTTCCTACCAGCCAGGTAATACTTGAGGGAGTCGAGAGCCCATTTAATGGCTAGGCACTCTTTTTCAACCACGGCATACCTCTGCTCATGTACATTCAGTTTCCGACTGAAATAGAGGACCGGGTGTTCGACTCCGTCCCTCACCTGGGAAAGTACAGCTCCGACACCAGTATCAGAGGCATCAGTTTGTACCACAAACTCGCTGCTGAAATCAGGAGTCACTAGTACGGGCTGAGAGCACAAAGCCCGTTTCAGGCTGTGGAAGGCCTCTTCAGCAGCTGAGGTCCATTTTACCATGATGGAACCCTTCCCCTTGGTAAGATCCGTCAAGGGAGTAGCCATGGCTGCAAAATTGGGTATGAACCGGCGATAATAGCCGGCAATCCCCAGGAAAGCCTGCACTTGTTTCTTGTTCACTGGTTGTGGCCAGCCCTGAATTGCCTGTATTTTGTCGATCTGGGGTTTAACCACTCCTTGGCCAATCACGTAGCCCAAGTATCGGGCTTCTTCAAGCCCGATGTGGCATTTCTTGGGGTTTGCCGTTAAACCTGCATCTCGCAGGTCATCAATCACGGCTTGTACCTTCTGGAGATGAGTTTCCCAGTCCATGCTGTAAATTACGATGTCATCCAGGTAGGCAGAAGCGTACTGTCTGTGAGGCCTCAAGACTCGATCCATCAATCTCTGGAACGTTGCGGGAGCTCCGTGAAGTCCAAACGGCATATAGACATACTGGAACAGACCTTCCGGTGTAGCAAATGCCGTCTTCTCTCTGGCCGCCTCGGCCAGAGGAATCTGCCAGTACCCCTTTGTTAAATCCAGGGTCGTAATGTATCGGGCTTTACCAAGCCGGTCGATCAACTCATCGACCCGGGGCATAGGGTACGCATCAAATTTAGAAACTGAATTCAGTTTCCTAAAGTCATTACAAAACCGGATGGAGCCATCCGGTTTAGGTATCAACACAATTGGACTGGACCAGGCGCTGTGTGACTCCTCAATGACTCCTAAGTCCAACATTGCCATCACTTCCCGGGAGACGGCTTCACGGCGGGCTTCCGGAATCCGGTAGGGCTTCACATGAACAGTGACGCCAGGCTCTGTGACAATCTCATGTTTCACCAACTTCGTCCGGCCAGGTTTTTCGGAGAAAAACTGTCGGTTCTGTAACAAAAATTGCTTAACCTCAGATTTTTGTCGTTCTGAGAGAGTCTCAGCAACCTGCACCTCTGGTACAGTAGGTGAACAAACCGGACGGGGCAGATCCGCCGTTAGGGCAGAGCGGTCTTTCCAGGATTTTATCAGATTCAAATGATAAATCTGTTCCGGTTTTCTCTTACCCGGCTGGTACACTTTATAGTTCACTTCACCAACTCTTTCTCGGACCTCAAATGGGCCCTGCCATTTCGCCAGGAATTTACTATCCACCGTAGGGATTAGGACCAACACCCTATCGCCGGATGCAAATGTACGGACCTTAGCGCCTCTATCATAACTTTGCCTCTGGGCTCCCTGGGCCTGTAACATATGGTCCCTAACAATGGGCATGACAGCAGCAATACGATCCTGCATTTGTGTTACATGGTCGATCACCGTTTTAAAGGGAGTGACTTGACCTTCCCAGGTTTCTTTTGCGACGTCCAGCAGTCCCCGGGGACGACGGGCGTACAACAGTTCGAAAGGCGAAAATCCTGTGGAAGACTGGGGAACTTCCCTAATGGCAAACAGCAAATAGGGTAACAAGTAATCCCAGTTCTTCCCATCTTTGTCTATCGCCTTCCGGAGCATCTGTTTTAAGGTTTTGTTGAAGCGCTCAACCAGGCCATCTGTTTGAGGGTGATAGACAGACGTACGCAACGGGTCTATTTGTAAGAGCCTGCAGAGCTCCTTCATTACCCTCGACATAAAGGGAGTCCCCTGGTCGGTGAGTATCTGTTTTGGAATTCCCACCCGACTAAACACTTGTACCAATTCCTTGGCGATCGTCTTGGTAGCTGTGTTACGCAAAGGGACGGCTTCCGGGTAACGAGTGGCATAGTCCACGATGACGAGGATATGTTGGTGCCCACGTGCGGATCGGGGAAGGGGCCCAACCAAATCCATCCCAATTCTCTCAAAAGGGACCCCGATGATAGGAAGGGGTACCAAAGGGCTACGGAACTGAGATTTAGGGGCCGCGATTTGGCACTCTGGACAGGACTCACAATAGTTACGCACATCACAATGTATTCCAGGCCACACAAAACAATGCAATATCCTTTCTGTGGTTTTCTGTACCCCCAGATGTCCCCCCATTATATGTCCGTGGGCCAAATCCAGTACCTTCCGCCGATAAGGTTTGGGTACCACTAACCGTTGCACTGTGTCTTCCCCTTTTTTTTCTACCTGGTAGAGCAAATCATTTTCAAGAACCATATACGGGTACGCTAGCCTAGTGTCAGGTTCTACGGGTACCCCATCTATCATTTTTACATTTTTCCTAGCCGGAGTCAGGGTAGGATCTTTCATTTGCTCGCTGTGGAAGTCATCCACCTGGACTCCCAAATCTGGCAGGCAGGGTGCCGGATGGCTGTCTGCCTCCGCCTCTCGCTGAGGTTCCTCAGTTTCCTCTGTTTCCCCCGCCATGACGGAGAAGGGGTACTGAAGGTTAGATTCACTAACCTCCCCAGCAACATCTTCCTGTGGGGTCTCCTCTAGGGACTCGGGACCTCCAGATGGCATGGGAGAAGATTCACGGGTACAGCTACCGTGAAGGAGTAACTGATTCTCCCACAACTGCCAGAAATAGGGAAAATCCCTGCCCAGGATTACATCATGTAACAATGCGGGAACGAGTCCCACTTTGTGCTGCACTGACCCATAGGGAGTAGAAATCCATATGACCGCTGTTAAGTACGAGCGGGTGTCACCATGCACACACGTCACAGAAAACTTGTCAGACGGACCAGACGGAAGTGCCACCAGACTAGCTTTCACCAGAGTCACCACACTTCCAGAGTCTAGTAATGCCACAACATTTTTCCCATCAACAGATAATTCACACAGGTGTTTCACTGTATCATTCTGACCCGCATTCACACTCACTAGCTGTGTAACCAAAGACATGCGTTTTCTAGAGTCTATAACGTCGCACTGCATGGGTTCAGCGGTAACAGGACAGTTCGCAGAAACATGACCCTTCTCATGGCAGCGGAAACACCTAACAGGTCCCCTACTGAGACCACCGTCCAATACTCTTGGTCTCGGAGTGCGAGCAGTCCCGGACTCCTCCCCCACAGTTTTAAGCGATTTTCCTTCACCCGTGGTCCCTGGAACAGTCTTACCGGTTCCACGAGGAGGAGGCACAGTCCGGGGTTTGGCGGTGTCGTCGGGAAGTCCTTCTGCCACGGAATAACGCTCGACCAACTCCACAAGTTGATCCGCTGTCGTGGGATTTCCTTGGCTTACCCACCTTTTCAGCGCTGGGGGTAGTACTCTCAGGTACTTGTCCAGGACAACCCGCTGGATTATTTCGGGTATTGTCAGTACCTCGGGTTGCAGCCATTTCTTTGTCAAGTAGATCAGGTCGAACATCTGAGACCGCGCTGGTTTATCTTGCTGGTATGTCCACTGATGTACCCTCTGTGCACGGACAGCCGTCGTCACACCCAGCCGGGCCAGGATCTCAGCTTTCAGCTTCTCAAAGTCCTGAGCGACCTCCGGGTCCAAATCATGGTAAGCTTTTTGGGCCTCGCCGGAGAGAAACGGGGCAATCAAATCGGCCCATCGTGCCTTCGGCCACTTCTCTCTCAATGCCGTCCGCTCAAAAGTTGTCAGATATGCCTCGACGTCATCTTCTGCAGTCAGCTTTTGCCAGTATCGACTCACATGGATCCTTCTGGACTCTGCTTCCGGGTCAGCGTCAGGCATGCTCACCAGGCGCTGCGCCACCTGTTGGAGAAGTTGGCGGTCTGCAACTGTCATGTCCAGTAACTCCTTCAGCTGTGCGGCCATCAAGCGATTAGCTTCGTGCTGTGCGGCAGTGGCCTGCTGCTGTACGGCAGTGGACTGTACTAAGGCTTTCACCACGTCTTCCATGCTGTCGCCTGTGCCACGGTATGCCCGCGTTCTCCACCACAATGTGACAAAACACTCTGGGATCGCCTTTGCTGGGGTCAAAGGACACGTGGTTTGTGCATTGAATCTGAGGCGTACAGCAGGTTTCTGAGCAGGCTGACCTCAGGTCAGATTTATTAACGTGAAAGCAACACAAAAAACAAAACATAAAAATAAACCCTAGCCTGTCCGGCACTAACTAAACAAATACGTTGCTATGTCAACAACTGGGGGGGCTTCTCCCACCCAGCTAACATCATACAGATCTTGAGCAGAGCTCTTCACTCACGTTTGTCTCACACAGGCAGGCAATCTGTGTGCCCCAGGCAGACACTGGAAACACCCAGCTGGTCATCTTTTATTCCTGCAATCATTAACCCATTACCACCCTGAAGATACTGAGTGGCCTAATTCACATAGGACAAACACCTGGGCGAGATATACCTGCCTCCATCTACCACACCAGCATGAGTCTTACAGAACCTAAGGAGACGCCAGCAAAAAGCCGGTGAAAGCAATAGACGCAAAGGCGTCTTACCAGGAGAAAGGCAGGGGAGAAATACCCAACGGGTGCCGCCATATTGGGGGCGGAGCCACCGGGTTACGACCTCCCAGAAGCCCCAGCGGTGAGAGGAGCGCGTCTGCGCATGCGCGGACCGCTGAAGAGATGAGCACCAGAGAATCCAGACGCAGAGGAGCGAGAAGGAGCGTCGGGAGCACGCCGGCCAGAAAGGTAAGTATGAGGCGGCGTAACAGTACCCCCTTTTTTACCCCCTCTCTTTAAAACTGGAAAGCAACCTCCTCAAGATTAGAGGTGCATTGATATTCTCTAGAGCTTCCCAGGACCTTTCTTCGGGTCCAAAGCCCTTCCAATCAATTAAATAAAAAGTCCTACCTTTAACAGATTTTTTTGCGAGAATATCCTTAACTTCAAAAGAGGCATCAGAAGAAATGGGTAGGTGAGAATGTGACAGAACAGAATGAAAATGATTAAAAATTGCGGGTTTGAGGAGTGATACATGAAAAGTGTTAGGAATGCGTAATGAAGCAGGCAACTTCAACTTATAGTCTACGTCATTAATTAAGCTAGAAATCTCAAATGGACCGATGTAACGTGGACCTAACTTTTAAGAGGGAATCTTGAGCCTGATGTAGCGAGTCGAAAGCCAGACCTTATCACCAGGCTGATATGGAGGAACATGTAAACGTCTCTTGTCAGCATACCTTTTCATTCTGCTACTAGCCTTCTCAAGCGCCTCCTTAGCTTCCTGCCAAATATTGGAAAATTCCAAGGACAAGGAATCTGCCGCTGGTACACCTGAGGTGGGGAGAACAGGAAGAGGAATGCTGGGATGTTGCCCAAAAACAATAAAAAAGGGAGACTTAGACGAAGATTCACTAGTGTGATTATTATAGGCAAATTCTGCCCAGGGAAGAAGAGACACCCAGTCATAATGATGAGCATTGGTAAAATGGCGGAGATAAGATGTGAGAATTTTATTTACTCACTCCACTTGGCCGTTGGACAGGGGATGGTATGCAGAAGAAAAATCCAGCGGTACCTTTATAAGTCCACAAAGGGCTCTCCAAAAATGGGAGGTAAACTGAACTCCTCGGTCGGACATGATTTGCTGAGGGAATCCATGAAGTCGAAATGTAAAAAGATTTTTGCTAGGTCAGGAGCTGAAGGTAGACCAGGTAAAGAGATGAAGTGGGCCATTTTGGAAAATCTATCGACCACTACCAATATTGCTGTGCAATTAGAAGATCTCGGTAAATCGGTGACAAAGTCCATCGCAATATGACCCCAGGGAACAGAAGGCACGGGAAGTCGATGCAGATATCCCGAAGGAAGCTGTCGAGGAACTTTGATCCTAGCACACAAGGAACAGGAAGCAATGAAATCCAAGACATCCTGGCGAAGAGAAGGCCACCAATAATGTTGAAAAATCAGGTAGAGAGTCTTCTTGCCCCCAACATGACCAGCGAAGAGGGAGGAATGACCCCAACGTAAAACTTTCATCTTGTCATGATTAGACACGAAGGTTTTTCCTGGAGGAGTAGTGATCACATCCAGGGGAGCCAAAGAAACAATCTTAGCAGGATCCAGAATATGCCCTGGTCTCTCCTCTTCATCCAGTGGTTGAAAAGATCTTGAAAGAGTGTCAGCTTTGATGTTTTTATTTTCAGGTCGGAAATGTAACTCAAAGTTGAAACGTCCGAAGAACAAAGACCATCTGGCTTGCCGAGGGTTCAGCCTTTTGGTGGACTTGACATAGGCTAGATTCTTGTGATCCGTGTTATGAACTGGTGGTTTAGAACCACAATGGACCTGGTGGTTAAGAGCACACAAAATGACCTGATAGTTACTAATAACATAGGACGAGCTCTGAGACGTGGGAACTCTGCTGACCGCAATCCCTAATCCTATCATACCACACTAGAAGTAGCCGTGGAGCGCTCCTGACCAGACCTAGGCGCCTCGGCACAGCCTAAGAAACTAGCTAGCCCTGAAGATAGAAAAATAAGCCTACCTATTCACAACAGATCCGTAAAAATAATGAATGGATGCACAGCCCCTTCAAGAAGATACCGCCACTCCTCCAAGGCCAATTTAATAGCCAATAATTCCTTGTCACCGATGGAATAATTACGCCCTGGAGAAGAAAATGCTTTGGAGAAGAACCCACAGGAAACTAATTGACCAAAGTTAGACCTCTGTAAAAGTTCAGCTCCAGCTCCAATAGATGACGCATCCACTTCAAGAATAAATGGTCTATTAGTATCCGGTCGATGAAGCACAGACACAGAAGAAAATTCACGCTTCAGGGTTTGGAAGGCAGTTTCGGCCTCCGGAGGCCAAAGATTAGGATCGACTTCCTTTGTGAACTAGAGCAGAAATTGGTTTAGTCAAAGAGGAGAAATGAGGGATAAATTATCTATAATAATTGGTGAAGCCAAGAAATCGCTGAATAGCCTTTACCCCCGAAGGACGTGGCCAATTCAGAACGTCAGACACCTTCTCAGGATCCATCTTCAGCCATCCTTAGAAACAATATAACCCAGGAAAGGTACGGAAGACTGTTCAAAGACACATTTCTCAATATTCGCGAAGAGATGATTCTCCCTTAAACGTAGTAAAACTTGGCGAACGTCTCGTCGATGAATGGATAAATCTGGAGAGAAAATGAGGATGTTGTCCAAGTACACTACGACACTAGTATAGAGGCAATTTCGAAAGATATCGTTGACTAACTCTTGGAACACAGCAGGAGCATTACAAAGCCCAAAAGGCATTACCAAATACTAGTAGTGACCGTCCCGAGTGTTGAATGCGGTTTTCCACTCGTCCCCCACACGGATACGAACCAAGTTGTAGGCTCCCCGAAGATCTAACTTGGTAAAAATTCATGCTCCCCTCAGGCGGTCGAAGAGTTCTGAAATAAGAGGCAAAGGGTATTTATTCTTCACAGTGATGTTATTTAACCCCCCTTAGTCAATGCAAAGGCGAAGGGTACCATCCTTCTTTTTCACAAAAAAGAAACTTGCTCCAGCTGGAGACGAAGATTTTCGAATGAAACCTCTAGTAAGGTTCTCCTGAATATAGTCCGACATAGCTTGAGTTTCTGCAGGCGAGAGAGGATAGATTCTTCCTCTAGGAGGAGTGGTACCAGGTACGAGGTCTATAGGACAGTTGTAGGGTCGATGTGGCGGATGAGTCTCTGCATCCTTTTTGTCAAAAACATCTGCAAAAGAAGAATAAACAGAGGGCAACCCAGAAGGGATGGGGAAGAGACAGGGGACACCAACAGGACGCACCGGCAGCAGACAACGAGTCCAACAGGAATCCCCCCAACGAAGAATGTTGCCCCTATGCCAATCTAAGAAAGGTTCGTGGACCCGTAACCACGGAAGGCCGAGGAGAATAGGATGGGAGATGTTGGCTAAAACAAAAAACGAAATCCTCTCCCTATGAAGAGCCCCATCTTGAAGCTCTACAAACTGCGTAACTTGAGTTATAGTCTCTTGCAGAGGCCTCCCGTCTACGGAAGTGAGAAAAAGAGGATTCTCTAAAGACCTAACAGGAACAGAAAATGTAATTACCTCCTCTAACCTAATAAAATTTCCCGCTGCACCCGAGTCCACGTAAGCCTCAAGGAAAACACGTTTATCATGAATATGCAACAAAACAGGCAGAGTGAGTGGTTGAGAGGTTTCACATGCACCTAGGGAGGCCTCTCTTACCTGACCTAGGCAGAGGAGTTTTCCGGACGATCAGGGCAGGCTTGGAGAAGATGAGAGGAGCTTCCATACTAAAAACAGAGACCCTGGGTGCGTCTCTCCTTGCGACGTTGTTTGGAGAGATTTAAACTATCTACTTGCATTAGCTCAGGAGCAGAAACCAAAGCAGAGACTCTGGAACGTGGACTGGGAGGCCTACGGGAGGACATAGAAGAACGAGGAAATTTTCTCTCCCGAGCTCGCTCCTGAAAGCGAAGGTCGATACGTGTGGCCAAGGCAATTAAATCCTCCAAATTAGTTGGAGTATCACGGCCAGCTAGTTCATCCTTGACACAGCTAGATAACCGCTGCCAGAAAGCCCCTACCAACGCTTCATTATTCTAACCCAAGTCAGAAGATAACGTCCAAAACTGAATAGCGTATTGCCCAACAGTTAAAGACCCCTGCCGTGAATTAAACAAAGCCTCAGTGGTTGAGGGCAAATGACCTGGTTCATCAAACACTCAACGAAACGTCTCCAAAAAAGGAGTCAACTGAGTGACCAAAGGATAATCCCGCTCCAAAAGAGGATTAACCCAAGCTAGGGCCTCACCCTCCAAATGCGAAATAATAAAGGCCACATTGGCCCGATCAGTGGGGTATAACAGGGGGAGGAGCTCAAAATGAAGACGGCACTGATTAAGGAATCCCCGACATAGTTTGGAGTCTCCGTTAAAACGAAGTTGGTTTAGCCAAATGGGGAGAGGGATAAGGCGCAGGAGAAGGTGCAGGAACAGACGTGGCAGACTGAAGAGAAAGAAGTCGACTATCGACAGATGCCATATAACCCAGGATATGGGACTGGGTATCCCCGCTGTTGTACCAGTTCTTGTTGCAAACTGGCCAGCTGGGAGGCATTCCCTGGATCACAGGACTGGAGAGCAGAAAGACGGGAGTCTATAGATTTCATGAAGAACATCATCCGGGACTGATTCTCCCGCAGGAAAACAAGTTCTTTCTGAGCAGCCACAGCTCCAGCGGGATCAATAGCCGTTATGTACTATTAGAACCTGAGAAGTGGACCCTCTGGGTTGCGGCTTCAGAGCCCCCGAGGGCGAGCTGATCAGATAGTGCCACCCCCTATACAGGGAGTGTTTGGGACAGGCCCAAAGAGGATGGAGCCACAACTGCCAGAGCCAAAGGGGTGCCTGAGGACTGGGCCAAAGATGGTACTGAGGACAGGAGTGAGACGGGACCACAGAGGAGACCAGAACAGAGAAGGCCCTGGATGGGCAGGGACGGCAAGACACTGTACTGACTGGTATGGTGGAGACACACGATAGACGGAGAACAAAAGGAACACAGGACTGGCAGGAGCGGCAGGAACACAGGACTGACAGAGACGGCAGGAACACAGGACTGGCTGGGACGGCAGGAACACAGGACTGGCAGGTCTGGCAGGAACACAGGACTAGCAGGGACGGCAGGAACACAGGACTGGCAGGGACGGCAGGAACATAGGACTGGCGGAGACTGCAGGAACACAGGACTGGCAGGGATGGCAGGAGCACAGGACAGGCAGGTACTGCAGGAACACAGGACTGATGGAGACGGCAGGAACACAGGACAGCCAGGGATGGCAGGAACACAGGACTGGTAGGTACAGCAGGAACACAGGACTGGAGGAAATAACAAGAACACAGGACAGGCAGGGACGGCAGTGAAATGACAATAAGTAACAAGCCAAATCTGAGTCTAAGCGTGGGGAGCAGAGACGGAGCCTAGGAACCTAAGGAATGACAGAAAAACGACTGGCACATCCAAACTAGTGTGAATAGGTGCATACCAGGAGCAGCTACCTCCATATATAACACAAAAAAGGTTGCACTCTATCGTGCCAAAACACATCAAATATGAAATACATGAAATATGAATAGCAAAATGGCTTTTTGAACATTAGGAAAAAAATTTTGAGATGCTTAGCACAGAATTTGGCCAAATAGTGTGAGCCCGTCAACCATCGTCAAGGTGGTCTCATTAAACTGATGGGTACCTGACCTCCCTGTCCAAATGTGAACACTTACCAAAGGCTAATGTCTGTATGCTTGGGTGAATATGGACACCTCTCTCAGCAAAGCCTACATATGGGTTGGCCGGAACCAAGTGTGATTAGATGTAATTAAAAACCAGAGGTGAAGGGAGGAGTACTCAGTCAGTAAGCTAACATAGAAATGACAGAAAAACGACTGGCACATCCAAACTAGTGTGAATAGGTGCATACCAGGAGCAGCTACCTCCATATATAATATACAAAAAAAGGTTGCACTCTATCATGCCAAAACACGTCAAATATGAAATACATGAAATATATGCTTCCAGGACGACTCCACTCCCCGGAGCCTCCAACACTGACCGTCCAGGTCGACGGTCTCACAGTGCTTCCAGGACGACTCCACTCCCAGGAGCCTCCAACACTGACCGTCCAGGACCTACAGCACACAGGCTACTCAGTGGCAAAGCCCAACCATGTGCTATTCAGGAATTCCCAGGATTTCCAACACAGGCTTCCAGGGCCTTGCACTTGGACCATTCAGATCCAAACACAGGACCCATGTGACCCACACCCTGGTCACATTACATACCCGTAACCACTCCCTTGGGTGGGAGTGTGGGTGTGTGTGGCTAGTTTGTCCCACCCATCTCACATAACTAGCCCTGCCAATCTCCCATTAGAACGTACACATTTACATGTGGGACTACAGGTCCCAGACCACAATATAACTTTAGACTGACAGCGCAGAGTGTCCTCCTCTGCGACACACATACCGGCCATCTACAATTCTGCCAGACTTTGTCTCATCACAACTATGCCTCCAACTGCATCTTGAAGGGCACACGCAGCGCCCCCTGGCTGTAACATTGGTCACTGTACCACAGGTGGCATAACAGTATGTGTGTGTATGTACAGTATATGTGTGTGTGTATGTATGTACGGTATATGTGTCTGTATATGTGTTTATGTACGTATGGTATATGTGTGTGTTACTGCGTGTGTATGTGTATGTACAGTGTAGGGGTCGTGGCACCATCGGACCAGAGGTAATGTAAAGGCCCGGCACTATGCTGCTATATACTATTGACCTATCTATGGAGGTATGAATATTATGCCGTTGAGGCGAGAGAAACTTTCCATCCATGTGGTTAATGATTAGGGTGGCAGTGGGCTTTATGTTTGTGATATTTTGCCTCTGGTCTATGGTGCCTTTATTGTAGTACCATCTCCATGATTGCTGTTTAATATAATACGATGTTTTCATTATTATCAATAAAATTTATGGAATTTTTGTATGTTAAGTTCTAGTATTTGCAATTTTTTATAGGTTTATATACAGTAATGTGTGTTTTTGCACAAGGAATGAGTTTGTACATATCTCCTGATGGGCATAGGTTTTACTGATTGATATCCCTGTGCGTTGTGTGTCTAATTGGTAATGTGTATGTACAGTGTGGTGTGACTTGTGGTCGCGTGGTTAATGGGAGGTATGTGTCACAGGGATGGATGCTCCCTGCGATGCAACCCGGAGTATTTTGTCTTCAGTGCACGTGAGCACTAAAGAGATCATTTAGTGCACCTGGGTCCGGGTTGCGGGTAGCTATGAGAGATGGGAGGGTCTGGATACCCACATATCTCACTCTGAGTGGGGGCGCTCACTGTACCCTTTTCCCTGCAGGAGTTTGAGGACCTGCAGTGATGTCATAATCACGCGACAGTGCATGTGATGTTACCTCACCTGTGCGTGTGGTTTCAGGCTATCTAATGGAGGTGTGTTTGGCACATGTTAGGCTACGTTCACACTAGCGTTGTGCGCCGCTGCGTCGGCGACGCGACGCACAACGCACCGAAAAACGCGTGCAAACGCACGCAAAAACGCTGCGTTTTTCGACGCGTGCATCGTTTTTTGACGAAAATCTGACGCAAGAAAAATGCAACTTGTTGCGTTTTCTTGGTCCGACGCTAGCGTCAAAAAAGACGCACGTGTCGGAAAACGCAACAAGCAAAAACGCATGCGTCCCCCATGTTAAACATAGGGGCGCATGACGCGTGCGTCGCCGCTGCGTCGCCCGACGCTAGCGCGACGCACACTAGCCGAACGCTAGTGTGAACGTAGCCTAAGTGAGTATTTGGGAGTCTGCCAGTGTGGACAGACTTCCATGTGTCCAGGCTGGATACTACAGAGTGGTCTGTGTATGTTCTGTTTGCATTTGCTATACACTTGAACTGTTCCCGGGTCAATATGACCCGACCTATTAATTCTTGATTTTTAGCTACTCTAAGTGTTTTATTTGAATACTTTTTTCATTATTATACTGTATGTGAACATGGTTGATCATAAACAAATGCAAAATTTAAATTTAAACTTAATATTTTTTCTTCTTCATAAAAAGGTTACACAGGCTTTTAACAATTATCTTTGATTGTTGGCATTCTGCACACAAATAACAAAGAAGCTTTACATTACTATTACTAAAACATGAAATTTAACTTTTTGAAAACAATATTTATAAATCAACAAATGAAAAATCATAAAAACTTCAACCTTTTTAGAAAGAAAAAAGAGAAACTGAACATGTTCATGCATTATTACACTGAACTCAATAATAAGACACATGTCCTTTACACAGATATTTTGAACATCCAGCACATGTCAGATTAAAAACTACAACAGGAGGAAAAAAGAGGAGGAAGAAACCTCCACTATTCTAGAAAAAACACCACAGAAAAACAGGCAAAGGTGCTTACCTGTCTAGGCCTCAAATCAAATGTCAGATTAGTCTTATTGTCACAGGAAGATGGACAGAAGCTACATCTCTTCCTTTTTTTGCAGGTAGCTGTGCTGGTGGAGGCCGTAGATATGGAGTCTCTTTCTTGAGCATGCTGGACACTTTTTACTATATACTTAACAAAAAAGTGTGAAACAACTGAAAATAAGTATTAGAGCTGGTCATGCAGCGGTCATGCAGACTACCTCTTGAAGCTCATCAAGTGAATGCCAAGAGTGTGCAAAGCTGTCATCAAAGCAAAAGGTGGCTACTTTGAAGAACCTAGAATATAAGACATAATTTCAGTTGTTTCACACCTTTTTGTTAAGTATATAATTCCACATGTCTTAATTCATAGTTTTGATGCCTTCAGTGTGAATGTACAATTTTCATAGTCATGAAAATACAGAAAATCCTTAAATGAGAAGGTGTGTCCAAACTTTTGGTCTGTACTGTATGTGTGTGTATGAATGTACCTATGTATGTACAATAGAAGTGTGTATGTGCATGTATGTACGCTATATGTGTGTATGTATGTACGGTATATGTGTGTGTGGTTCATGTATGATACTGTAATTGTAAAGAATAGGAAAATCAACCAGATTCTTTAACCCCTTTCTGACCTCGGACGGGATAGTACGTCCGAGGTCAGAACTTCCGCTTTGATGCGGGCTCCGCATCAAAGCCGGGACATGTCAGCTGTTTTGAATAGCTGACATGTGCCCGCAATAGCGGCGGGTGAAATCGCGATTCAGCCGCTGCTATTAACTAGTTAAATGCTGCTGTCAAACGCTGACAGCGGCATTTAACCAGCGCTTCCGGCCTTCTGGCCAGAAATAAGCGCATCGCTGACTCTTGTCACATGATCGGGGGTCAGCGATGTTTCTGCATAGTAACCATAGAGGTCCTTGAGACCTCTATGGTTACTGATCCCGGCTAGCTGTGAGCGCCACCCTGTGGACGGCGCTCATAGCACACCTGCATTTCTGCTGCATAGCAGCGATCTGATGATCGCTGCTATGTAGCCTAGGCGATCGAGTTGCGCCAGCTTCTAGCCTCCTATGGAGGGTATTGAAGCATGGCAAAAGTAAAAAAAAAAAAAAGTTAAAAAAAAATGTGAAAAAAAATATAAAAGTTTAAATCTATCAATAAAAAAAGCATTAACCTGATCGCTAAATAGCGTAGCGAGAAAAAAATTTGAAACCCTAGAATTACTTTTTTTTGGTCGCCGCGACATTGCATTAAAATGCAATAATGGGCGATCAAAAGAACGTATCTGCACCAAAATGGTATCATTAAAAACGCCAGCTCGGCACGCAAAAAATAAGCCCTCAACCGACCCCAGATCATGAAAAATGGAGACACTACGTGTGTCAGAAAATGGCACAATTTTTTTTTGTTTTAGCAAAGTTTGGAATTTTTTTTCACCACTTAGATAAAAAAATAACCTAGACATGTTAGGTGTCTATGAACTCGAAATAACCTGGAGAATCACAATAGCAGGTCAGTTTTAGCATTTAGTGAACCTAGCAAAAAAGCCAAACAAAAAAGCAAGTGTGGGATTGCACTTTTTTTGCAATTTCACCGCACTTGGAATTTTTTCCCGTTTTCTAGTACACGACATGCTAAAACCAATGATGTTGTTCAAAAGTACAACTTGTTTCACAAAAAATAACCCCTCACATGGCCATATTGACGGAAAAATAAAAAAGTTATGGCTTTGCTTTGGGAAGGAGAGGCGCGAAAAACAAGCACGGAGAAACGGAAAATCCCATGGTCATGAAGGGGTTAAAGGGTTATTCATCAAAAAATCAAGTTATCCCTTGTCTATCGGATCATGGATAACTTGCTGATCACTGGGGATTTGACCACTTTACCCCCCAGAGATTCTGAGAACAGGGTTCTGCAGTCTCGTCCTAGATGGAGCAGATGCTCGGCCTCTGATCCATTCATTATCTATAGAGCTGCAGATACCAGATGATACAGATACCAGACATATAATATGATATATACATGGTCACGCTCTGCCGGTTCCAGCAGTTATCACATTAGCATAAGGATGCGCTTTGCACGCTTGCTGTCGTGTGCCAGCTGGCGTATCTGACGTGTCTGTGTTCTATTCACTGACAGCGAACACTAGTTGTCACATGACTGCATGTATAACTGCGCTGGAACCAGCAGAACCGAATGCTAAAGGATATATATAATATACGCAGTATTTATCGGTATCTCAGTGAAAGAATATAGATACGGTATATACTTTTTAGAGGTGTGGGGAAGCCCAAATAGAACTTTAACTATGGGGTCCCAAGCTGTCAGTGTTCGTCTCTGATTTGAAGGGAGGTTCAAAAGAATATTGGGACCACTCAGACTCGCCAAAAACGGAAGGCCGATAGGAGACATTAAGGCGTGTCATGTTTTTAAGATTTGGCATAAGGTTTGGTTGTCTTCTTGGAACATGAAATTTAAAGTGCTGTTGGCAAAGTTGGGACCAAAGGTTATTTGGTCCATATGAGATCCTGGAGGTGGTCAATCTGGTTGCATTCAGATTAAAGCTTCCTCCATCCCTTCGCATCCCTAACGTGTTCCTTAAATCCCTATTAAAGGAGTTTGTCCCTTGGGCATTGTCTCTCTCACCCCCGCATCCTCCGGTTTCTGTCAACGGTGGCTTGGAGTATGAGGTTCAGAGGATTGTGGATTCTCGTAGGATCCAAAGTTCCCTCCAAAGCTTCATCCACTGGAGGAGATATGGACCAGCTGAGAGATTTTGGGTCACAGATTGAGATGTGAAGGCCGATCAGTTAGTCAGGGCCTTCCATCTAAAATTTCCTGGGAAAATTGAGGGTCCGGTGGCCCTCCCTAGAAGAGGGGGTACTGTCACAATTCCACCCCTCAGTGTGTCTAGGATTTTTTATTTCTTTTCTTTTCATTCATTTTTCTTTTTGTTAATTGATAAAAATAAATGATTAAAACTTCTATATTTGAAAGCATCCTTAGTCTCCAGCATTTTTCCACACCTGTTTGAAAATTTTTCACAGTACTGTACATGTACCTTATTATAAGACCACGTGGTTATTTTGGAAATAACCAGTTACTGAAAACAAGTTTTTTTGGTGATGAGAATTCTATGGATATTTACAGGAAGCCTGCAGGGAAACAACTGTAGGGAGCTGCAAGATGAAAAAGATGTCACTTTCCCAAAATAAAATATATTACAATGTTCCGTTTATTTGTTGTCTGTGCAAGAGGGAACACTACAGGAGAGATATTGGCTTGGAAAGAAGAGATTGCTAAGACATAGCAAGTATGTGAGACAGAAGAGTGTGTGGGGCAACATAGAGAAAGCAGAGAGGGGTCTAGTGCTAAACGGTGAAGAAATGCAAGTAAGGGAGTCATGCAGCATGTAGCCATTCAGGCTGAGCTGTAGCACTGGTTCTATTAACACTGAATATGGTGATCCCCATGGTATAAACCTAAGGAGCTGAGACTATGAGCACTGGATGGTTAAAGAAACACTCATCAAAAATGTTATACTCTTAATATATTGCAGTCATCATATTATATAGCACTGTGTACTTACACAACTGCTCATTTTGGCTTTCTACTCAGATAATTCTTCTCTTTTCCATTAGGTCTATGACATCACATAATTAAAAACAGGCTAGTTGAATCCTTCTAAGCTCTATGTAGAAACAGGAGGTCAATTTTCGCTGTATGAATCATCACTCACTGCAAAGCCCCTGGCAAAGGGTACTAGCGGAGCAGCTGGGTCAGGAGTTGAGGTGGGGTGTGACTCATCCAGGAAAAATAGACTTCCTTTTTCTACATAAATCAGAGAAAAGAGAAGAATTATCTTGGTAGAAAGACATATATAATATGATTGAATTATAGTAAGAGGATAAAAACTTTGATGGGAGGAGGAGGAGTTCTTTAATGAGAAAGTATGCAAGAGATTAGGATATAAGGTAAAGTACACAGCAGTGTCCACTAAACAATGTACGGGATCTCAGCTAATTGGTGGGTGCCTGGTGTCAGCCCCAATGAATCTCATATTGACAGAGATGATCAAATCTTTTTAAAATCAAATTAATTGACTTTGTCAAATTTTTGGTAAAAATTTGATTTGCAGCCGTTCTCACATTATCAACACTAAAAGAAAGGAGCTAGAAAACTCACCTTCAACATGTTTTCAGACTGTGAACTGACAGCAAATATAGTCAAATGTCATCTTGTAGTCTCCTGCTAATTAAAACCGCCTCTGCCAAATAGGAGGAGTATTGGTCCAAGTAAAAGTAAAAGAAAAAGGGACAGCAATGCAATATGCCAAAACTATCAAAACTTGGTGTTGGTGCTACGCTGGGTGCCATTGTTGCGGTGGTTTTATTCCTGTGGGGTGATTTGGCCTGGAATCATGGGGATTTTGCTTTCCAGCATGGGTGCTGTGAGGCAACGGGTCACCTGATCTGCACGTGCACTGTCACCGCAGCAGCGACTGACACGGTGCCGCACCTTTAAGGCAATGAAAAGTTAGGACCCACAGAGAGGATCACCATGACGTGGCAGTGGGCTTCACGCAGTCTGATCACAATATTAAACTAAGAACCTCATGTTCAGGTTTGTAAATAGTTTCCTAACGGCATTAGATCAAAATATGATTTTTGGATGTGCGGTCCATGTCTTTTTCAACAGTTCATATTTCATTCTATATGATCTGATATAAGTTATTATTTCTGAAGCTCTATTGTACTCACCTGTTAATCCTTCAATCATTAACTTGCTAGGACTCCATGTACTTTGAGTTCCAATATAACTTTACAGTATGTAGTATCATTTAGACTTTCTTCAATTAATAATAGAGTAATAAGAATATTACACTGTGCATGCATCTTATTAGAACTGATCATCTAGAAAGATTGGAAAATTGATACAATTATTTTGTATTTTAGAACTTTATAACCCTATTGGAACTAGTAGTACCACGATTTTGGCAGCAGTCATAGCAATGGAAATCATGATGAGGAGTTTGTGAGAATGTGGAACGGGCTCAGAATCTGGGTAGGTGCAAATAAAGCAATTTAAAAAAAAATAAAATAACATAAGCACATTCTGGCGGTCATTGACAGAAAATGGTCCTTATGCCAGAACACCTCATCATAAAGCACCATTCTACCCTCTTGTTGCTTTGGAGGAGGTAGTGGGCCCCCGTTTTAGTGGGTCCACGTGAGGCTGCACAGGTTGCACCAGTGGTATGTTTTGCCCGTTATCATTATTTAATCCAGAAGGTAAATCTAAAAAAAAATCCAAAGCACCAAAATTGTTCTTTTTCAATTGTTGCTCATCCTCCAAATAATGAAATGCAAAATAGTACCAATAAGAACAGCCAGCTTGATGCATAAAAATAGTTTTCATACCGCTCCATCAACAGAAACATAAAAAAGTTATGGGGTCTCAGAGAATGGAGACACAAACTTTTTCTTTACAAAGTTCAGAATTTGCTTTAACCCCTTCCCGACATGCCCCGTATTAGTACGGCGCATGTCGGGTCCCCTGCTTTGATGTGGGCTCCGGCAGTGAGCCCCAGGGGTGGATTAAGGGTAGCCAGGGACCCGGGCTGTTCAGACACTGTGGGCCCCCCGGGTCATGTGACGGGGGTCATGTGACGGGTGACGGGGGTCATGTGACGGGGGTCATGTGCCATACCCGAGCCAGATTATTCCAGAAAAATGGCCGGGCCCTACTCTACTGTAACCTATTAAATATTTGTTAAAATCTGCAATACAATTTAGGTATATTTTGACCAATAATATCACATACAAGGAACAAATACCACCGCACCATGACCAGACCACAAATTACAACCACAGTGATCGAATAATATCACATACAAGGAACAAATACCACCGCACCATGACCAGACCACAAATTACAACCACAGTGATCGAATAATATCACATACAAGGAACAAATACCACCGCACCATGTCAAGACCACATATTACCATTTGGTGACCAAATAGCACATACAAGGGACAAATACCACAACACCATTTCCAGACCACATATTACCACCACATAGTGACTGAATACTACAATACTGATCAGTAATAAAAAAGAAAACAAAAAACAAACAAACACAATACTATAACACTATAAGTGCCAGTATTCACAGGAGATCTGTACTTAGTATGCAGTGTCTGTGTAGAGGTAATACAGAGATCACTGGTGGTATTATACACAGGAGCTCTGTATATAATGTATATGGAATACAGTGATCACTGGTGACATAGTACACAGGAGCTCTGTATATAGTATACAGTGTATAGTGTCAGTGTATAGGTAACACTGACTCACCAGTGACGTCTCTAGGTGAAGTCCTTCATCTTTCATCCAGCAAAGACCGCCATCATTTTTTCTAGCCAGGACTCGTTTCTGCAGGAAATAACACAGTTATCTCGAGCTCCGCTTGCAGAACACATTACTTAATTTTTCACAACTTCTACATTACAACACGAAGAAAAAAAGGCGACAGTGTCACTCTGCACAGTAACAGGACCGCCCCCCCCATTTAAAACAGTATGCTCAAAAAAATAAAATAAATACATCACTGCAGTAATAATATCCCTTAATTAGCCCCTATGGTAATAATATTCCCCACCCTGGCCCCGTGTGTCTCATTCCTGGCTCCAGCCATATGTTCTCCCATCCTGCACTCATGACTATCCATTCTACACCATATGATCTCCCCATCCTGCCCCATCTGTCTCCATTGTATCCATCCTGCCCCATGATCCAATCCTGCCCCGTGTCTCCAATCATGCCACGTGTCTACATTCTGTCCATGCCTCCAGTCCTGCCCCCAGTGTGTCCAGCAATCTGCCCCAGTGTGTCCAGCATATTACCCCCAGTGTGTCCAGCAATCTGCCCCAGTATGTCCAGAATATTGCTCCAGTGTGTCCAGCATTGCCCCCAGACAGTGTGTCCAGCAATCTGTCCCAGTGTCTCCAGTATTGCCCCCAGTGTGTCCAGCAATCTGCCACAGTATGTCCAGCATTGCCCCCAGACAGCGTCCAGCAATCTGCCCCAGTGTATCCAGCATATTACCCCCAGTGTGTCCAGCATATTACCCCCAGTGTGTCCAGCATATTACCCCCAGTGTGTCCAGCATATTACCCCCAGTGTGTCCAGCAATCTGCCCCAGTGTGTCCAGCATATTACCCCCAGTGTGTCCAGCAATCTGCCCCAGTATGTCCAGCATATTGCCCCAGTGTGTCCAGCATTGCCCCCAGACAGTGTGTCCAGCAATCTGCCCCAGTGTCCAGCATTGCCCCCAGACAGTGTGTCCAGCAATCTGCCCCAGTGTGTCCAGCAATCTGCCCCAGTGTGTCCAGCAATCTGTCCCAGTGTCTGACTCCAGCATATTGCCCCCAGTGTGTCCAGCAATGTGCCCCAGTGTCCAGCATTGCCCCCAGACAGTGTCCAGCAATCTGCCCCAGTGTGTCCAGCAATCTGCCCCAGTGTGTCCAGCATATTTGTTGTGAGTTCTGTTTTTGGGCTCCCACTGGTGGTTACTGATGGTACTTGGTGACTTGTGTTCTCTGCGGTCTCTGGTGTCCACCTGTTCCATCAGGTTATGGGAGTTTCCTATTTAACCTGGCTTTTTTGTCATTTCCTCGCCGGCTATCAATGTAATCAGCGTGTCTTTTTACCTCTGCTCCCTGCGTCTGTTATCTTCAGGACAAGCTAAGTTTTGATTTTCCTGTTCCACGTTTTGCTTAATTTTTGTCTTAGTCCAGCTTGCAGATATGTGATTCCTTGCTGCTGGTTGCTCTAGTGGGCTGAAATTACTCCTCATGTTCCATGAGTTGGCACATGAGTTCAAGTAATTTCAGGATGGTTTTTTGAAGGGTTTTTCGCTGACCGCGCAGTTCACTTTTGTATCCTCTGCTATCTAGCTTTAGCGGGCCTCATTTTTGCTGATTCTATTTTCATAACTACGTATGTGCTTTCCTCTCATTTCACCGTTATTACATGTGGGGGGCTGCTATTTCTGTGGGGTGTTTCTCTGGAGGCAAGTGAGGTCTGTGTTTCTTCTTATAGGGGAAGTTAATCCTTCGGCTGGCGCGAGACGTCTAGGAATCATCGTAGGCACGTTCCCCGGCTACTGCTAGTTGTGTGTTTAGGTTCAGGATCGCGGTCAGCTCAGGTTCCATCACCCTAGAGCTTGTTTTGTTTTTGTGCTTGTCCTTTTGTGATCCCCTGCCATTGGGATCATGACACATATTACCCCCAGTGTGTCCAGCATATTACCCCCAGTGTGTCCAGCATATTACCCCCAGTGTGTCCAGCATATTACCCCCAGTGTGTCCAGCATATTACCCCCAGTGTGTCCAGCAATCTGCCACAGTATGTCCAGCATTGCCCCAGACAGTGTCCAGCAATCTGCCCCAGTGTGTTCAGCATATTACCCCCGTGTGTTCAGCATATTACCCCCAGTGTGTCCAGCATATTACCCCCAGTGTGTCCAGCATATTACCCCCAGTGTATCCAGCATATTGCCCCCAGTATGTCCAGCATATTGCCCCAGTGTGTCCAGCATTGCCCCCAGAAAGTGTGTCCAGCAATCTGCCCCAGTGTCTCCAGCAATCTGCCCCAGTGTCTCCAGCAATCTGCCCCAGTGTCTCCAGTATTGCCCCCAGTGTGTCCTCCAGCAATCTGCCCCAGTGTCTCCAGTATTGCCCCCAGTGTGTCCTCCAGCAATCTGCCCCAGTGTCTCCAGTATTGCCCCCAGTGTGTCCTCCAGCAATCTGCCCCAGTGTCTCCAGTATTGCCCCCAGTGTGTCCTCCAGCAATCTGCCCCAGTATCTCCAGTATTGCCCCCAGTGTGTCCTCCAGCAATCTGCCCCAGTGTCTCCAGTATTGCCCCCAGTGTGTCCTCCAGCAATCTGCCCCAGTGTCTCCAGTATTGCCCCCAGTGTGTCCTCCAGCAATCTGCCCCAGTGTCTCCAGAATTGCCCCCAGTGTGTCCTCCAGCATTGCCCCAGTGTGTCCTCCAGCATTGCCCCAGTGTGTCCTCCAGCATTGCCCCCCAGTGTGTCCACCGTAACCGTTAGCTTATCAAAAAACAAAAAAAAAACAAAAAACAGTCTTCTCACCTGTCCGCGCTCCAGGCGGCGAGCTCCTTCCAGCAGCGCACACTCGCCGGCGACTGACAATGACGTCAGACGCCGGCGACGTGTGCGCTGCGGCCGACATCAGCTGCCAGCCTCCAATTGGCTGGCGGCTGTTGTTGTTAACTATTGATGTGCGGGCGCGCGCCCACACATCAATAGGAAACCGCCGCAGCGCCGGAAGGGGCCCGGTGAGCAGAGGAGAAGGGGCCCAATGCGGGCCCCCTCTCTCTGCCCACCGGATCCGGGGGCACATACATGCCGGCCCGGCGGTGGGCATTCAATCACAGACGATTAGTGGAGGGTCAATCTGTGCGGCAGCCCAGGGCCCCCCCAGACCACTGGGCCCTGGGCTACCGCCCATATTGACCCTCTGATAATCCGCCCTTGGTGAGCCCACGTCAAAGTCGTGACATGTCAGCAGTTTTGTACACAATGCTGACAGCGGCATTTAACCGCTGCTTCTGGCCGCGCGGCCGGAAATGAGCGCATCGCCGACCCCTGTCACATGATCGGGGTTGGCGATGCATCAGGATGGTAACCATAGAGGTCCTTGAGACCTCTATGGTTACTGATGCCGGCTTGCTGTGAGCGCCCCCCTGTGGTCGGCGCTCATAGCAAGCCTGCATTTCAGCTACATAGCAGCGATCTGATGAACGCTGCTATGTAGTAGAGCCGATCAGGCTATGCCAGCTTCTAGTCTCCCATGGAGGCTATTGAAGCATGGCAAAAGTACGATTATGTTTATTTTGGTCACCGAGACATTGCATTTAAAATGCTATAACGGGCGATTACAAGAACGTGTCTGCACAACAGTGGTATAATTAAAAACGTCAGCTCGGCACGCAAAAAATAAGCCCTCACCCGACCCCAGATCACGAAAAATGGAGACGCTACGGGTATCGGAAAATGGCACAATTTTTTTTTAGCAAAGTTTTGAATTATTTTCACCACTTAGATAAAAAATAACCTAGACATGTTAAGGTACCGTCAACCCATAAACGATATCGCTAGCGATCCGTGACGTTGCAGCGTCCTGGCTAGTGATATCGTTCAGTTTGACACACAGCAGCGATCAGAATCCTGCTGTGATGTCGTTGGTCGCTGCAGAAAGTCCAGCACTTTATTTCGTCGCTGGACTTCCTGCTGACATCGCTGAATCGGCGTTCAGCGATGTCTTCGCTGGTAACCAGGGTAAACATTGGGTTACTAAGCGCAGGGCCGCGCTTAGTAACCCGATGTTTACCCTGGTTACCAGCGTAAAAGTAAAAAAAAAAAAAACACTACATACTTACCTTCCGCTGTCTGTCCCTCGGCGCTCTGCTTCTCTGCCCTGTGTAAGCACAGCGGCCGGAAAGCAGAGCGGTGACCGCTTTGCTTTCCGGCCGCTGTGCTTACACAGGGCAGAGAGGCAGAGCGCCGAGGGACAGAAAGCGGAAGCTCTGCTTTCCGGCCGCTGTGCTTACACAGGGCAGAGAAGCAGAGCGCCGAGGGACAGACAGCGGAAGGTAAGTATGTAGTGTTTGTTTTTTTTTTACTTTTACACTGGTAACCAGGGTAAACATCGGGTTACTAAGCGCGGCCCTGCGCTCAGTAACCCGATGTTTACCCTGGTTACCGGCATAGTTGGTCGCTGGAGAGCTGTCTGTGTGACAGCTCTCCAGCGACCAAACAGCGACGCTGCAGCGATGCGGATCGTTGTCGGTATCGCTGCAGCATCGCTTAGTGTGACGGTACCTTTAGGTGTCTATGAACTCGTAATGACCTGGAGAATCATAATATCAGGTCAGTTTTAGCATTTAGTAAGGCTAGCAAAAAAGCCAATCAAAAAACAAGTGTGGGATTGCACTTTTTTTGCAATTTCACCACACTTGGAATTTTTTTCACGTTTTCTAGTAGAAGACATGGTAAAACCAATGGTGTCGTTCAAATGTACAGCTCGTCCCGCAAAAAATAAGCCTTCACATGGCCAAATTGATGAAAAAATTAAAAAGTTATGGCTCTGGGAAGGAGAGGAGCGAAAAACGAAAACGAAAAAGGGCCGCAGCGGGAAGGGATTAAGCCTCTAAAATAATAATAAAAAACTATACAAGTGTTTTATTGCAGTTGTAATGACCTGTTGCCTGGTCATTTTTTGCCACACAATGAATGCTGTAAAAACAAAACCAAAAACACAATGGCGGAATTATGGGGATATGACATGGTTTACTGTATGTAAACCATGTCACAAATCATGTCGGGTTTAGGAAGGAGATAGCAAAAGCCGGTAATTGAATTACCGGCTTTAAAGCTGTCTAGCGCTGTATGAAGTAATAATATATCTATATATATAATTGCCTAAGGGTTTTTCCGTCTGTCTGTCTGTCTGTCTGTCCTGGAAATCCCGGCTCTCTGATTGGTCGAGGCCGCCAGGCCTCGACCAATCAGAGACTGGCACAGCATCGACGTAGAAATCCCGCGTCTCTGATTGGTCGAGGCCGCCAGGCCTCGACCAATCAGCAACGGACACAGCGACGATGATGTCATAAAGGACGTAGAAATCCCGCGTCTGATTGGTTGAGGCCGCCAGGCCTCGACCAATCAGCAACGGGCACAGCGACGATGATGTCATAAAGGACGTAGACATCTCACGTTTCTGATTCAGCGACGGGCACAGTATCGACGTAGATGTCATAATGGTTGCCATGGCGACGAAGATGTCATAAAGGTTGCCTCGACCAATCAGCGACGGGCACAGTGTGCCACGAATTCTGGAATCATCATTGTCCATATACTACGGGGACATGCATATTCTAGAATACCCGATGCGTTAGAATCGGGACACATATATATATCTATATATATAATTGTCTAAGGGTTTTTCCGTCTGTCTGTCTGTCCTGGAAATCCAGGCTCTCTGTTTGGTCGAGGCCGCCAGGTCTCGACCAATCAGCAACGGGCACAGCGACGATGATGTCATAATGGTTGCCATGGCGACGATGATGTCATAAAGGTTGCCTCGACCAATCAGCGACGGGCACAATCTACCGCGAATTCTGGAATCATCATTGTCCATGGCCAGGCCTCGACCAATCAGCAACGGGCACAACGCTGATGATGTCACAAAGGACGTAGAAATCCCACGTTTCTGATTCAGCGACGACCAATCAGCGACGGGCACAGTATCGACGTAGAAATCCCGCGTCTCTGATTGGTCGAGGCCGCCAGGCCTCGACCAATCAGCAATGGGCACAGCGACAATGATGTCATAAAGGACGTAGAAATCCCACGTTTCTGATTCAGCGACCAGCGACCGCCAGGCCTCGACCAATCAGCAACGGGCACAGCGACAATGATGTCATAAAGGACATAGACATCCCGCGTCTCTGATTGGTCGAGACCGCCAGGCCTCGACCAATCAGCAACGGGCACAGTGACGATGATGTCATAATGGTTGCCATGGCGACGATGATGTCATAAAGGTTGCCTCGACCAATCAGCGACGGGCACAGTCTGACGCGAATTCTGGAATCATCATTGTCCATAGACTACGGGGACATGCATATTCTAGAATACCCGATGCGTTAGAATCGGGCCACAATCTAGTATATATATATACTAGACTGTGGCCCGATTCTAACGCATCGGGTATTCTAGAATATGCATGTCCCTGTAATATATGGACAATGATGATTCCAGAATTCGCGGCAGACTGTGTCCGTCGCTGATTGATCGAGGCAACGTTTATGACATCATCGTCGCCATGGCAACCATTATGACATCATCGTCGCTGTGCCCGTTGCTGATTCAGAGACGCAGGATGTCTACGTCCTTTATGACATCATCGTCGCTGTGCCCGTTGCTGATTGGTCGAGGCCTGGCGGCCTCGACCAATCAGAGACGCGGGATGTCTAAATTCCTTTATGACATCATCGTCGCTGTGCCCGTTGCTGGTTGGTCGGCCTCGACCAATCAGAGAGCCGGGATTTCCAGGACAGACAGACAGACAGAAAGACAGACAGACAGACAGAAAGACAGACAGACAGACGGAAAAACCCTTAGGCAATTATATATATATATATATATATATATATATATATATATATATCTATATATATATATAGATATATATATATCTATATATATATATATATTTTTTTTACACATGGATCCCTTGTATAGCCGTATGTTGGTTTGGCAAGCCTGCGAGAAAAACACGCAGTACGGATGCCATACGGATTACATACGGAGGATGCCATGCGCAAAATACGCTGACACACCCTGCCTACGGAGGAGCTACGGACCACTTTTTGGGGACTTTTCAGCGTATTACGGCCGTAATATGCGGACCGTATTGTCTTACGCCAAGTGTGACACCGGCCTTAGACTTACCAGCTGCTGTCTTCTGCTTTTCCTGGCGCAAGAGGTAACGGGCACAAGTACTCAATGTGAGTCTAGTGGAGCCTTGTTCTGGCTCTTATAGATTTACTACATTAAGTTGAGACGTCTGGCTCACTCAGCAAACACAGCAGGTGACAGAATGCAGAAGACCGACTGGCGCGGCGCAATAACAGATTAAGACGGCTGTTAAGTATAATGTATGACGGAGAAAAAAGAACATGCAATATGACGCATATGTGGCACCCCTGAGGGTCCAGTCGCCACCGAGGTACTGCCAGAGGTGTGGTACCCCACTCTCGGGTAAGGAGTGGGCACTACCCGATACCCGCACACTAGCATCCAACACCACACCACTCCAGGCCAAGGGATCTAGGCATACCCTATTTAGGGAGGGCCCCATCTCGGGCTGGAGGGGGTACTAGGTAGAGGGTGTGGGTAGAGGAAGTATATAAGGGTAGGAGACTTGCAGTAGATAGACAGTTTGGAGTGAAGTGTTGTTATGGAAACAGGAAGGAGGCGAAGTGAGGTGGGGAGTGAGTAGAGGAGTGAGAGGAGTAACGGAGGGAGTGGAGCTCCAGAGAGAGAAGGCGTTCTAGGGGCCAAGGAAGCAAAGAACCCACCTGTGGCACCCGAATACACGCCGACCGTCGTCGGGTGGAGGGACCAGGTCGTAGTAGGGACCGGCCCCAGACTAGTGTAGAGACTGTAGGACTCAGCTAGCAAACCGGAGGCTGTGGTGTCTGTATGTGCCACAGCCAAATCTACACACACTCGCTAAAAAGGCAGCCACATAGGGACAAGGGGACCAGGAGGACATCGCCCGACAGGACTTGAGGCTGCTGGCTTGGGACACTGTGAGTAAGGTGCAGGGCAGGAGAGTGAGAGACAACCCAGAAAGGTACGCAAGCAGGGGGTCCTGGTAAAGTGCACCACAAACTACCTGAGAGCTGGTGATTGTAACCTGGAGACTGTGAGTAAAGTGTGAAGACTGCACCCTGCTGTGCCCTCAGAATTATTTACTGTGTCACCTGCCCAGTACTGCAACAGTTACCATTATCAAACTTTCCCCTTGCATTTTTAATGCACGCCCAGGGCCACAGAGGCGGGTCATGGCCATATCCCCCTGGTTGACAATACAGCCAATATTAATAATAATTGTTTGTCAGTAGGTGTAATAAAGTTGTCATTTTTTATCATTGAAATATTCTAGGTGTGCGCATCATATTGCATGTTCATTTTTCCCCTTCATATGCAGCATTGCGCTTCATGCAGGATGCAGCACCTTATTTCTAGCCTATCTCTTGACTAGTAGTGCACCTATTATCTATTCCATCTATTCCAAGTGCCGGGGACTTAGATTAGTGACACCACTCCAGCGCTGAAATAAAAAAATAACACTGGAGTGGTGCTTTAACCCCTTTCCGACATCTGGCGTAATAGTACGGCGATGTCGGACTCCCCATGTTTGGTGTGGGCTCCAGCGCTGAGCCTGCACCTTTCCGGGCACATGACAACTGATCTATACAGCTGACGTGCCCACAACAGCCGCAGGTGGAATTGTGATCCACCTGTGGCTGTTAACTAGATAAAGGTCGCTGTCAATCTCTGGCAGCGGCATTTAACTCGCTCTTACCGGAAGCACGTCACTAAACCCGCCCATCTGTGACCCCATCACATGATCACGGGTCACCAATGAGTTGGCATGACAACCAGAGGTCTCCTGCCGACCTCTATGGTTGTCACAGCCAGATTGCTATTAGCACTGCCCGGTGGTCAGTGCTCATAGCGAGTGAGCATTTCTGCTACATACAGGCAATCTGATCATCACCTGTATGTAGCAGAGCCGATCAGACTACTGCAGCTTCTAGTCTCCCATGGAGACTATTTTAGCATGCTAAAAGTTAAATATAATGTTTTTAAAAATATTGAAAAAATAAAAAATATAAAAGTTCATATCACCCCCCTTCGCCCCATTCAAAATAAAACAATAAAAAATAAATAACATATACACATATTTGGTATCGCCCGATCTATCAAGATAAGAAAAGAATTAACCTGATCGTTAAACGGTGTAATGATGAAAAAGGAAAAACACCAGAATTGCTTTTTTGATCACCGCAACATTGCATTAAAATGCAATAATGGGCAATCAAAAGACTGTATCTACACCAAAATGCTATCGTTAAAAACATCAGCTTGGCATGCAAAAAATAAGCTCTCACCCAACCCAAAATCATGAAAAATGTAAAAAATGGAGACGCTACAGGTATCGGAAAATGACACCATTTTTTTTTTTTTTAATAATAATAATAATAAACTTTGGAAAACATTTTCACCACTTAAATATAAAACAGCCTGTGCATGTTTGGTGTCTATGAACTTGTAATGACCTGGAGAATCATAATGGCAGGTCAGTTTTAGCATTTAATGAACATGGTGAAAAAAAAAAACAAAAAAAAAAAACAACTGTGGCATTGCACTTTTTTTGCAGTTTCACTGCACTTGGAATTTTTTCCCATTTTCCAGTACATGATATGTTAAAACCGATGGCGTCGTCAAACGTACAACTCGTCCTGCAAACAACAAGCTCTCACATGGCCATATTGACTAAAAAATTAAAAAAAGTTATGGCTCTGGGAAGGGAGCAAAAAACAAAAATGCAAAAACAAAAATACCTCGTCGTAAGGGGTTAATGTGCAACTCATACATTATATTTATAACAATGGGTATTGCTAAGCTGTTATAGCTAAAACATCCAAATCACTGGTATTGATGCGTTTGCTATGCTCGCCTCCACCTTTCCATATCAGCTTGCCGTAGTAGGAGGGCAGGCTGTGGCAGATTGGTTTGCAGATTTTCTGTGCAGGCATGAAATATACTGTATGTCTCCTGTCTTCTCTGATTTAGACACATGGCCAATTAAAGCTTCTAAGTTTGTTGATATCATGTATCAGGTCCTATGAGTCACTGTCCTGAAGAAGTTAAAGCATGCTTATTAAAGGGCCGAGTTAAAGGGGCGATATACTTTTTAAAGCTCCACTGTTATGTTCACGTTGAGCTGTATATTATGTCTGCATCCAACTAGAAATGAGAATGTGAAAGGAGCATTGTGATAATGGAAAGCCATGTGAGTCTCTGTTGTCAGCGCAGTCAACAATGCCTGAAACATTGAGAAGCCCATTCATCGCTTGCACGGTTTCCTAGCATAAAGCAGTTTGAAATTTACAAAACTTTTTTTCATATCTTGAAATTGTGCAGAAATTTTGCAGCTATTGCAATTTTTACACCAGTTTCAGCCAACTCTGAAAACTTTTTGAAAAGCGGACGGACCTTGGTCAGGAGGAGACGATGGTGGAGCACGTCCAACAATTCATAATAATTTATGCCACAATGGTGGTGTGAATCACAATAGAACTGTACAGTCCCGGACTGACATATACTGTATTTCTTCTACTGGTACTAGGCCACTGAAAAATGCGCCAAATTTGTTCAGAGTCACAGTTTTCTTAATGAATCTGGCACATTTTACTCACTTTATCAAGACTAGTTTATAAAACGTCAGTCTAGATAAATTGAGACCTGGTGGATGTGTGCACTATACACAGCATCTTATGACACTCACCATCTCAGAAGAAATACTTGCTAGACTTTAAGTAGAACAGCACATACAAATTTTTCTCTTCAGATTCAACTTGGAGCATCCAATGTATACGTAGAATAAAATTACCGTAATGGTTTTGTGTTATTTGCACATTGCCTTATGAAATAGATAAATGTGTTGCATGCAGGGTCGGACTGGCCCACCGGAGAACCGGTGAGCAGCTGCCTAGGGCCCTCACTGCTCCAGGGGCCCCCCAGCCAGTGGAGTGTCGCTAATAGCGGCACACCCAGCTGCTATGGGGCCCCTGAGACAAGGGGGGCCCTTCTGGTGCCAGAGAGCAGCAGATGGACAGGAGCCTGTCCTCGCTGCTAAAGAGAAATGAATATTCACGCTTCCCCACGCCCCCATGGGCGTGGAGAGGCATGAATACCATTTCACTTTAATGGCGGGCAGCGTTAGCCGCAAGCTGAGGCTAACACTGCCCGCTGCTGCTGAATGGGGGGCCCCGGAGGTGGGCACCTAAAGGGCGGCAATCCTTGATTGCGATCCCTGCAGCCTGGGACCAGAGCGAAGCTGCAAGGATACACGCCGTCCTCCTTCCTGCCTGGCACTTCCTATCTGAATCAGCGCGGCTAGATGACGTCATCATTCAGAGTGGCTGTTTCAGACAGAAAGTTGCCGGGATGTGCTGCGGCTGCTGGGAACATGCGGAGAGGTGAGTGGGTGCTGTGTGTGTGTGTGTGTGTGTGTGCGCGAGTGTGCCTGTGTGTGTACGGCTGTGTGTGTGCGTCTCTGCCTCCATGTGTGCAGCTGAGTGTGGGGGGGAGGCAATGATGATGGTGCTGGAGGCAATGATGATGGTGGTGGGGGCAATGATGATGACGGTGGTGGGGGCAATGATGATGACGATGGTGGGGGCAATGGTAAAGACGGTGGTGGGGCAATGATGATGATGATGATGGTGGGGGCAATGATGATGGTGCTGGAAGAAATTATGATGATGATGGTGCTAGAAGAAATGATGATGATGATGGTGCTGGAAGAAATGATGATGATGATGGTGCTGGAGGCAATGATGATGTGCTGGAGGCAATGATGATGGTGGTGGAGGCAATGATGATGGCGCTGGAAGAAATGATGATGATGATGGTGCTGGAGGCAATGATGATGATGATGGTGCTGGAGGCAATGATGATGATAATGGTGCTGGAGGCAATGATGATGATGATGGTGCTGGGGGCAATGATGATGGTGCTGGGGGCAATGATGATGGTGGTGGGGCAATGATGATGGTGGTGGGGCAATGATGATGGTGCTGGAGGCAATGATGATGATGGTGCTGGAGGCAATGATGATGGTGCTGGAGGCAATGATGATGGTGCTGGAGGCAATGATGATGGTGCTGGAGGCAATGATGATGGTGCTGGAGACGATGATGGTGGTGGGGGCAATGATGATGGTGGTGGGGCAATGATGATGGTGCTGGAGGCAATGATGATGATGGTGCTGGAGGCAATGATGATGGTGCTGGGGGCAATGATAATGATGATGGTGCTGGAGGCAATGATGATGGTGCTGGAGACAATATTGATGGTGCTGGAGGCAATGATGATGGTGGGGGGGCAATGATGATGGTGGTGGGGGCAATGATTATGGTGGTGGGGGCAATGATGATGGTGGTGGGGGCAATGATGATGGTGCTGGAGGCAATGATGATGATGGTGCTGGAGGCAATAATGATGGTGCTGGAGGCAATGATGATGATGATGGTGCTGGAGGCAATGATGATGGTACTGGAGGCAATGATGATGATGATGGTGCTGGAGGCAATGATGATGGTGTTGGAGGCAATGATGATGATGGTGCTGGAGGCAATGATGATGATGGTGCTGGAGGCAATGATGATGGTGCTGGAGGCAATGATGATGGTGCTGGAGGCAATGATGATGGTGCTGGAGGCAATGATGATGATGATGGTGCTGGAGGCAATGATGATGGTGCTGGAGGCAATAATGATGATGGTGCTGGAGGCAATTATGATGGTGCTGGAGGCAATGATGATGGTGCTGGAGGCAATGATGATGATGATGGTGCTGGAGGCAATGATGATGATGATGGTGCTGGAGGCAATGATGATGATGGTGCTGGAGGCAACGATGATGGTGCTGGAGGCAATGATGATGGTGCTGGAGGCAATGATGATGGTGCTGGAGGCAATGATGATAATGATGGTGCTGGAGGCAATGATGATGGTGGTGGGGGCAATGATGATGGTGGTGGGGGCAATGATGATGGTGCTGGAGGCAATGAGGGTGGTGGGGGCAATGATGATGGTGCTGGAGGCAATTATGATGGTGCTGGAGGCAATGATGATGGTGCTGGAGGCAATGATAATGGTGCTGGAGGCAATGATGATGATGATGGTGCTGGAGGCAATGATGATGATGGTGCTGGAGGCAACGATGATGGTGCTGGAGGCAATGATGATGGTGCTGGAGGCAATGATGATGATGATGGTGCTGGAGGCAATGATGATGGTGGTGGGGGCAATGATGATGGTGGTGTGGGCAATGATGATGGTGCTGGAGGCAATGAGGGTGGTGGGGGCAATGATGATGGTGCTGGAGGCAATGATGATGGTGCTGGAGGCAATGATGATGATGATGGTGGTGGGGGCAATGATGATGGTGCTGGAGGCAATGATGATGATGATGGTGGTGGGGGCAATGATGATGGTGCTGGAGGCAATGATGATGATGATGGTGGTGGGGCAATGATGATGGTGGGGAAGAAAGCAATGATGGTTGTGGTGTAAAGGACAAAGATGGTAGTGGTGGAAAGGACAATGGTGTTGGGGAAGGAGGCAATGATGGAGGTGGTAATGAGTACAATGGTGGAGGGGGAGAAAAATGATGATGGTGGAGGGGGCTGCATTATACCCTTTCAGGGGGGCTGCATTATACCCTATGAGGGGGCTACATTATAGTTCTGTTGGGGCTGCATTATTCTCTGAGGGGGCTACATCATACTATATGAGGGGAGCTGCATTATGCCCTATGAGGGGCTACAGTATATTCTATGGGGGGCTGCCTTATGAGGGGTTGGCATTATACTCTGAGGGGGCTACATTATATTCTGTGGAAGGGCTGCATTATATTATATGAGGGGGCTGCATTATTCTCTCAGGTGCCTACATCATACTATATGATGGGAGCTGCATTATAATAATAATAATAATAATAATCTTTATTTATATAGCGCCAGCATATTCCACAGCGCTTTACAGTTTAACAGTTTCAAACACAACAGTCATAAGTAACAACGTTAACAATACAATAATTAAAACGAAATAAGACGACCCTGCTCGTGAGAGCTTACAATCTACAATGAGGTGGGGGAGATACAAAGTACAGGTGTGTATTTACAATGATGTATTTACAATGATGGTCCAGCCATCTTCAAGGGATGGGGGATAGATGGAGCTAGTGAATGGGCTACACACACACAAACATAACATGACTTTGATTACTGAATGTGATAGGCCGCTCTGAACAAATGTGTTTTGAGCAAGCGCCTAAAACTATGCAAATTGTGGATGGTCCTAATATCTTGGGGTAGAGCATTCCAGAGGATTGGGGCAGCGCGGGAGAAGTCTTGGAGTCGGGAGTGGGAGGTACGGATTAGTGCAGAGGTTAGTCGAAAGTCATTTGCAGAGCGCAGTGGTCGGCTAGGCCGATAGACCGAAATGAGGGAGGAGATGTATGGGGGTGCCGCACTGTGGAGAGCTTTGTGGGTGAGAACAAGTACTTTGAATTGTATCCTGTAATGAATGGGCAGCCAGTGTAACGACTGGTGAAGAGCGGACACGTCCGAGTAATGACTAGCCAGATGGACGACCCTGGCTGCTGCATTAAGGATAGACTGGAGAGGGGAAAGTCGAGTAAGGGGGAGGCCAATTAGTAGAGCATTACAGTAGTCCAGGTGGGAGTGGATCAGGGCGACAGTGAGGGTTTTTGTTGTTCCCATGGTGAGAAAAGGGCGGATTCTAGAGATGTTCTTTAGGTGTAAGCAGCACGAGCGGGCAAGAGATTGTATATGGGAGGTGAAGGAGAGATCGGAGTCAAACATAACACCCAGACAGCGCGCCTGCTGCCGGGGTGTTATTATGGTGCCACCCACGGAGAGAGAAATGTCAGATTTAGGAGGATAGTAGATGGCGAGTTTCAGATAGAGAGCAGACATGATGTTGGAGACTGCAGACAGACAGTCAGTGGCGTTCTGTAGTACAGTGGGGGTAAGGTCAGGGAAGGATGTGTATAGTTGTGTGTCATCGGCATAAAGATGGTACTGAAAGCCAAATCTGCTGATGGTCTGTCCAATTGGGGCCGTGTAGCGAGAGAAGAGAAGGGGGCCAAGGACTGAGCCCTGAGGTACCCGGACAGTGAGAGGAAGAGGAGATGAAGTGGAGCCAGAGAACAGAACACTGAAGGAGCGGTCAGAAAGATAGGAGGAGAACCAGGAGAGAGCAGTGTCCTTAATGCCAAGTGACTGGAACCTAGAGAGTAGGAGAGGGTGGTCAACAGTGTCGAAAGCTGCAGAAAGGTCGAGGAAAATGAGCAGAGAGTGGTCACCGTTACGTTTTGCTGTCAGAAGGTCATTGGTCACTTTTATCAGTGCAGTGTCTGTCGAATGTAGGGGCGGAAACCGGACTGTGAAGGGTCTAGGAGGGAGTGAGTGGAGAGGTAACGGGTAAGGCGGGAGTATATCAGGCGCTCCAAGAGTTTAGAGATGAAGGGGAGATTGGAGACTGGTCTGTAGTTATTTGTGCAGGATGGGTCGAGGGTGGGTTTCTTTAGTAATGGAGTAATGATAGAGTGTTTGAAGGAGGAGGGGGAAAAGCCAGAGGAGAGGGAGAGATTAAAGATTGTAGTTAGGTGAGTTGTGATGACTGGAGAGAGAGAGACTGGAGATGTGAGGGAATGGGGTCGGTGGTGCATGTAGTCGGACGAGAAGAGGAGAGGAGCCTGGAGACTTGTGATGGCATTGAATGTGGAGAGTGAGTCAGGGGAAATGCAGGGAGGGATGCATTATGCCCTATGAGGGGGCTACAGTATATTCTATGGGGGGTTGCATTATACTCTGAGGGGCTACATTATATTCTGTGGAGGGGCTGCATTATGCCATATGAGGGAGCTACATTATATTCTATGGGGGGCTACATTATACCTTATGAGGGGGTTGCATTATATTTTGTGGGGTGCTGTATTATACAGTATGAGGGGGGCTGCATTATATTCCATGAGGGAGGCTACATTATATTCTATGAGGGATCTGCATTATATTCTATGGGGGGCTGCATTATATTCTGTGGGAGGCTACATTATATTCTATGAGGGGGGCTACTTTATATTCTATGAGGGGGCTACCCCAACCCCTGCTACATAATTAAGACATGTACTACCTTATATTATGCCCTGATATTGAATGTATTTCTATGTGGCTACATAGTGGGCCCCAAGAATGATTTTCTCTGGTGGGCCCAAGGTGCTCCAGTCCGACGCTGGTTGCATGAAGTCAAATATGAATATAACATCTATGCCATGATATTTTAAAGGGGTTATAGTATGTTTGTAGTTATCAGTAAGATAGGGTATGTCACAAACACTGCCAGCTCACTCGGATGTGACGGATATTACTACACATCTCACAATCACTCGTCTGGTCTGCTAAGTGCACCCCACAGCCATTTCACACATCCACAGAACACTTCTTGCTCCTAACACTCACTGTTTTTATATCTAGAGAGACACTTACAGTGGGCAAGTCACTAAGAGAAAACAAAAGAGAATGAATCCGATCATAAAAGTTCCAATACATCAAAAATGGTGATACTAAACTATATTTTATTAGGATCAGGTGCCAACAAATAGAATAACAAACCAATGTAATAAAAACATTGCCATGTCCCATGATTTGGGAATCATACAGACAGTACTGTATTATCATTGTGTTGTTATATTGTGTTTCGGTGCTATGCAGTAAGGTTTGCCCTCTTTAGAAGTTTAAGCTCTGTCTTTCCCTGTCTGTCTCTGATGCAGGGCCGGTGTTATGGGTAGGTAGACCGCGCAGCCACCTAGCGCCCCGCTCCTCCAAGGGCCCCCAGCCAGTGGCCGCTATGGGGCCCCTGAGTAAGAGAGGGCCTGGCACCGCCACCTCCCCACGTCGCGCACTCAACTTATCGGCATCATAGATGCCGATAAATTTGAAAGCAGTGATGGAGGAGAGCGTGTCAATCCCTCTCTGCCTGTGACTCGTGTTTCAGTAGGGTACCTGGTGAGACTCTGAGACGCACTGCAGAAGTCAGAGCAGCAAGGGAATGAGGAGGGGAGGTACAGTGCTGGCACTGTAAGTACTGTGTGTATGCATTATAGTGTGTGCGTGTCTGCATGATAGTGTGTGGGGAGACTGCACTATACTGTGTGTGTGTGGGGACTGCACTATACTGCACTATACTGCACTATACTGCATTGTACTGTGTGTGGGGGCTGTACTATTCTGTGGGGGGCTGCACTGTGTGTGGGGGCTGCACTATACTGTGTGTGGGGGGGGCTACACTATAGTGTGTTTGTGGGGTCTGCATTATACTGTGTGTAGAGCTGCATTATACTCTGACAGGGCAGCTTTATACTCTGAGGGGATTGCTTTATATTCTGGGGGCTGCATTATACTGTGTGTGTGGGGCTGCATTATGCTGTTAGGGAGCTGCATTATACTGTGTCTGGGGGCTGCACTATAGTGTGTGTGTTTGTGGGGGGCTGCATTATACTGTGTGTAGGGCTGCGTTATACTTTGAGAGGGCAGCTTTATACTCTGAGGGGGCTGCTTTATATTCTGGGGTGCTGCATTATACTGTGTGTGTGTGGCTGCATTATGCTGTTAAGGAGTTGCATTATACTGTGTGTTGGGGCTGCACTATACTGTGTGAGTGTGAGGGCTGCATTATACTGTGTGTGGGGAGCTTCACTATACTGTGTGTACTTGTGGGGGCTTCATTATATCGTGTGTGGGGGCTGCATTATACTCTGAGGGGGCTGCATTATACTCTGAGGGGGCTGCTTTATGCTCTGGGGGCTGCATTATACTG
Source organism: Ranitomeya imitator (assembly GCF_032444005.1). Lineage (NCBI taxonomy): Eukaryota > Metazoa > Chordata > Amphibia > Anura > Dendrobatidae > Ranitomeya > Ranitomeya imitator. The sequence goes on from NC_091289.1 coordinate 60,528,146, forward strand.
TGTTGGGGCTTGGGGCTGCATTATACTGTGCGTGGGGGCTGCACTATACTGTGTGTGTTTGTGGGGGTGGAGCCTGCATTATACTGTGTGTAGGGCTGCATTATACTCTGAGAAGGGGCTGCATTATACTCTGAGGGGGCTGAATTAAACTCTGAGGGGGGCTGCATTATACTCTGAGTGGGGGGTGCATTATACCCTGAGGGGGCTGCATTATACTCTGAGGGGGCTGCAGTGTGCTCTATGAGGGGGCTGTAATATACTCTATGGGGGGCTGCAGTATACTGTGTTTGGGGCTGCACTGTGTGTGGGGGTTGCACTATACTGTGTGTGAGGGGGACTGCACTATACTGTGTGTGGGGGGCTACATTATACTGTGGGGGGCTGCACTATAGTGTGTGTACTTGTGGCAGGCTGCATTATACTGTGTGTAGGGCTGCATTATACTCTGAGAGGGCAGCTTTATACTCCTGGGGGCTGCATTATACTCTGAGGGGGCTGTTTTATACTCTGGGGGCTGCATTTTACTCTTAAGGAGCTTCATTATACTGCATGTGGGGCTGCACTATACTCTGTGTTTGTGAAGGCTGCATTATATTTTGTGTATGGCTGCTTTATACTCTGGGGGCTGCTTTATGCTCTGAGGGGGCTGCCTTATACTGTGTGGGGGCCTGCATTATACTGTGTGTGGGTGCTGCACTATACTGTGTGTGTTTGTGGGGGTGGAGCCTGCATTATACTGTGTGTGGGGCTGCATTATACTCTGAGAGGGGCTGCGTTATACTCTGAGGGGGGGTGCAGTATACTCTGAGGGGGGATGCAGTATACTTTGAGGGAGGCTGCAGTATACTCTATGAGGGGGCTGCAGTATACTCTATGAGGGGGGCTACATTATACTCTGAGGGGGGCTGCATTATACTCTGAGGGGGGCCGCATTATACTCTGAGGGGGGCTGCATTATACTCTGAGGGGGGCTGCATTATACTCTGAGGGGGCTGCAGTATACTCTATGAGGGGGGCTGCAGTCTACTTTGAGGGGGCTGAATTATACTCTACAAAGGAGTATGGAGAGTGCATTTTACTATATGTACTATATGGGAGCTGCATTATACTGTATTGAGGACTATCTGTACCAATCATTCTTCCTCAGTCGGAGTAAGGGTAGGTGCACACGGTCAGTAAAAGATGCAGGTTGGACATTGCATAATTGTGCAGCGGCCAGATGTTACAGCATAGTGGATGGGATATCAAGAAATCCCATACCCACTATGCATGCACAGACGCCCCCAGCTCACCCTTGGAGACGGACATGCATTGCTTCTTTCCAGACCACAGCATGTCAATTTATCTTTATTTGTCTCCATAAGATAAATTTAACCCGCACAATGTATTGGACGCAGTGAATCCGCAGGATTCAATGAACACATGCGGATTCACCTGTGCTCAATAGCCGTCAGTGCTTTGGTTGCAGCGGACATGTGCTGCTTCTAAAGCGCTGCCAATTACTGAATGTGTGCACCTATCCTAAAGAGGCCAGGAAACAAGCGTTGAATGACTTCTATATTGTCGATCACAATCGTTTAGCGGCCTGAACTTAGCTCTTGTAAGTACAACCAAAATATTTCTGTCTGATGGTGCGATATGTTAGCATTTGGGGCCCCACTTTAAACTTTTGTCCAAGGCCCCACTTTGTCTAAAACCGATGCTACTGATGTAGCTCTGATGTGAGTAACCCATCCCTTCTTCCTCATTCACTGCTCTATCATCCATCTTAGAATCTCATGTGTATGCATTCCTGTTTCTGAAAAGTCTTTTTTATCTGCTGTATGTGTGCACATCTTGAAGTATTCAGCTGGAAAATAATCCTTCTTCTAGAATCTTCATACGTGCTTTATACAGTCGAGTTAAAACTATATGAGGACATCACTCTGTGTGAGTACAGTTTAAAAGATGCAGCCTAGAAATGGTGTCTCACAGCGTCCTACGCTTGCAGCTTAGTCAGGGAGTCGAAATAGTAAAAAAGACTTTTGCCAGTGTAGAAGAAGGGAAATGCCCCCAAATGTATATCTCTATATAGAGATGTGTTTAGTGCATGTTTTATGTATATACATGTAAGCTACATGGAGCTAAGCCCCCCTTCCAGCCTGCTGTAAAACAAAGCTGCCATGAGCTGGAAAAACAAGTTTCATTTAGGACTGAGAGGATGTATCTTAGTGGCCCATAGACCGTGACCTCATCCCCCACACCTGGGGCTGGACACACCTCTTTTAGTTGGTCACATATAAGGACAAGACCAGGTGGTTCTCTCTTTTTTTTGCTGTGCCTGCATGCTGGAATGATAATGGACCCACATGGCTTAAGTATACTCTGTATCCCCTTTTCTTAATAGGCCCAGTACTATTTATTAGGGTTAGCTAGCCATAGGTGGGAGGGCTGATATTGTATGTGTGATTTGGGTAATCGGACAGTTAATTGCTGGTTTTTATATTGTGTGGTATTGTTGTGATATTACTGGTTATTGTGGGTTATTACTGTGTGACACTGTTGGGATATCACTGTATACTGTAGTGACATTACTATATCAGAGTTGTGATATCCGTATATTTGTATATATATATTTATAGTTGCCAGCTTGGGTATAAATATATATGTATGTTATAGACTGTAGACTTGTGCGTGTGTGTGTGTTTGTGTAATAAATACCCTTTATTGTTACACTGTTTTGTCTGTTAGTATATAGTATAAGGTAAAGATAACGTTGTGGTATTAAGTGGATATTAATTATTAGTAGTCAATTTTGGCATTAATAGTTGCTATCGGACCTCAATAGAGGTGTAAGGAGAGTTCCCCTCTTTGATTACCATAAGGTTTAGTATTTTGTAGGAGGGAACCCTGCCCTTTTACAGCCAGATACATCTGTAAAGTCAATCTACAGCTTCTATAAAGCTACAGAACAGTATTCAGAGTATCTGCTTTCATTCGGAAATCATCCACTGTATTTAAGCATCATAGCAAAGCCCCTCCTCCAGCTTCTAGTAAACAGCATCTCTTAGAACTGTTTCAAGCTGGTAAGGGGCCATGGATATTGGTGCTTTGTCAGGCACTTCTCACTTGCCCTGTGGCTGTTTTTCTCGAATCTATGGGAGTGGACAGGCATGAATATTCATTACCTTAATGAGCGGGGCCACGTCATTGCTAGGCCGGAAGAGCTGCTGGCACCGGAACAAATAAGATGAAGTGAGGGCACACAGGGAAGGTATGTAGTATGTGTGCTGGAGGCCGGCAGCTGTCACTGTGCGCTATTACAGAGAAATGAATATTCATTGCCAGTGCAGTGAATATTCATTTCTCTTTAGCAGCGGCACAAGCTTTAGCCACAGCCGCCGACTCCTGCCTCTGTGACCCTCCGCTCCGCCACTCCCCCTCCCCAGCCATCTTTCTGGGACAATTGACTCATGTAAAAACCGAGGGGGGGTGTTTTCAGCACAAAAAAAAATGGGTTGAAAAACTTGGCTGATACACGAGTATATACGGTATTACACAATATAATACCTGAATTGGTAGTTTTTTTTATATATTCAAACATTGGGATATTTTGCAGGAAAACAAAATAATAGAGAAATTACAGGAAAAAAAAACTACATTTGTTTTAGAAAATCCATTAACATTGGTCATTTTATTGCACCAAATAAAAAAATTTGTACGGACATGATGCCTCTTGATCAACGTCTAATATTCGTAAAATCTACACTTTCCAACCTTCCTAAAATGCATAAATCATTCTTATGGGCTAATGTCCTGTGAGAGTTAAATATACAAGGTCAGAAGAAGAAAGACAGCAATCACAAAAGGCGTTTTCTTTCTTAATGAAGAAAACCTTTTAAAAAAGAAAACTCCATTGATGGATGTCTTTATTTTTCTGATTTTGGATATATGCTATCATCTATATTACATGATATACCACCGATATGTTTGAAAAATTTATTGACAAAATAATTAAATCAAAATATTGACATCATATGAGTACTAGACATAGAAGGAAAAAGCCACCAGGTGGCAAAAGGAATACAGGGTTCCACATAGGGTATGGTTTTTAAATTAGACTTACTCAGTGGAATAAGTTAGAATAAATATACAGAATAAAATTTATATTATTGTAAAAAATATGTAATATAAATTAATAAATATATAAATAATGCTAACATATTGTGTATCACAAAATCCAACAAAAATTAATGATCAATTTGTATATATTCAGCAAAAGACTATAAGTAGATATAGTAACTAGACTACTAATTAGCACAATATTAATGCATACAAATATATTACTGTGCACAAATAAAACATCAGTGCATATGTAGGCTTTGAGAAAAAATTCCATAAAATTATAAGTGTCATTGCGCAAATAGAGGATAAATGAAGCAGTCAGATGCCGTAAAAAATCACATACCCAGGTGTGCGGGTCCAACCCCTGGGTATGTGATTTTTTTCGGCATCTGACTGCTTCATTTATCCTCTATTTGCGCAATGACACTTTATTATGCATTGGCACGTTAGTGGTTTAGTAGCTAGGCTATTTAATACTGTCGCCTTTTATATTTTTTACCGCTACTGATCCATGTTCTCCAGCCCATCCCATTGGATTTAACTAATTATTTACATTGCACTGTGTTCACTCTTTCCTCTATATGGGGGGATTTTTATTTACATCTCTTTATTGTCACTGGTGTCTTATTTAATTATAATTTTATGGAATTTTTTATCAAAGCCTATATATGCACTGATGTTTTATTTGTGCCCAGTGATATATTTGTATGCATTAATATTGTGCTAATTAATAGTCTAGTTACATCTACTTATAGTCTTTTGCTGAATATATACAAATTGATCATTAATATTTGTTGCACTTTGTGATACACAGTATGTTAGCATTATTTATATATTTATTAATTTACATTACATATCTTTTACAATAATATAAATTTTATTCTGTGTATTTATTCTAACTTATTCTACTAAGTCTAATTTAAAAACCATACCCTATGTGGAACCCTGAATTCCTTTTGCCACCTGGTGGCTTTTTCCTTCTATGTCTAGTAATCATATGATGTCAATATTTTGATTTAATTATTTTGTCAATACATTTTTCAAACGTATCAGTGGTGTATCATATTTTTTAGGGTATTAATATTCAGTGGATACACGTCAGTGCAATTATCTGTATTTTTTGTACGTTAATTATTTGCTATCATCGTCAGAGCACCCTTATTATTGGCCATATGCGCCAATGTGCTTTTGTTAGTATCATATGAAACCTGGAGTCTTTTGAGGGGTATTGTCAATTTTTCCATGTATGAAAGAGACTAATCCTGTGAGAGCTACAATTATTCGGAGCAACCAATCCACAATTCTGTTACATCAATACTGACATTAGAAACTATATATTGTAATTATTATGGGCTGACAGCCCCTCTGCCTTTGGATCAGAGGCCCCACGGCATGGCGCAGGGTCCTGATCGCTGCCATGGAGACCCGATGTCTTCATGATGACATCCGGGTCTCCAGACCTGAGAGACTTCCTGTCATGCGCAGTGATGACCAGGAAGTCTATCAGGTCAGTGTAATAGAAGCTGCAGAAATGACAGCCTCTATAGCATGCAGATCTGCATGCTATAGAATCGAGCAGCCTGCACAAAGTGATTGTCCCATAGTGGGACAAAGTGTAAAGCTTAGAATGAAATAATTTTGTTTTTAAACAATTGTAAAAATATTATTATTAATAAATTGGATCTGCTGTTCCAATGTGCCTGTTCACAGTCTCAGATTTGCCATTTAAAAATGCCTGTCCACACATTCAGATCTGCTGTTCCAAAGAGGCTGTCCACTTACTCAGCTGTGCTGTACCAAAGTACCAATCTATATTCTTGACTTTGCCTTTCCGTGATTAAGGTGCCATTCAGCAAATTGATTGGTCCTATATCTCAACTAGAAAGAAAATATGAGTTCAAACTAAAAAGGAAACAAGCAAAAAAACATAAAATAAAAAGTTATTGGGTTCGTAAACCTGAGCTCCCTTTGACAAATTTAATTGAGTGGATCCTTTTATGAGCACTGATCTCCATTTGTATTCAGTCACTATTATATATTTCTCCACCTACCCTTCCCACTATGGTTCAACTGTCCACATAATACATATTCTTTAAAGCGCACGTCAAACTGCTCACCATTGTTAATGTCTGAACATTTCCTTTTATGTGAGACTTGAATAAGCTAGTATACATTGTTAGAAAAAGAAGCTGTGGAGTTCACCGAAAGCGGACAAAAACATGCAGAGGAGTATTTATATTGTATTACTGATGTTCTTCACAGAATTGCATCTATACATTGAAACTTCATGTCATAATTAGTTACAGCATTCTGTGATAATAATTTTGAAAATATCTTTACAGCAGCAAGAGCCTAATTTTTTCTGATACAGAACTACAAATCCTGCGCAGTTAAGTGATAAAATACCCCCAAGGGGAAATCAAGAACATCTGTTACTAGATTCATGCTACCCGAACCACGAGCGTCACAAACCAGAGCCTGGTTAAAAGATTGTAGCCAGGTATGTCTCTCTAAAGCTCTGCGGCCTCCCCTGGACAGTTTTCTCTGCCCAGTTCCAGTTGATTGACAGGTCTCTCTCATGTGTGCGTGTAAGGTGTCCAGGGTAGTAGCCGTGGACAAGATGCTGCTCCATAAAGCCCCTGGCCCTGGCAATTGGTTTTTCGATATTTGTAATACACGCCCTCTAATTGAGCACTCCTCCTCCCATCAGCCTAAGGCATTTTTAAATAGAGCTTGACCCTACCTTCCTATATAATTGTAGGTTTTTAGCTGGGAGAGGCATAATGTTAAGTGTAGGGTCTTAACAAAGGGGTACACCTTGTCACTGGCTGTTGGGCTTACATGAATTGGCCAGTTTCTACTCTAAGTATCTTCATTTTTTAACACGTTTTCTACAGCAGTAATGCAGTTCCAATTTCATGTATTCAATGTTTACATATTATGGTGTTTCAGAGTGCAACTTTAAAGGAGTTTTCCCACCAACAATGTTTGTTTTAATCAATAGATGTTAGAATAATAATAATAATTTCCACAATTGATGTGTTTAACCCCTTTCTGCCATATGGCATACTATCCCGTCGAGATGACCTGGGACTTAATTCCCAGGGATGGGAGCACGGCCGATAGCCGCCAGGTGTCAGCTGATTATTACAGCTGACATCCGGCACTACGTGCCAGGAGCGGTCACAGATGGCTTCCGGCACATTAACCCCGGAACACTGCGATCAAAACATGATTGCAGCGTTCTTGAGGCATAGGGAAGCATCATGCAGGGAGGGGGCTCCCTGCATGCTTCCCTGAGACCCTCAAAACAACTCAATGTGATCGCATTGTTCGGAGGGTCTCCACCGTTCTCCCTGCAGGCCCTGGATTCAAGATGGCCGTGGGGGTCTTTCCAGGTCCTGCAGGGAGGTGGCTTATAAGCGCCTGCTGAGAGCAGGCCCCGGCAAGCCTGCAGCACCGCCTGTCAGATCGCTGACCTGACACAGTGCTTTGCAGATATACCATGATGTCCCACCTTGGGACAAAGTAAAAAAGTTTTAAAAAAAAATATTTACATGTGTAAAAAAAAAAATTCCTAAATATAGAAAAAAAATATTGTTCCAATAAATACATTTCTTTATGTAAATAAAAAAAACAATACAAGTACACATATTTGCACTGTGTTCCAAATTATTAGGCAAATAATATTTCCTCATATTTTCTCTAAATTACCTATCTGAATTGCAGTCATTGTTATTTTCCAGTCATCTACTATTTGTCACGCCGTTAACGGCGATAAAGGGGCAGGACGGCGTACTGGGACCCGCTCCTGTCCCTGCCACTATAATGGGGCCCTGGCTTTCCCTTATCTCGGGGGTACCTATAATGGTTAGGAGGCCTGAGCCGCCAGCATATCCCTGTCTCCTGTGCAGACCCTATCAGTGGCCCCTCTCCCCCCAAGGGAGGTGGACTGCACCAGTGTATAAATACGACAATTAAACAGGGTATACAGACAAGGTAACTAAAAGTCTCAAACCCACCAAATGCTCACACCACCACAGAGGAAACACAGAGAAGGGAAGAGAAGGAAAAAACTAGGAAGGAAAACAGGTATAACATGCAACCAAAACAGCAGACACCAATCTCTGTAAATAAACCTCCAAGCTCCTAATACCACGCTCCTTCTCACTCCAAGCCAGGCAGCAGAACTGATCACTGACAACAGTTGTAGACAAAGCTGAGTCTATATGGGAGTGGAGATTACCAAAATCAAATCAGCTGAGAGACATAGCTCTCAGTAACTTCAGTAACAAGGTTTAACTCCTGCCCTGCTGGCACAAGACAGCCAAGTCAGAATTCAGGAGAAGAGCTTTTGTTCATCGTGTGTGAACGAGGCCCAGAGCGCTACGGTTCTCTGGAACCTCTCTATCGTGGTAGCCCCGTGACAGTACCCTCCCTTCTGCGAGGGACCTCCGGAACCTCAGGACCAGGTTTCTCAGGATGAGCTGAATGAAATGCCCGAACTAACCTAACCGCATGGACATCGGTTGCAGGTACCCACATCCTCTTCTCAGGACCGTAACCTTTCCAATGTATTAGATACTGTATAGAGCGGCGAGCAAATCGAGAATCCATGACCCTGGCTATCTGGAACTCGAGATTTACATCAACAAGGACCGGAGAGGGAGGTAAAGGTGATGGATTAGGTGATGCCACAAACCTCTTGAGTAAGGAGCGATGAAAAACATTATGAATCCTAAACGACTGAGGAAAAGCCAGCTGAAATGCAACAGGATTGACGACGGCCACAATCCTATAAGGGCCAATAAACCTAGGGCCCAATTTCCATGAGGGAACTCTCAGCTTAATATTCTTTGAGGACAACCAAACCCAATCACCCACACATAGGTCCAGACCTTTCATACGTCTCCGATCAGCCGCATTCTTATATCTGGAACTCATCCTCTTTAACTTATCAAGAACCCCTTGCCATACGGACGTGATTGACGAAGAAAATCTCTCCTCTTCAGGCACCCCCGAGGAATCCTTCCTATTAAATGAACTGAACTGAGGATGAAAACCATATGCCCCGAAAAACGGGGACTTACAAGTGGACTCATGAGTACAGTTGTTTATTGCAAACTCTGCCAACGGTAAGTACTTAACCCAGTCCTCCTGATTTTCTGAAATGAAACACCTGAGATAAGTTTCCAGATTTTGATTTACACGTTCTGTTTGAACATTAGATTGAGGATGAAAAGCTGAAGAAAACGACAAATGAATCCCCAGCCGGCTGCAAAAAGGCCTCCAAAACTTAGAAATAAACTGCACCCCACGGTCTGACACAATATCTGAAGGAACACCATGTAATCTCACAACCTCCTTGATAAAGATCTGTGCCAGAGTCTTGGCATTCGGTAACGCGGGAAGGGCAATAAAATGTGACATCTTGCTAAATCTGTCAACTACGACTAAAATAACTGTATTACCCTCAGAAATCGGTAAGTCTATTGACAAATGGGTCCAAGGTCTACTGGGAATCTCCAGAGGTTGGAGAGACCCAGACAGGCGAGTACGACGGGTCTTGGAACGCGCACACACCAATAAAGAAAAAAATTCTACCAATCCAAAAATTAGTAAGCAGCAAGGTAGATATGGTACCAAATTAATTAAAATTTAGCTTTTAATAATAATGTTTAAAAACCTTATAGACAAGAACAACAGGACAAACATAAATTGCAAAAACTACAACTTATACTATATATACACCTAGACTATATGTCTGTTCCTCATAGGTGTATCCAAAACTACTCAAATGCACTTCAGAGTCACCGGACTCATAGACATTTACAATTTGAGCAATAGTAAAGCATTGACCTTTGGCCTCATACAGCTATTCATCTATATTCTCAACAACCAGCACAGTCTAGGTATAATGAATAGGTATCACATAATACATGATAGCCATAAACATAAAAGGACATACGCTGAGGTATTGGAACAGTCTCACCCAGATAGTGTGCGTTGATTTCACCTGGTCTCTCACGGACGGTTCCACACAGATGCCTCAAATCGATCCCCCCAAAAATGTGGGGAAACGGGTATAACTCAGCCCCCGTACAATTAAGGACCCACTATTGGAATATAAGTGCATCAGAATTTTTATCCCCGTGGCCTCCCAACGCGTTTCATTTTTTCAAATCATTAGGGGAGGAAGGTTAAATAAATAAGTTGCCAATTTGGGGAAGAGGGGAGATGTTTCCCTCACAAGGGATAAACAACCTCCTTGTTCAATATCATCCTGCACCAAAAACACAGAGTGAGAAGGGCCGTAGTAACTTTACTTCCAGGGTGTCCGGCCAGGACCGAATAATGATGTTCATTAATTACCCTAAGACGAAGATTAGCAGGAACATAAAGTTTGCCTAAAGGACAGACTGTTGGGGTGTCCTCCAGTGCCTCTAGGACCTCTCTCGCAAGATCCGAATTAATTGCGGCGACAATTACACCCTTCTGAAGTATAGGACCTGGCTCACAATTATCGCCACCCCCTGGAAAACAACAGGATAACGCATCAGCCTTGACATTCTTGCTTCCTGGCCTATACGTAATGTAGAAATTGAACCTGGCGAAAAACAGAGACCACCTAGCTTGCCTAGGTGTTAGACGCTTCGCAGATTCTAGATACAACAGATTCTTGTGATCTGTGATCACCATGACTAGATGAAGTGCTCCCTCCAAAAAATGGCGCCATTCCTCAAATGCCCATTTAATTGCCAACAGCTCCCTGTTACCAATATCATAATTCCACTCAGTAGGAGATAATTTTTTCGAGAAAAATGCACATGGACGCCACTTACTCGGAGAAATCCCCTGAGACAATACAGCTCCCACTCCCACCTCAGAGGCATCCACCTCTACCACAAATGGTTGCATGATGTCAGGCTGTATTAGTATGGGTGCAGTGGAAAAACACTTCTTCAAAGTCTCAAAAGCTTGGTAGGCCATACTGGACCAGACAGAGAAGTCCGTGCCTCTCTTGGTCATGTCTGTTAAAGGTTTGGCTACTACTGAAAAGTCTTTAATAAATTTGCGATAGTAGTTTGCAAAACCTAAAAGCCTCTGTAAGGCCTTAAAGGGAACCTGTCACCTGAATTTGGCGGGACCAGTTTTCGGTCATATGGGCGGAGTTTTCAGGTGTTTGATTCACCCTTTCCTTACCCGTTGGCTGCATGCTGGCCGCAATTTTGGATTGAAGTTCATTCTCTGTCCTCCGTAGTACACGCCGCTCATGACATACCCTTGGCCGGGCACTTCGGCGTCAGTCGCACCAGGCATCGTCTGACACAAAACTTCTGTTGGCCGGGGGTAACCTATGATGTTCGTCAATACTGCCAGACCTGTGACAGTTGCCAGCGCATTGGCAAGAGGGGAGATCGATGCCAGGCCAAATTACGTCCCCTCCCCATTGTGGAGGAACCATTTAGCCGAGTAGCGGTCGATCTGATAGGGCCGTTAGCCAAACCCAGTCCGTCAGGGAAAAGGTATATATTGACAGTGGTAGATTATGCCACACGGTATCCAGAGGCGGTTGCGTTACCTAACATACTGGCAGAGACAGTGGCGGCTGCCCTGCTCCAGGTTTTCTCAAGGGTTGGATTTCCCCAGGAGATTATCTCAGACCAGGGTACCCAGTTTACAGCAGAGGTGACCAACCAACTGTTGAAGCTGTGCGGCGTAAAGTCCATTAGAAGCGCCCCGCACCACCTGCAAACCAATGGGTTGTGTGAACGCTTTAACGGGACGTTAAAATAACTCATTGGGACTTTTACCAGGACCTACAGGGACTGGGAGAAATTCTTGCCTCACCTCCTGTTTGCCTATCGAGAGGTGCCATAAGAATCCACGGGGTTCTCCCCATTCGAACTGGTATATGGGAGACGGGTAAGGGGACCCCTAGACTTAGTGCTAGAACACTGGGAAGGGGAGGGCATCATAGAAGGGGTACCTATTGTACCCTATGTACTGGAATTCCGGGACCGCCTACAGGAGCTGACCCAGGCTGTACGTGGGAACATGCAGGTGGCCCAGCGGCGCCAGCGCGTATGGTACGATCGGAGGGCCAGAGAGCGCACCTTGGAAATAGGGCAGAAGGTCCTGGTGTTAGAGCCCACTAGGCAGAACAAGTTCCAAGCTGCATGGCAGGGGCCCTACCAGGTAGTGGGGAAAATAGCCGACACCACCTATAATGTCGCCGATTGTGACGACCCCAGGGTTATCCTTATGTTCCACGTGAATATGCTGAAGCCCTATCGGGAGCGCCCTGAAGAGGTAGTGGCCATCTGTGCACCTGAAGCAGAGGATTTAGCCGGACTTCCCTTGACTGATGTCTTAGGGGAGAGGACTCTGTCTAAAACATGGGACCAGGTACACTGGGGTGAAGACTTAGGTCCCCGGGAGAGACAGCAGGCGGAGGAGTTGTTGAGGCAGCGACAGAGGATGTTTTCGGGGAAACCCGGGTACACTCACCTGGCACAACACAAGGTTGAGACCCAGGATCAGACCCCCCTGCGACAACCCCCCTTCCACGTCCCTGAGTCTGTACGAGAAGGGATGCGGCAAAAGACACAAGAGATGTTGCGTTTAGGGGTCATTGAAGAGTCAGTCCCAGGGCATCCCCCGTAGTGTTAGTGCCCAAGAAGGATGGGACTACACGATTTTGTGCAGACTATCGTAAGCTCAATGAGAAAACAGTGACGGATGCGTATCCCATGCCGCGTGTGGATGACTTGTTAGACCGGCTGGCAGGGGCAAAGTATTTGACCACCATCGATCTATGCAAAGGCTACTGGCAGATTCCCCTTAGTCCTGATGCTATTCCCAAGTCGGCATTTGTCACCCCGTTTGGCTTATTCCAGTTTCGAGTTATGCCATTCGGGATGAAGACTGCCCCGGCGACCTTCCAGAGGCTGGCTGACCGGCTTCTGGATGGTCTCCAGGACTATGCGTGTGCCTACCTGGATGACATCGCCATCTACAGTGCGACATGGGAAGAGCATCTAAATCACCTAGAGACAGTATTAGACAGGATCCACAAGGCCGGAATCACCCTGATCCCAAACAAGTGTCACGTGGGCAAAGCAGAGGTTCAGTATTTAGGACATCGGGTGGGAAGTGGGAAACAGAGACCAGAACCAGCCAAGATTGAGGCCATAGCCAAATGGCCCACCCCACACACTAAAACCCAGGTCATGGCATTTCTAGGGACAGCAGGGTATTACAGGAAATTCGTTCCCAATTACAGCAGCGTGGCCAAGCCCCTCACTGATCTGACCCGTAAGAACCAACCCCGCCAGGTAACCTGGACCCCAGAGTGTGAGGAAGCCTTCAGCCAGCTAAAGGACGCCCTCACCAATACCCCTGTATTGGCCGCACCCGATCCAACTAAACGTTTCCTTGTTCACACAGACGCTTCTATGTTTGGATTGGCGGCAGTACTAAGCCAAGTCGGGCCAGACGGCCAAGAACACTCGGTAGCTTACCTGAGTCGGAAACTACTGCCCCGTGAAGTGAGCTATGCGGCCATCAAGAAGGAGTGCCTGTCAATAGTATGGGCACTCAAAAAGTTACAACCATATTTGTATGGACGACAGTTTTCCCTCCTAATGGACCATAATCCCCTAGTCTGGCTTTATCGGGTCTCCGGAGACAACGCCAGATTACTGCGGTGGAGTTTAGCCCTACAACCTCTGGACTTCACCATCCACTACAGACCCGGCAAACAAAATGGTAATGCCGATGGGCTAAGTCAACAAACGGAACTTGTACCAACTCCATAAACTTCGGTCATCCCCAAACAGATCCGTTAAGGATCAGACTGTGTATGCCGATCGCGTCGCTGAAAAGGGGAGCCGTGTTACAGAACCCCCAGCACCAAGAATATGTTATGCAGTATATATTATGTATAATAGGTTCCATGTGAAATGCATCAGTCCACAGGCTGCGCCCCTGGGCAGAGAGGACACGATATCCCCCTTTTGTCCTCCCCCACCTTTGTAATTCCCACAGTAAATATCAGCAGGCTCCGGCCCCCTGCGGCTATTGTAATGTATGTCTGGCCTGCTTTTTCTATTGGCCTGCCCTGTGTATCTGTGTTATATATTCTGTGTGCTCTTTTAGACTGGAAATACGTGGAGTAGCAGTCAGCTTTTATATGCTCTCACGTAATCAAGGAATTCCAGCCAGCGTCCTTCATTCAGAATCCAGCAAAAGCAGAGTAGACCTCCTGAAACACGGGGGGTGCTGAAATAGGTACTACAGCACAGTAGACCCCGTTACACCCCTCTCCCCCCAAGGGAGGTGGACTGCACCAGTGTATAAATACGACAATTAAACAGGGTGTACAGACAAGGTAACTAAAAGTCTCAAACTCACCAAATGCTCACACCACCACAGAGGAAACACAGAGAAGGGAAGAGAAGGAAAAAACTAGGAAGGAAAACAGGTATAACATGCAAGCAAAACAGCAGACATCAATCTTTGTAAATAAACCTCCAAGCTCCTAATACCACGCTCCTTCTCACTCCAAGCCAGGCAGCAGAACTGATCACTGACAACAGTTGTAGACAAAGCGGAGTCTATATAGGAGCGGAGATTACCAAAACCAAATCAGCTGAGAGACATAGCTCTCAGTAACTTCAGTAACAAGGTTTAACTCCTGCCCTGCTGGCACAAGACAGCCAGGTCAGAATTCAGGAGAAGAGCTTCTGTTTATCATGTGTGAACGAGGCCCAGAGTGCTGTGGTTCTCTGGAACCTCTCTGTCGTGGTAGCCCCGTGACACTATTCTAGTATAACTGCAATGTTTTGGAACAAACTGCCTATGAAAACAGTATCTTTTAAAAAAAAATAAACACTCAAAATGCATGTTCCAAATTATCATGCACATCAGAGTTTTAAACCTTTTTTATTTAATTGTGAACAAAAAAATGGTCAATTGTGAAGTTAGAAGCATTATCAGCTTATTACAAAATGAAATCAAACAGTTTTCAAGTGAAAACTGTATTCTAGGTGATGTTACATTTGCACATAGGACCCCTTGTTTGAAAGAAGCTTCTTAACTCTCTCGTCCATTGAATTTGTCAGTTTTTGGATGGTTTCTGCTTCAATTGTTTTGCATGTGGACAGAATACCCTCCCAGAGCTGTTGCTTAGATGTGAACTGCCTTCCGCCTTCATAGACACTCCTTTTGATGATGCTCCAGAGGTTCTCAATGGGGTTGAGGTCAGGGGAAGATAGTGGCCACATAAGTTTGTCCTCTTTTATGCCCATATCAGCCAGAGATGCAGATGTGTTTTTTGCAGCATGAGACGGTGCATTATCATGCATGAAAATGATCTTGCTGCGGAAAGCACGGTTCTTCCTCTTGAACCATGGCAGGAAGTGTTGTTTTAGAAACTCCACATAGATTATGGAGTTCATCTTTACCCCTTCAGGGATCATAAAGGGGCCGACAATCTCTCTCCCCATGATTCCAGCCCAAAACATTACTCCACCTCCTCCTTGTTGGCGCCTTAGCCGTGTTTTCATGGGGTGTCCATCAACCAGCCATCCTCCACTCCATCCATCTGGACCATCGAGCGTTGCACGGCACTCATCGGTGAACAAAACAGTTTGGAAGTCAGTCTTCATGTATCGTTTGGCCCACTGGAGCCGTTTCTGCATGTGTGCAGTGGATAGAGGTGGTCGACAGGATGGCTTACGCACAGCTGCAAACCTCTGAAGGACCCTGCATCTTGTTGTTCTGGGGACGTTGGAGGCACCAGCAGCTTCAAAAACTTGTCTGCTGCTATGACAAGGCATTTTTGTAGCTGCTCTTTTAACCTTACACAATTGCCTGTTGGAAAGAGTCCTCAATTATTCCTTATCAGCACGCACATGTGTGTGCTGGGGATCAGCTACATACTTCTTGATTGTACGATGATCACGATGAAGTGTCTTGGCAATGTTGATTGTAGTCATGCCTTGTCCTAAATACTCCACAATTTGTTGCTGCTAAGCAGCCGACACATCCTTTTTCTTTCACATTTTGGCCAAAAATGTAGGCTGCTTAATAATGTGGAACAGCCTTCTTAAGTAGTCTTGCCTTTATTTGGACACACCTGTCAAACTAATTTGCACAGGTATCTGTAATTGCTTTCAGTGATATAAAGAGCCCTGACACACATCACCATCAATGAGTTTAAATGACATACAAAACAATTCTAACCTTATCACTCCTAAACTCTTTGTGCATAATAATTTGGAACACAGTGTAGTATCGCCGCGTCCATAATGACCCAACCTATAAAACTGTCCCACTAGTTAACCCCTTCAGTGAACACCGTAAAAAAACAAAAAAACAAACAAAAAAAACCGAGGCAAATAAACAACGCTTTATTATCATACTGCAGAACAAAAAGTGGAATAACACGCGATCAAAAAGAAGGATATAAATAAACATTGTACTGCTGAAAACGTCATCTTGTCCCACAAAACACGAGCCACAATACAGCATCATCAGTGAAAAAATTTAAAAGTTATAGTCCTCAGAATAAAGCGACGCAAAAATAATTATTTTTTATATAAAATAGTTTTTATCGTATAAAAGCGCCAAAACATAAAAAAAATATAAATGAGGTATCGCTGTAATCGTACTGACCCGAAGAATAAAAGTACTTTATCAGTTTTACCAAACGTGGAACGGAATAAACCCCCACCCCAAAAGAAATTCATGAATAGCTAGTTTTTGGTAATTCTGCCTCACAAAAATCAGACTAAAAAGCGATCAAAAACTGTCACGTGCCCGAAAATGGTACCAATAAAAGCGTCAACTTGTCCCGCAAAAAACAAGACCTCACATGACTGTGTGGACCAAAATATGGAAAAATTATAGCTCTCAAAATGTGGAGACGTAAAAACTATTTTTTGCCATAAACAGCGTCTTTTAGTGTGTGACTGCTGCCAATCATAAATATCCGCTAAAAACCCCTGCTATAAATAGTAAATCAAACCCCCCTTTATCACCGTCTTAGTTAGGGAAAAATAATAAAATACAAAAAAGTGTATTTATTTCCATTTTCCTATTAGGGTTAGGGCTAGGGTTGAGGCTAAAGTTAGGGTTAGGGCTACAGTTAAGGTTGGGGCTAAAGTTAGGGTTAGGGTTGGGGGTAAAGTTAGGGTTAATGTTTGGATTACAATTAGGGTTAGGGTTGGATTACATTTACAGTTGGATTAGGGTTGGGGTTAAGGTTAGGAGTGTGTCAGGATTAGGGGTGTGCTTAGGGTTATGGTTGGGATTAGTGTTAGAGGTGTGTTGGAGTTAGGGGTGTGGTTAGGGTTGGGATTAGGGTTGGGGGTGTGTTGGGGTTAGGGGTGTGTTGGGGTTAGGGGTGTGGATGGGATTAGGGGCGTGTTCAGGTTAAGGGTGTGGTTAGGGTTATGGTTATGGTTGGGATTAGGGTTAGGGGTGTGTTTGGGTTAGAGTTTCAGTTAGAAATGGGGGGGTTTCCACTGTTTAGGCACATCAGGGGCTCAACCAAACACGACATGGCATCCGATCTCAATTCCAGCCAATTCTATGTTGAAAAAGTAAAACAGTGCTCCTTCCCTTCCGAGCTCTCACGTGTGCTCAAACAGGGGTTTATCCCAACATATGTTGTATCAGCATACTCAGGACAAATTCGACAACAACTTATGGGGTCCAATTCCTCTGGTTACCCTTGGGAAAATAAAAAATTTGGGGGCTAAAAAATCATTTATGTGGGAAAAAATTATTTTCACGGCTCTGCGTTATAAACTGTATTGAAACACTTGGGGGTTCAAAGTTCTTACAACACATCTAGATAACTTCCTTGGGGGGGTCTACTTTCCAATATGGGGTCACTTGTGGGGGGTTTCTACTGTTTAGGTGCATTAGGGGCTCTGCAAATTCAACGTGACACCTGCAGACCAATCCATCTACTTCTGCATTCCAAACGGCACTCCTTCCCTTCCGAGCTCTGCCATGCACCCAAACGATGGGTCCCCCCCACATATGGGGTATCAGCGTACTCAGAACAAATTGTACAACAGCTTTTGGGATCCAATTTCTCCTGTTACCCTTGGGAAAATACAAAACATGAGGCTAAAAAATTATTTTTGTGGAAAAAAAAGATTTTTTATATTCATGGCTCTGCGTTATAAACTGCAGTGAAACACTTGGGGGTTCAAAGTTCTCACAACACATCTAGATAAGTTCCTTGGGGGGGTCTACTTTCCAATATGAGCTCACTTGTGGGGGTTTCTACTGTTTAGGTACATTAGGGGCTCTGCAAACGCAATGTGACACCTGCAGACCATTCCATCTAAGTCTGCGTTCCAAACGGCGCTACTTCCCTTCCGAGCTCTGTCATGCATCCGAATGGTGGTTCCCCCCCATATGGGGTATTAGTGTACTCAGGATAAATTGTACAACAACTTTTGGGGTCCAATTTCTCCTGTTACCCTTGGGAAAATACAAAACTGGGGGCTAAAATATAATTTTTTTGTGGGAAAAAAAGATTTTTTATTTTCAAGGCTCTGCATTATAAACTGTAGTGAAACACTTGGGGGTTCAAAGTTCTCACAACACATCTAGATAAGTTCCTTAGGGGTCTATTTTCCAAAATGTGTCACTTTTGGGGGGTTTCAATGTCTAGGCACATCAGGGGCTCTCCAAATGCGACATGGCATCCTATCTCAATTCCAGTCAATTTTGCATTGAAAGGTCAAACAGCGCTCCTTCCCTTCCGAGCTCTGCCATGCACCCAAACGGTGGTTTACCCAAAACATATGGGGTATCAGCGTATTCAAGACAAATTGCACAATAACCTTTTGGGTCCAATTTCTTCTGTTACCCTTGGGAAAATGAAAAATTGGGGGCGAAAATATCATTTTTGTGAAAAAATATGATTTTTTATTTTTACGGCTTTACATTATAAACTTCTGTGAAGCACTTAGTGGGTCAAAGAGCTCACCACACATCTAGATAAGTTCCTTAGGAGGTCTACTTTCCAAAATGGTGTCACTTGTGGGGGGTTTCAATGTTTAGGCACATCAGGGGCTCTCCAAACGCGACACGGCATCCTATCTCAATTCCAGTCAATTTTGCATTGAAAAGTCAAACGGCGCTCTTTCCCTTCCAAGCTCTGCCATGCCCCCAAACAGTGGTTTACCCCCACATATGGGGTACCAGCATACTCAGGACAAATTTTACAACAACTTTTGGGGTCCAATTTCTCCTGTTACCCTTGGTTAAATAAAACAAATTAGAGCTGAAGTACATATTATGTGAAAAAAAGTTAAATGTTCATTTTTTAAAAACATTCCAAAAATTCCTGTGAAACACCTGAAGGGTTAATAAACGTCTTGAATGAGGTTTTGAGCTTTTTGCGGTCCCTAAAAAAATGGTTTTGTAAAAATGAGAAATTGCTGGTCAAGTTTTAACCATTATAACTCCCTAACAAAAAACAAATTTGGTTCCAAAATTGTGCTGATGTAAAGTAGACATGTGGGAAATATTACTTATTAAGTATTTTGTGTGACATATCGGTGTGATTTAACCCCTTCATGACCTTGGGATTTTTCATTTTTCCGTGTTCGTTTTTCACTCCCCTCCTTCCCAGAGCCATAACTTTTTTATTTTTCCGTCAATTTGGCCATGTGAGGGCTTATTTTTTGCGGGACGAGTTGTACTTTTGAACGACATCATTGGTTTTAGCTAGAGTTGAGCGACCTTGACCTTTTTAGAGTCGAGCCGGGTTTCGCAAAACCCGACTATCTCAAAAGTCGGGTCGAGTGAAATCGGCCGATTATGGCGAAAAGTCGGGATCGACCGAAACACGAAACCCAATGCAAATCAATGGGGCAGCATAGTCGGCAGTGAGTGGGGGCCAGGAAAACACCTAGAGTGCCCATTTTAATGTCAAAACCATCCATTCTTCTTAATGAATCTTGTCAAGCGTAATTTACCTTATAATTATTGGAAGGCATTTGAAATTGGGGGTCATTTGGCTAAAGTTGTGTGGGGTAGGGCTGGTTCAAGTAATTAGTGGGCCCAGGAAATCTGGACCACGTCACGGCAGTGGAGCAGGGAGAGGTAAGTATTTCAACTTTGCAAGTGCTGTGATCCTGAGCAAGCAGGGGGGGCCCACTCGTTGGCATTGGCACTGGCACAGGGCCCCTCAAAGTACAGCGGTGTGTTTGCACGGCGGGGGCGCCTCCCACCGGCAGCAACACTTTTGCGTACTATGAGAGGCCCTGTGCCAGTGACGTCGCCAACTAGTATTCCTCCCCCCACCTGATGAAGGAACCTGCACTTTCATCTGCACCTTCCTCTTTGTCCCCGTGTAAGGTGGTATGGTATGCGGGAAGAGCAACCTGACTTTCAGCAGGGTCACAATGTTGTTGTGTAGCATGCACGGGGAATGTTGCGTTATGGGTCAATGTACCAGCAGACTCATCTATCACTGGCTGGGCAATGGGCACGATGAAGTGGAAACACAGATATAGGCCCAAAGAATAAAGTGGGCTAAATGCAGTTCAAAATTGGTAACACAGGAATAACCAGGGGGCATTGCAGTGGAGGACAACTGGAATGAGAGGCTGACACAGAGAGTAGGGCCAAATCAGTAAGTAGTCGAAATGCAGTTCAAAATTGGCAACCGTAGTAAACAGGCGGCACAGCTTTGTTCAGTGGAGGAGAACAGCAAGGAGTGGCAGACACCGATAGTAGGCCCCAACCCAACTAGTAGGCCAAATGCAGTCTAACATTAACAACTACTTAACGAGAGCCTGAAAATGGAATTTCAGGACAGGAAACCAGGAGAACAGCAAGGAGTGGCAGACACCGATAGTAGGCCCCAAACCAACTAGTACGCCAAATGCAGTTGTTCCATTTAACCACAATTTAATGAGAGCCTGAAGATAGAAGCTCAGGAAAGGCAACCTGGGGAACACCTTGGAGTGTAACACACCATCTCTCTCCACCCCATACCCATTTTGTAGGCCTAATGCAGTGTACTTTTCTACAACTACTAAACGAGAGTCGGAAGACCGAAGCAATGGCAAGGAAACCTGGGGAACACCTTGGAGTGTAACACACCATCTCTCTCCACCCCATACCCAATTTGTAGGCCTAATGCAGTGTAGTTTCCAAGAACTACTAAACGAGAGCCGGAAGATCGAAGCTCAGGAAAGGCAACCTGGGGAACACCTTGGAGTGTAACACACCCTCTCTCTACACCCCATACCCAATTTGAAGGCCTAATGCAGTGTAGTTTCCAAGAACTACTAAACGAGAGCCGGAAGATCGAAGCTCAGGAAAGGCAACCTGGGGAACACCTTGGAGTGTAACACACCCTCTCTCTACACCCCATACCCAATTTGAAGGCCTAATGCAGCGTAGTTTCCAACAACTACTAAACGAGAGCCGGAAGATCGAAGCTCAGGAAAGGCAACCTGGGGAACACCTTGGAGTGTAACAAACCCTCTCTCTACACCCCATACCCAATTTGTAGGCCTAATGCAGCGTAGTTTCCGACAACTACTAAACGAGAGCATGAAGATCGAAGCTCAGGAAAGGCAACCTGGGGAACACCTTGGAGTGTAACACACCCTCTCTCTACACCCCATACCCAATTTGAAGGCCTAATGCAGTGTAGTTTCCAAGAACTACTAAACGAGAGCCGGAAGATCAAAGCTCAGGAAAGGCAACCTGGGGAACACCTTGGAGTGTAACACACCCTCTCTCTACACCCCATACCCAATTTGAAGGCCTAATGCAGCGTAGTTTCCAACAACTACTAAACGAGAGCCGGAAGATCGAAGCTCAGGAAAGGCAACCTGGGGAACACCTTGGAGTGTAACACACCCTCTCTCTACACCCCATACCCAATTTGAAGGCCTAATGCAGCGTAGTTTCCAACAACTACTAAACGAGAGCCGGAAGATCGAAGCTCAGGAAAGGCAACCTGGGGAACACCTTGGAGTGTAACACACCCTCTCTCTACACCCCATACCCAATTTGAAGGCCTAATGCAGTGTAGTTTCCAAGAACTACTAAACGAGAGCCGGAAGATCGAAGCTCAGGAAAGACAACCTGGGGAACACCTTGAAGTGTAACACAACGTCTCTCTACACCACGGAAGGGCTGATTCTTAGGAAGGAAGGCTGTTGGAAATAAGCATTGCGCGTCCGAGGGTGATTATATTCTTATTAGGTATATACTCACCTTCGGACGCGCCCTGCTTCTTTATTTGGAATGAATGTTTATTTGCAATGTGGTGTTGACTTTCTCTATTATTTTGGTAATTAATGATTTTATTATTTTCATTGTTTTGCATCTTCTCGGCAATAATATAAAGAAGACGCGACAGGACAACACTCGGTGGATGCCATATCTGTGTTTTCAATTTAAAAAACCTTTCAGTTAAATACTTGCAGGATAAAGTAATTGTAGCTGGTGGCCATTTTTAGTACTGTACCAGATTTTAGTTGTGTGTTTGTTTTTAATGTTAAAATGTCTGCATTTGATATCTCACCAGTATTTTCTTTTTTATAAGCAAAATACTTTTTTTTTTATTTTATGATGTTGGTTCAAGGGGTACACGGGCAGCAGTAGACAGGTCAGTGGAGGCCTAGTGGAAGGAGGGACCGCAGACAGGCTTCGAAGCCCTAACATAATAAATTGGGCTGCCTGTAGGCAGTTTAAAATTGGTTCCAGGGGAACACGGGCAGCAGTAGACAGGTCAGTGGAGGCCTAGTGGAAGGAGGGACCGCAGACAGGCTTCGAAGCCCTAACATAATAAATTGGGCTGCCTGTAGGCAATTTAAAATTGGTTCCAGGGGAACACGGGCAGCAGTAGACAGGTCAGTGGAGGCCTAGTGGAAGGAGGGACCGCAGACAGGCTTCGAAGCCCTAACATAATAAATTGGGCTGCCTGTAGGCAATTTAAAATTGGTTCCAGGGGAACACGGGCAGCAGTAGACAGGTAAGTGGAGGCCTAGTGGAAGGAGGGACCGCAGACAGGCTTCGAAGGCCTAACATAATAAAATGGGCTGGCTGTAGGCAATTTAAAATTGGTTCCAGGGGAACACGGGCAGCAGTAGACAGGTCAGTGGAGGCCTAGTGGAAGGAGGGACCGCAGACAGGCTTCGAAGGCCTAACATAATAAAATGGGCTGGCTGTAGGCAATTTAAAATTGGTTCCAGGGGAACACGGGCAGCAGTAGACAGGTAAGTGGAGGCCTAGTGGAAGGAGGGACCGCAGACAGGCTTCGAAGGCCTAACATAATAAATTGGGCTGCCTGTAGGCAATTTAAAATTGGTTCCAGGGGAACACGGGCTGCAGTAGACAGGTAAGTGGAGGCCTAGTGGAAGGAGGGACCGCAGACAGGCTTCGAAGGCCTAACGTAATAAAATGGGCTGGCTGTAGGCAATTTACAATTGGTTCCATGGGAACACGGGCAGCAGTAGACAGGTCAGTGGAGGCCTAGTGGAAGGAGTGACGGCAGACAGGCATCAAAGGCCTAACATCATAACATTGGGCTGTTGGCAATTTAAAATTGGTTCCAGGGGTACACGGGCAACAGTGGTCTGGTCAGTGGAAGTCTAGTGGAAGGAGTGACGGCAGACAGGCATCAAAGGCCTAACATAATAACATTTGGCTGTTGGCAATTTAAAATTGGTTCCAGGGGTACACGGGCAACAGTGGTCTGGTCAGTGGAAGTCTAGTGGAAGGAGTGACGGCAGACAGGCTAAGAAGGCCTAACATAACAAAATTGGGCTGGCTGTAGGCAAGTTTAAATTGGTTCCAGGGGAACACGGCCAGCAGTGGCCTGGTCAGTGTAGTAATTGTAGAAAGAACGGACCGCAGACAGGCTTCGAAGGCCTAACATAACAAAAATGTCAAAACAATGGTATTGTCAGTGCCAGGCATTGAAGGATGTCAGCGCATAGACTAAACATTGGTGAAGCTGTGAGAGATAATTTTGCTAGTGGTAGAGCACTGTTTGAGCTGGGGGGGGAACTGTCTTGTGGCCGGCGGTACAGGCCCAGGGCCCCTCATATTACAATGGTGTGTCTGACGTTGGGTGCGCACCACCACCGCCAGAGACACTTTATTGTACTATGAGGGACCCAGTGGCAGTGCCGTCGACCAAAAGCGGGCACACCCACCTCTTCAGACAAACAGCACTCTCACGGGTGCTGGCGCAAAGTGGCGATACCACGGCCCCGTGTGGGGAGTTTGGCCATTTTGTTAGGAGTAAACATGTCGTATGCTGGACAATCAGGTGCAGAAAATTACGAGATTGGAAAAGTCATTCAGAAGAGTCCACAGGCAAGACCTTTTCATAGGAAAGTTAGGTGTCAGCCGGGCAAGGTGGGGCAAAAGATTTCGAAATCCAGTTGTGGTTCATTTTAATGAAGGTTAGATCATCTACATTTTGGGTAGCCAGACGAGTCCTTTTTTCAGTTAGTATTGAACCTGCAGCACTGAATACTCTTTCTGATAGGACACTAGCTGCCGGGCAAGCAAGCTCCTGCAATGCATATTCTGCCAATTCTGGCCAGGTGTCTAATTTGGATGCCCAGTAATCAAATGGGAATGACGGTTGAGGGAGAACGTCGATAAGGGATGAAAAATAGTTTGTAACCATACTGGACAAATGTTGTCTCCTGTCACTTTGAATTGATGCTGCAGTACCTGTCCTGTCTGCGGTCATAGCAAAATCACTCCACAACCTGGTCAGAAAACCCCTCTGGCCAACGCCACTTCTGATTTCTGCCCCTCTAACACCTCTGGTCTGCTGGTCCCTGGAGCTCGTGTGAGAACGATCACGGGCGCTGTGTGCAGGGAATGCCAGAAGCAAACGGTCAACAAGAGTTGATTGTTTTGTTGCTAATATTAGTTCCAAGTTCTCATGTGGCATAATATTTTGCAATTTGCCTTTATAGCGAGGATCAAGGAGGCAGGCCAACCAGTAATCGTCATCGTTCATCATTTTTGTAATGCGTGTGTCCCTTTTGAGGATACGCAAGGCATAATCCGCCATGTGGGCCAAAGTTCCAGTTGTCAAATATGCGGTTGTGCTTGGTTGAGGGGCAGTTGCAGGCAAATCTACGTCACTTGTGTCCCTCAAAAAACCAGAACCCGCCCTTGCCACGCCACCAATTTCCAATGACCCCGGGAAAGCTTCCTCATTAAAAATATACTCATCCCCATCATCCTCCTCATCCTCCACCTCCTCTTCGCCCGCTACCTCGTCCTGTACACTGCCCTGACCAGACAATGGCTGACTGTCATCAAGGCTTTCCTCTTCCTCTGGTGCAGACGCCTGATCCTTTATGTGCGTCAAACTTTGCATCAGCAGACACATTAGGGGGATGCTCATGCTTATTATGGCGTTGTCTGCACTAACCAGCCGTGTGCATTCCTCAAAACACTGAAGGACTTGACACATGTCTTGAATCTTCGACCACTGCACACCTGACAACTCCATGTCTGCCATCCTACTGCCTGCCCGTGTATGTGTATCCTCCCACAAAAACATAACAGCCCGCCTCTGTTCGCACAGTCTCTGAAGCATGTGCAGTGTTGAGTTCCACCTTGTAACAACGTCTATGATTAGGCGATGCTGGGGAAGGTTCAAAGAACGCTGATAGGTCTGCATACGGCTGGAGTGTACAGGCGAACGGCGGATATGTGCGCAAAGTCCACGCACTTTGAGGAGCAGGTCGGATAACCCCGGATAACTTTTCAGGAAGCACTGCACCACCAGGTTTAAGGTGTGAGCCAGGCAAGGAATGTGTTTCAGTTGGGAAAGGGAGATGGCAGCCATGAAATTCCTTCCGTTATCACTCACTACCTTGCCTGCCTCAAGATCTACAGTGCCCAGCCACGACTGCGTTTCTTGCTGCAAGAACTCGGACAGAACTTCCGCGGTGTGTCTGTTGTAGCCCAAACACTTCATAGCCAATACAGCCTGCTGACGTTTGCCAGTAGCTGCTCCATAATGGGAGACCTGGTGTGCAACAGTGGCAGCTGCGGATGGAGTGGTTGTGCGACTGCGGTCTGTGGACGAGCTCTCGCTTCTGCAGGAGGACGAGGAGGAGGAGGAGGAGGAGGGGGTGCGAACGGCTACAGCCAACTGTTTCCTAGACCGTGGGCTAGGCAGAACTGTCCCAAACTTGCTGTCCCCTGTGGACCCTGAATCCACCACATTTACCCAGTGTGCCGTGATGGACACGTAACGTCCCTGGCCATGCCTACTGGTCCATGCATCTGTTGTCAGGTGCACCTTTGTGCTCACAGATTGCCTGAGTGCATGGACGATGCGCTCTTTAACATGCTGGTGGAGGCCTGGGATGGCTTTTCTGGAAAAAAAGTGTCGACTGGGTAGCTCGTAGCGTGGTACAGCGTAGTCCATCAGGTCTTTGAAAGCTTCGCTTTCAACTAACCGGTAGGGCATCATCTCTAACGAGATTAGTCTAGCTATGTGGGCGTTCAAACCCTGTGTACGCGTATGCGAGGCTAAGTACTTCCTTTTTCTAACCATAGTCTCATGTAGGGTGAGCTGGACTGGAGAGCTGGAGATCGTGGAACTAGCGGGGGTGCCGGTGGACATGGCAGACTGAGAGACGGTGGGAGATGGTATTGTTGCCGCCGGTGCCCTAGATGCAGTGTTTCCTACTACGAAACTGGAGATTCCCTGACCCTGACTGCTTTGGCCTGGCAAAGAAACCTGCACAGATACTGCAGGTGGTGCAGAAAATGGTGGCCCTACACTGCCGGAAGGGATGTTGCGTTGATGAGTAGCTTCATTGGCCGAGGGTGCTACAACCTTAAGGGACGTTTGGTAGTTAGTCCAAGCTTGCAAATGCATGGTGGTTAAATGTCTATGCATGCAACTTGTATTGAGACTTTTCAGATTCTGCCCTCTGCTTAAGGTAGTTGAACATTTTTGACAGATTACTTTGTGCTGATCAATTGGATGTTGTTTAAAAAAATGCCAGACTGCACTCTTTCTAGCATCGGATACCTTTTCAGGCATTGCAGACTGAGCTTTAACCGGATGGCCACGCTGTCCTCCAACAGGTTTTGACTTTGCCACGCGTTTTGGCCAAGATACGGGCCCGGCAGATGGAACCTGTTGCGATGTTGATGCCTGCTGCGGCCCCTCCTCCTCCGCTTCAGAACTGCTGCCGCCTGCACCCTGTTCCCCCAATGGCTGCCAATCGGGGTCAAGAACTGGGTCATCTATTACCTCTTCTTGTAGCTCGTGTGCAACTTCGTCTGTGTCACGGTGTCGGTCGGTGGTATAGCGTTCGTGATGGGGCAACATAGTCTCATCAGGGTCTGATTCTTGATCAGCACCCTGTGAGGGCAATGTTGTGGTCTGAGTCAAAGGACCAGCATAGTAGTCTGGCTGTGGCTGTGCATCAGTGCACTCCATGTCAGATTCAACTTGTAATGGGCATGGACTGTTAACTGCTTCACTTTCTAAGCCAGGGACGGTATGTGTAAAGAGCTCCATGGAGTAACCCGTTGTGTCGCCTGCTGCATTCTTCTCTGTTGTTGTTTTTGCTGAAGAGGACAAGGAAGCGACTTGTCCCTGACCGTGAACATCCACTAACGACGCGCTGCTTTTACTTTTACCAGTTTCACGAGAGGAGGCAAAAGAGCTAGAGGCTGAGTCAGCAAGATAAGCCAAAACTTGCTCTTGATGCTCCGGCTTTAAAAGCGGTTTTCCTACTCCCAGAAAAGGGAGGGTTCGAGGCTTTGTGTAGCCAGACGACGAACCTGGCTCCACAGCTCCAGACTTAGGTGCAATATTTTTTTTCCCACGACCACCTGATGCTCCACCACTACCACTACCCTCATTACCAGCTGACAATGAACGCCCCCGGCCACGACCTCTTCCACCAGACTTCCTCATTGTTTTAAAAACGTTACCAAACGAACGGTATTTGTTGCTGTCACACAACTTACACGGTGAGCTATAACTTCAGTATGATTTAGCTACCCCTTTACAGGTGGGTGAGACCACAACGAAAATCAGCCACAATGTTACACACTCTGTTGTTGTTGGCAACAAATGAGATGGCACACACGCAGGACTGTCACTGAAGCGCAAATGTAAATATTTATCTCCCACTGATTTGTGTTTGTTTTTTTTAAAAGGGAGACTTCAGGAAAAAAAAAAATTAAAAAAAAATTATTTTTTACAGAGGAATTTATAAAACAAATAAAATGAAATGATTGTTTCAGGGAGAATTTAGGAAAAAAAAAAAAAAAAAGGCTTTGTAGGGCCCACTGAGTGAGAGAGGACGCACACAGGAGTCAGGAGTGGCACACAAGCCCAGAGGCCAATATTAATCTCCCACCGATTGATTTAGTTATTTTTTTTGGTAGATTTTGGAACCCAAATCAAGCAAAAAAATTAATAGGCTTTCTATGGCCCACAATTGGGGAGAGAGAGAGAGATGGCACACCCAGGAGTCAAGACTGGCACACAAGCCCAGAGGCCAATATTAATCTCCCACTGATTGATTTAGTGATTTTTTTTGGTAGATTTTGGAACCCAAATCAAGCAAAAAAATTAATAGGCTTTCTATGGCCCACAATTGGGGAGAGAGAGAGAGATGGCACACCCAGGAGTCAAGACTGGCACACAAGCAGAAGGGGCAATATGAATCTCCCACAGATTTTTTTTTTTTTTTTTTTTTCAGGGAGACTTGAGAGAAAAAAAAATACAAAAAAAATGATTTTTTTCAGGAATAATTTAGAAACCAAAGAAAATAAAATGATTGTTTCAGGGAGAATTTAGAAAACAAATAAAACAAAAAATAGGCTTTCTAGGGCCCACTGAGTGACAGATGACGCACACAGGAGTCAGGAGTGGCACACAAGCCCAGAGGCCAATATTAATCTCCCACTGATTGATTTAGTGATTTTTTTTGGTAGATTTTGGAACCCAAATCAAGCAAAAAAATTAATAGGCTTTCTATGGCCCACAAATTGGGAGAGAGAGAGAGATGGCACACCCAGGAGTCAAGACTGGCACACAATCAGAAGGGGCAATATGAATCTCCCACAGATTTTTTTTTTTTCAGGGAGATTTGAGAGAAAAAAAATACAAAAAAAATGATTTTTTTCAGGAATAATTTAGAAACCAAAGAAGATAAAATGATTGTTTCAGGGAGAATTTAGAAAACAAATAAAACAAAAAATAGGCTTTCTAGGGCCCACTGAGTGACAGATGACGCACACAGGAGTCAGGAGTGGCAGACAAGCCCAGAGGCCAATATTAATCTCCCACTGATTGATTTAGTGATTATTTTTGGTAGATTTTGGAACCCAAATCAAGCAAAAAAATTAATAGGCTTTCTATGGCCCACAATTGGGGAGAGAGAGAGAGATGGCACACCCAGGAGTCAAGACTGGCACACAAGCAGAAGGGGCAATATGAATCTCCCACAGATTTTTTTTTTTTTTTTTCAGGGAGACTTTAGAGAAAAAAAAATACAAAAAAAATGATTTTTTTTCAGGAATAATTTAGAAACCAAAGAAAATAAAATGATTTTTTCAGGGAGAATTTAGAAAACAAATAAAACAAAAAATAGGCTTTCTAGGGCCCACTGAGTGACAGATGACGCTCACAGGAGTCAGGAGTGGCACACAAGACCAGAGGCCAATATTAATCTCCCACTGATTGATTTAGTGATTTTTTTTGGTAGATTTTGGAACCCAAATCAAGCAAAAAAATTAATAGGCTTTCTATGGCCCACTATTTGTGAGAGAGATGGCACGCTCAGGACTGGCACACAAGCCCAGAGGCCAATATTAATCTCCCATTTTTTTTTTTCCAGGGAAAATTTATAAACCCAATAAAAAAAATAATAATAAATAGGCTTTCTATGGCCCACTATCTGAGAGAGAGAGATGGCACGCTTAGGACTGGCACACAAGCCCAAAGGCCAATATTAATCTCCCACTGATTGATTGATTGATTTTTTCAGGTAGAATTATGAACCCAAATCAACCCAAAAAATAAATAGGCTTTCTATGGCCCACTATTTGTGAGAGAGATGGCACGCTCAGGACTGGCACACAAGCCCAGAGGCCAATATTAATCTCCCACTTTTTTTTTTTTCCAGGGAAAATTTATAAACCCAATAAAATAATAAAAAAATAGGCTTTCTATGGCCCACTATCTGAGAGAGAGAGAGATGGCACGCTTAGGACTGGCACACAAGCCCAAAGGCCAATATTAATCTCCCACTGATTGATTTAATGATTTTTTCAGGTAGAATTTAGAACCCAAATCAAGCAAAAAAATTAGTAGGCTTTCTATGGCCCACTGAGTGAGAGATGGCACACACAGGAGTAAGGAGTGGCACACAAGCCCTGAGGCCAATATTTTTCTCCCACTGATTGATTGATTGATTTTTTCAGGTAGAATTATGAACCCAAATCAACCAAAAAAATAAATAGGCTTTCTATGGCCCACTATTTGTGAGAGAGATGGCACGCTCAGGACTGGCACACAAGCCCAGAGGCCAATATTAATCTCCCATTTTTTTTTTTTCCAGGGAAAATTTATAAACCCAATAAAAAAAATAATAATAAATAGGCTTTCTATGGCCCACTATCTGAGAGAGAGAGATGGCACGCTTAGGACTGGCACACAAGCCCAAAGGCCAATATTAATCTCCCACTGATTGATTGATTGATTTTTTCAGGTAGAATTATGAACCCAAATCAACCCAAAAAATAAATAGGCTTTCTATGGCCCACTATTTGTGAGAGAGATGGCACGCTCAGGACTGGCACACAAGCCCAGAGGCCAATATTAATCTCCCACTTTTTTTTTTTCCAGGGAAAATTTATAAACCCAATAAAATAATAAAAAAATAGGCTTTCTATGGCCCACTATCTGAGAGAGAGAGAGATGGCACGCTTAGGACTGGCACACAAGCCCAAAGGCCAATATTAATCTCCCACTGATTGATTTAATGATTTTTTCAGGTAGAATTTAGAACCCAAATCAAGCAAAAAAATTAGTAGGCTTTCTATGGCCCACTGAGTGAGAGATGGCACACACAGGAGTAAGGAGTGGCACACAAGCCCTGAGGCCAATATTTTTCTCCCACTGATTGATTGATTGATTTTTTCAGGTAGAATTATGAACCCAAATCAACCAAAAAAATAAATAGGCTTTCTATGGCCCACTATTTGTGAGAGAGATGGCACGCTCAGGACTGGCACACAAGCCCAGAGGCCAATATTAATCTCCCATTTTTTTTTTTCCAGGGAAAATTTATAAACCCAATAAAAAAAATAATAATAAATAGGCTTTCTATGGCCCACTATCTGAGAGAGAGAGATGGCACGCTTAGGACTGGCACACAAGCCCAAAGGCCAATATTAATCTCCCATTGATTGATTGATTGATTTTTCAGGTAGAATTATGAACCCAAATCAACCAAAAAAATAAATAGGCTTTCTATGGCCCACTATTTGTGAGAGAGATGGCACGCTCAGGACTGGCACACAAGCCCAGAGGCCAATATTAATCTCCCACTTTTTTTTTTTTTCCAGGGAAAATTTATAAACCCAATAAAATAATAAAAAAATAGGCTTTCTATGGCCCACTATCTGAGAGAGAGAGAGATGGCACGCTTAGGACTGGCACACAAGCCCAAAGGCCAATATTAATCTCCCACTGATTGATTTATTGATTTTTTCAGGTAGAATTTAGAACCCAAATCAAGCAAAAAAATTAATAGGCTTTCTATGGCCCACTGAGTGAGAGATGGCACACACAGGAGTAAGGAGTGGCACACAAGCCCTGAGGCCAATATTTTTCTCCCACTGATTGATGTTGTGATTTTTTCTGGTAGATTTTGGAACCCAAATCAAGCAAAAAAATAAATAGGCTTTCTATGGCCCACTGAGTGAGAGATGGCACTCTAGCAGAAATGTCAATCTTAATCTCCCACAAAAAAAAAAAAAAAAAAAAAAAGGAACTGTCCTTCAATTACTATCTCCCTGCAGTAATCTCAGCCAGGTATGGCAGGCAGCAATAAGGAGTGGACTGATGCACAAATTAAATAAAAAGTGTGGACAAACAAACAAGATAGCTGTGCAGAAAGGAAGGAACAAGAGGATTTGTGCTTGGAAAAAAGCAGTTGGTTTGCACAGCGGCGTACACACAGCAATGCAGCTATCAGGGAGCCTTCTAGGGCAGCCCAATGAGCTACAGCGCTGAGGAAAAAAAAAAAAAAGGAGCTTCCACTGTCCCTGCACACCAAAGGTGGTGTTGGGCAGTGGAAATCGCTACAGCACAAGCGGTTTTGTGGTTAATGGACCCTGCCTAACGCTATCCCTGCTTCTGACGAAGCGGCAGCAACCTCTCCCTAAGCTCAGATCAGCAGCAGTAACATGGCGGTCGGCGGGAACTCCCCTTTATAGCCCCTGTGACGCCGCAGACAGCAAGCCAATCACTGCAATGCCCTTCTCTAAGATGGTGGGGACCAGGACCTATGTCATCACGCTGCCCACACTCTGCGTTTACCTTCATTGGCTGAGAAATGGCGCTTTTCGCGTCATTGAAATGCGACTTTGGCGCGAAAGTCGCGTACCGCATGGCCGACCACGCACAGGGGTCGGATCGGGTTTCATGAAACTCGACTTCGCCAAAAGTCGGCGACTTTTCAAAATGTTCGACCCGTTTCGCTCAACCCTAGTTTTAGCATGTCGTGTACTAGAAAACGGGGAAAAAATTCCAAGTGCGGTGAAATTGCAAAAAAAGTGCAATCCCACACTTGTTTTTTGTTTGGCTTTTTTGCTAGGTTCACTAAATGCTAAAACTGACCTGCCGTTATGATTCTCCAGGTCAGTACGAGTTCATAGACACCTAACATGACTAGGTTATTTTTTATCTAAGTGGTGAAAGAAAATTCCAAACTTTGCTAAAAAAAAAAAAAAAAATTGCGCCATTTTCCGATACTCGTAGCGTCTCCATTTTTCGTGATCTGGGGTCAGTTGAGGGCTTATTTTTTGCGTGCTGAGATGACGTTTTTAATGATAGCATTTTGGTGCAGATACGTTCTTTTGATCGCCCGTTATTGCATTTTAATGCAATGTTGCGGCGACCTAAAAAACGTAATTCTGGCGTTTCAAATTTTTTTCTCGCTACGCCGTTTAGCGATCAGGTTAATTCTTTTTTTTAATTGCTAGATCGGGCGATTCTGAGCGCGGCGATACCAAATATGTGTAGATTTGATTTTTTTTTTTATTGATTTATTTTGATTGGGGCGAAAGGGGGGTGATTTAAACTTTTATATTTTTTTTATTTTTTTCACATTTTTTTTAACTTTTTTTTTTTACTTTTGCCATGCTTCAATAGCCTCCATGGGAGGCTAGAAGCAGGCACAACTCGATCACCTCTGCTACATAGCAGCGATCTGCTGATCGCTGCTATGTAGCAGAAATGGAGGTGTGTTGTGAGCGCCGACCACAGGGTGGCGCTCACAGCCACCGGTGATCAGTAACCATAGAGGTCTCTAGGACCTCTATGGTTACCATCCTGATGCATCGGCGACCCCCGATCATGTGACGGGGGTCGGCGATGACGTCATTTACGGCCGCCCGGCCGGAAGCGGTAGTTAAATGCCGCTGTCTGCATTTGACAGCGGCATTTAACTAGTTAATAGGTGCGGGCAGATCGCGATTCTGCCCGCGCCTATTACAGGCACATGTCAACTGTTCAAAACAGCTGACATGTCCCGGCTTTGATGCGGGCTCACCGCGGAGCCCTGCATCAAAGCAGGGGATCTGACCTCGGACGTACTATCCCGTCCGAGGTCAGAAAGGGGTTAAGGGCATAAAAATTCAAAGTTGGAAATTTTCAAAATTTTCACCAAATTTCCATTTTTTTCACAAATAAACACAGGCAATATCAAATAAATGTTACCACTATCATGAAGTACAATATATCACGAGAAAACTATGTCAGAATCACTAGGATCCGTTGAAGCATTCCAGAGTTATAACCTCATAGACGGACAGTGGTCAGAATTGTAAAAATTGGCCCGGTCATTAACGTGCAAACCACTCTTAGTGGTTAAGGGGTTAAAAGAAATGTTCCTGTAGTGACATAATCTTCTAAATGTGCCCCTGCTGTGTTCTGTGTAATGGCAGTATCTGATCGTGCAGGAACATGGTCTGATCATACCACAGCTCCTGGCCAGGGGGGAGGGATGTACAGACATACAGACATTACAGCACGGGATCACAAATGATTCTCCCCCTTTGGGGGACATGGCCGGACTAAGGCTAGTTTCACATTTGCGTTAGAATCCGCAGCGTTTAATCCACAACCGCAAATGCAGGAAAAACCGCATTGAAACGCGTACAAACGCAGCGATTTTTAGACGCATACGTTAACGCATGCATTTAAAAAACGCTGCGTTTTCATGCTTTTCCATGCGTTTTGCATGCGTTTGTGTTTGCTGTATGCATGGTGAAAAATTTAACAGGAACATAATCTAGATAAACAGACACCGCCAATGGGACTACAGAGGGCGTGTATTATGGGATATCTATATATAGAACCTTGGACTGCTGAAATCTTCTCAGTTTGCTACTGTATCCTGTGTCATGATGGATCTTCGCATGGAGAGCTTTTATTTCAACCTGGTTTTAGGCATCAAGCTGTTTCTTGCCTGTGCGTTTGCTTGGGAGCAACAAAGAAATAGAGAACGACAGAGAAGGACACGGCGTTGGCGTTTTTGGAGACACCCCATTATCGAACTCCGGGAGAGCCGTGGAGCCTATCACACGCTATATGGCGAGCATAATGCCAACCCGGACAAATTCCGGAATATACCAGGATGTCTCAAGACTCTTTCCGGGAATTGCTTGGCCATCCGGAGACAGGACACCCAGCTCCGTAGAGCGATTCCAGCAGAGGAACGTCTCCTGGTTACATTAAGGTACGTAATAATTCTAAACAAATGCCAGTCATAATTATTATTGGTCTGCCATGTATTATTTTTATTTTCCTTTATGTCTTTAGCTAAACACCACAATAAATGGAATTGATTGTAATTTTATTTATTTTTTTTTATTTCAGATTTCTGGCAACTGGAGAGAGCTTATCATCCCTCCACTTTCAGTACCGGTTTGGAATTTCCACACTGTCTGGAATAGTTGCGGACACGTGCCGGGCTTTGTGGAATGTACTCCGGGATGAGTTTATACTCCTACCCACGGAGGACATGTGGATTGAAATTCCAGAAAAATTCTGGAGTGTGTGTGATTTTCCCCAGCTGTTTGGGAGCGGTGGATGGAAAGCGCATACGCATTATCAAACCCACCAGAACTGGATCGGAGTACTTCAACTACAAAAAATATTTTTCAGTTGTGCTTATGGCAATAGCAGATGGGACTGTCGCTTCATCGCCGTGGACATTGGAGCTTTTGGCCGTGGCAATGACTCAGACTTTCAAGAACTCGGATATGGGCCCACGTGTGTATGGAAGAAATTTTAATTTTCCACTGCCACGACCTCTCAAGGTTCACTGATGCCATTTGTTATGGTTCCAACACTCAAGGCTCACTGATGCCATTTGTTATGGTTGGGGATGAGGCCTTTCAGATGTGTGAAAACCTACTGAAGCCATATTCCAGTCGGGACTTGAACCACACTAAAAGGATTTATAACTACAGACTGACCAGGGCCTGAAGAACAGTAGAGTGCACCTTTGGGATTCTAGTCTCAAAATGGCGCATTCTTGCGACAGCCATTAATCTAAAAATGGAGACAGTCGATGAGGTGGTCAAAGCCTGTGTGGTTCTCCACAATTACATAATGGCTAAGGAGCGACCCAACATTGAACTGGATGAACCAGTTGCAAACCCATTGCCAGATTACCAGCATCACCCGCTGCGGTCTACTGTTGAAGTTGGCCACATGCGGAACCAATTTACCGCCTATTTTGATTCAGATATTGGACATGTGGCATAGCAAGACAATATTGTGTAAAATTTCCTGTTGGGTTTGGGCCTGTACCAGTTATGTTTTAAATGTTAATAATATTTTTTATTAATACAATTTGTGTTTTGCTATCTTGACCGAGTCTCCAATATATTTCTTCTAAAAACCAGTCATGTTGTTAGTGGAAAGGTAGTTGACGTCATTACGTCCTGATTCTGTTCTGCAGTATCTATTGGACGCAGACTGAAGATACGATGGAGGTATAATATAAAGCAGATCTACACTCATCAAGTCAGGTGTCAGAAATAATGAATTCATGATGCACAAATAACAGCCTCATGAATTCACTATTTCTGACACCTGTCCAGGTGAGTATAGCTATGCCTTGTATGGCCTACATCGTCTCTTTGGTTTGTGTGAAATAGATTACGTACACTGAAGAAAAAATGGAGGTTATACAAGGCAGTTCTCTACTCACCAGGTCAGGTGTCATATATAATGAGCTCATGACGCAGAGTTTTGTGCATCATGAACTCACTATTTATGACACATGACCTGTTGAGTATAGTTCTGCTTTGTATTACCGCCATTTTCTCTTCAGTCTGTGACACAGATTAATCAGACTGAAGAGATTATGGAGAAAATACAAGTTATATTTATTTTTTACCACCTCATAGCTGTATACCAAACACATAAAGCTGCAGTCTTGTACTTAATAACTACTGGAGCTATTGTTTGGCAAAAAAAAATAGTGTGCGGCGCAGTGTTTTATTAGGCGCACGGTGTGTGTTGCCTGCGAAATACACAAATAAGCAAACATTATTGGGGGCAAAAAACATTATTATTTATTTATCAACCAAAAAAAAAATTAACTGCGCCAGCTTGGGGTAGAGTGACGGAACTGGGTGTGTGTAGCTGTGAGGCCTGGCTAAGTGTGGGGGCGACGCAGGGGTGGCAGAAGAAGGGGCAATCAACGTAGTGGGATCTGGGAGTTTGGGGATGGAGCTTGATACGTGAGAGGGCTGAGACAAACTGGAAGGGTGAGACAAACCTGACATTACAGACACATTGGGAGGTGGGGGGGAGGAATTGAGATAGTCCGCTGTTTCTTTTTCCCTTTTTGGGATTGGCACTCCAGTCTTGGGAGCCACGGTGGGCTCATTTCTTGTGGCCTGGTCATAGTGGCCGACCTGTCAGGGTCCATGTGCTGCTGCTGCTGCTGCATGGTTGCGGTTGGCGGTTGGAAGGCCATGCCAGGGTCCTGCTGCTGCATGGTGGTGGGGAAGGCCATGCCAGGGTCCTGCTGCTGTTGCCCGGATGTGGTGCGGAAGGCCATGCCAGGGTCCTGCTGCTGTTGCATGGTTGTGGTGCAGAAAGTCATGCCAGGGTCGTGCTGCTGTTGCATGTTTGTGGTGCAGAAGGCCATGCCAGAGTCCTGCTGCTGTATGGTGGAGGCAGTCAAGGAGGTCCAAGCAGGAGCAGCAGTTGTCATGGTGGTGGCAGTGGGTTGTCCAACAGCACTTAGCATGGTGGTGGTGCTGTAGTGGTGTCCGGCAGTGCTTGGAATGGAGGTGGCCGTGCAGTGGTATGCAGAAGAGCTTGGCATTGAGGTCAAGCGTGACAGTGTTGGCACAGGTGGATATGCCGCCACTGTCTGCTAACAATACCAACTCTGCTGCATAGCCTGCATATAAGCAGCATTGCAGGCCTGCATGACACTAAGCTGGAGATCAGGAGTAAGGTGTTCCGACATGCCCTGTTCAATTTGATTGAAAAAATGATGTGCTGGCCTCTGGAGGTCAGCTTTCACTTGGTCAAGGTTCTTGGTGACCTCCTGGATATGTGTATTCATATTGTTTATGGCACTATCCAGTCGGTCACCCATCGCCTTGAGACCATCATGAAAAACCAAGCTCAAGTGTAAAAACTCGGGCACCTGTCCGAGGCCCTCTGCTGCTGCCGTGAAGAGCCCAAAAAAAAGAGGCAGAGGCAGAGGACTGGGACAGGGGAACACCTGATGGACCAGATTCCTGGTCTCCAGTCTGTGTGGCAAGACCACTTGCTGCAATGCTGCTGGAAGGCTGGGACTAGTCCGTGGTTGTTTGATGAAGGACCGCTCCAGAACCAGGGTCAAGAGTGCTGCTCCATGTGCTGTGAAAAAAGAAGAAAAAAACACATTATTACCAAACATTTTACAATAGTAAAGCGCCAACTCCTGTGGAATACAAAAATACAGATTAGGCAATCCAACACAACCCATTGCACCACAAACAATGCTTACGTTCTCTGGGCAAGGACCAGTCTCAAAAATGCAAGGATGCAGTGATACTTGTACTTGCGGATCCTTGCTCCAGAACACTAGGAAGCCGTCTCTCTTGACGAAGGTCCT
Source organism: Ranitomeya imitator (assembly GCF_032444005.1). NCBI lineage: Eukaryota > Metazoa > Chordata > Amphibia > Anura > Dendrobatidae > Ranitomeya > Ranitomeya imitator. Next base: position 60,566,683 of record NC_091289.1, read on the forward strand.
TGTTGAAGCGATGAAGCGATCCTTCATCGAACGCCAACGTGTTTTGACTTTGAGCACTGTTGAAAAATATAAACAATGGTTACACAATGCACTTTTGACCGTGATCACACAACTGTGTGTGATGAGAGAAACTCTCAGGAGTTTCTCTCATCACACACAGTTGTGTGATCACGGCCAAGGTCACTGCTGCAGCACACCGCATTGCAATAGTTACAAAATGCATTTCGGACCTGAGTCGGGGCATTGTCCAAGCCATCCCACATTGCTTTGGCCACCTCATTCCATAGCCGCTGGATCGTCACGTTGTCCGAGTGCTGCGGAACCCAGGTGTCCCACAAAGGGACTCCCTCATGGACAAGGGAGATGAGGAGGTCATTTTCAATGAGGTCCTCATCCCGTTCTGGAACCTAAAAAATAAATAAAGACATTAATGTAGGAGACATTAACATAAGGAAAAGAAAGAAAACAGAGACAGAAAACTGGCATGAATATTGAAAGTCAAGAAAAACAGGAGTCAAGAAGAAAAAGGTAAAGACAGAGGAATGTAAAGAAATGAACATTCAAGAATAGTACAATAAACAGTCAGCCACGTATACGTACACGCTGCCGCTTTGCCACCCGACCGTGAACCGGCTGCTCCTGCTCAGCCTCTGCCGCAGTGGAAAAGTGCTCTAAAAAAAAAGAAAAAAAAATTGACACGTGTAGATGTGACAGTGAATACTTATCAATCTGAGGAGGTGAGTACTCACTTCACCTTCAGATGCAAGAATTAATATGGGTTCTCATTTCAATAAAGCAAACCACTTTGCTCTTATAATTATGAATATGTAATCCCTTCCTGACATTTGAGGTATATGTATATCATGATTGGTACTGTGTTCCTGTACTGTTACATCATGGTGATTATGCGGGTACTGGAGCTATGGTCTTATAAGCACAGCCGGGAGCTCGGCTTAACTGACAGCTGAGCTCCTGTGAAAGGGTTCGATCCTGAGTAGAGTTTGTGAGAGCCCAAAAAAACCATCCATGCCCCTCTTCTCTTGGAGAGCTTTCTTGCAGTCTTGAAGAAGAGGGGGACTAAAGGGGTGTACTGTAGCGTCGGTGTCCCTGTATGCTTCCTATCCTCCTCTCCTCCGCCAGGGATGCCGACTCACTTCCTGCTTTGGCCCTTGCTTCCTCTTCCTGCTCCTGCCTCCTGGGGTCTGCGCATGACTGGTGCGCACTGTCCTAACGTGTCCCCAGCCAATGGATGGGAGACGCTTATTATTTAAGGCACCTCCACCTGTTGGGAGTTGCCATAGCAATGTGTTTTTTTCTGCTTGTTTGCATGTTTGCTAGTTCTCAGGGCCCCTGTTCTAGTATACCAGTTGTACCTGTCAGTACCTGCCATGCCTGCCCGTATACCTGCAATGTCAGCCCGTACACCAGCCGTACCTGCCTGCACCTGCCATGCCTAGTTGTACATCAGCCTTTCCCCTGCCAGCACCTGCCTTGTCTTCCAGTATACCTGCTGAGCCTTCCTGTACCAGCCAAGCCTTCCCATTTCTGGCCATTCCAGTTTCCTGCCCCTTTGGGGGGTCAGCTCTGCCATGTGTTCCAGGTCCAACCTGGAGTAGCACCTGGCATCCATATGGAGCTAAGTCTAAACACACCTTCAGGGGCTCTAGCGAAAAGTCAGGTGTTTGCTTAGTCACACCCCTAAAAGCTCTTCTCAGTCCATGCCACAGTCGTTCCACTACCTCAGACATTTCAGTTGCTACACCCCTAAAAGGGATAATTTTTGGACCAGTTTTTAAAAAGTCATTGTTTCTTCTGATACCACCATATGTTTATCAACACTTATTGGCTTCTTCCCTAAAAAGGAATAATTTGGGAACCTTTTGTAATTCTTAAGAACATAAAAATTCCAACTATGGAGTGTGTTATTAAATAGGATGTTTCTAACCTCCGGTTACCATTTGTTTATCCATAACCATACATGTTGATATCATTTGTATGGTTGTCTTTGCATTAAAAAGCTTAAGAGTGGTTGTCAAGGTTTGGCACAAAAGTCTGCTGTTACTCTAAGTGACTCCAGACTTGCAAATTCTCACATCGCATGCACTGTCACGATTCTCCATTGGCAGCAGAGAGACCAAGCGGTCATGTGCATATCCATTCTTCCGGACACATTATGATTAGACTTGCGTGGTCTTAATCAATTCACTTTTATTGAATGAGGTCCCATGTCTATTTAAATTGTGGCTGGGAGTATGCATATCACATATTTGTGGGCACATGAGCGCCCACTCCAGCCACCAGAGAATCCTAACAGTGTGCACTGTGTGTGTTGTGAGGATTCTCAAGTTTGCAGTCACATAGAGTAAATCCAGGCTTTTTGACAGATAAAATAGATTAAGCACATTAAAAAAACGTACAAGGGGATGGGAGTTGTGAATGGTACAACCTGTAGGCTATCCACTGTGTAATAATTATATTGGCCAAAATATAAATGTCTTGCTTTCCTTATCGGTTTGCACCATGAACCGCCAGAGATAAAATCAGCCTGGAATCTAAAGGTTCCCTTACATCTTAGATAACTGTTAGCCTAAACACTCTTATGGCTGTCAACTATCACCCACCAACCCTCTCTGAAATTGGGAGAGTGTGCGTTTGTTTCCAAAGGGGGAGTGGAGTAAGGTCTGACATTGCCCCGACAAAATTGTAAGGCTGATATGACTTATCTATGATTGGTATGGAGGGCGGGGTAGTCACTGGTTATGAATAAAAATATTTTCATTCACTAAAAGAATCAGAAAATGTCAGTAGTTTTCTTATAAAAAGCAAATATTTTACCCAAACTGCAAAACACACTTTAATATTCGTTTTCCTACTGGGCATAAAAATGTCATTAAGGGCTGATCACAATGTGCTGCTGTATAACGTCGATGCATCTGAGAAAATGGGTATATATTTTCAATATGGTGCATTTTATCAATGAATGTGCATCTATTCACATGCCGGGTGGTGACACTACTGCTACTATTAGGAAGTGTTTTATATACTCGGCTACGTATATTGTACACAATGGTATCATCTTATTTTTTGTAAAGGAATACAAACTGGATTTTTTTCCGGGCAACACGGATCTGCCAGGCTTTGTATTAATTTGTCCAAATGATAGTATACAGAACAGCGAAGAGTTAAATGGAGCAGTGCTTACTCACAGGGGGAATAAAAAATGAAGAGGAGGAGGAGGGAGCAATGACGTCCAAGCTTCTCCTCCCTTCCTAAGTCAGAGACCAAGCAACGACTGTGCACCAGAGAGAGTAGGGCTTGCTCCTCATCCATCTGCTTAGACAGATCCTCTGCAGCCAGACTAAGGGCTCTTTGAACTCAGGAGGTGTTGGTCTCTTTCTCTGCACAGGGGTCCCACTTTAGCTGTCACCCTGAAGTTTCTGGCTGTATTACTGGTGGCAGGAATGCTTGCATTCCTTGGGGCCATCATATGCATTATTGCCAGTGTCCACCCAGCAGCCAAGGGACCTGTCCTTGGTGCTGAAAATGAGTCTGCTCCAGCTGCTCCAATGGAGAAGAGCCTAGGAGCTCTCCATGGTGTTAAGACACTGTATGGATCCAAGGATGCCTTCCTTGAGCTCTCCGGCTCCAAGTCCCAGGGTGGCCCAAGCTTCAGCAGGCTGCTTTGTACCCCTCTGGCCATGGAGTGCCCCTCTGATGTGCAGAGAGATTCCCCCCAACCTGCAGGGGAAGAGGTGCTCTCCTTGCAGAACACAGCAGACCAGCTGAGGCAGACAGTGCTGCAGCAGAAAAAGCAGATCCTCACTGACCAAGAAGCCATCAGGGAGCTGACTGGAAAGCTGAATCGTTGTGAGAATGGGCTGGATAAGGGCTACCGGGAAGGAGCCGATGGATGGGCGGCCAAGGAAGGAGCCATGGGAGACCTGCCTCTTGATTCCCCCCAAGCAGTACAGGAACTGGAGGAGGCAGTCAGGACACTGAAGGATCGAATAGAAAAGATAGAGGTAAGAAGAAATAAATATACATTCATCTACACGTACAGGGACGAGATGGAAATATATTATATCAAGACAGTCCTGAAAGAGGAGACATTTTATACCTAAATGGCAATATGTTTGCGCCACATACTTGATAGAATAACAAATGTTCAGTATTCTGCTAGACAGGAAGACACAAAGGCCATGTAGACAGATCAATTGATTTGTGGACAATGTCTCCATCTTCTAGCTGCTTCTGCCCTAAATATAATAATAAGGTGCTTAATAATAAACCATTCTTATCATGCCGAGATAAGTCAATAGTGACAATACTGTATTGATATATTACACTAAATATTGACATTTCTAATAGGCGACTCACATTGCCATTCCGCATATTATATGACCATTCTAGCTTCTCACTTGCTTTGACGGGTCGTATGTATATTTTATACAGATCCCATAGTCCTGTCTTATCACACCTCCACATTGTACAGCAAGGCAGGAAAGCTGCTGGAGAAACACTACTGCGAAAAATCCTCAATGACTGTGTGATTAGCCTGAGTTGGGCGGAAACTTGTTTAAACCGATGTTATCAATGGAGTCATTTGCTATAGGGGGAAATATGTGCTTGTAAAATATACATAACATTGTGTTATTTGCAATGGTTGTCGTCTATAATCACTAAGTTGCATGTAGTATCTTCTCATAATAATACTGATGTAGCATGGATGGAGTTCTCATTAAATGGGATAATTTAGTGCCTGAGTTTGTCATTATATATAGAGATAGATATGGTATAGTTAGAGATACATAGAAAGATAGATGATAGATAGATGACGTCTGTGAACGCTAATCCATCAGCTCTATACTATTATTTCAGCAATAGACATGCTCATTTAATTCAGTATTTATTTCTGGTGGTACCATTTGCATAAAAATAAATTCAGAATATAATTAAAATATAATTATCATCTCCGTTACTAGAAATATTTGTCGGAAGATAAATAATTCCACACATCCACTGATAATTTATGAAACACAATAAGGGATCTCAATCACAGAGGGAAAAAAAGAACCTCTGAAGCCAGAGAGAAGAGTATGTAATAACCACACCAGTGTAAGGAGATGCAACAGATATGATAGATGGATATGATATGATATAGATAGACGGAGATAGATACTGTAGATAGATAGGTACAGTAGATAGATGATTGATAGATAGATAATAGATAGATGATAGATAGGTAGATAGATAGATAGATAGATAGATAGACAATAGATAGATAATAGATAGATGATAGATACTGTAGATAGATGATAGATAGATAATAGATAGATAGATACCGTAGATGGATAGCTAGATAATTGATAGATAGATACCGTAGATAGATAGATAGATAGATAGATAGATAGATAGATAGATAGATAGATAGATAGATAGATAACAGATAATAGATAGATACCGAAAATAGATAGATAGATAATAGATAGATACCGTAGATAGATAGATAGATAGATAGATAGATAATAGATACCGTAGATAGATAGATAGATAGATAGATAATAGATAGATACCGTAGATAGATAGATAGATAGATAGATAATAGATACCGTAGATAGATAGAGAGATAATAGATAGATAATAGATAGATACCGTAGATGATAGATAGAGAGATAGATAGATATGGGATAGATAGATAGATAGATAGATAGATAGATAGATAATAGATACCGTAGATAGATAGATAATAGATAGATACCGTAGGTAGATAGATAGATAGATAGATAGATAGATAATAGATAGATAATAGATAGATACCGTAGATGATAGAGATAGATAGATAGATAGATAGATAGATAGATAACCACCGATCGACCAAACCGCTGCACGGCCAGCTCTACCCTACCTACTGTATCCTCACCCATCCCTTGTAGATTGTGAGCCCTCGCGGGCAGGGTCCTCTCTCCTCCTGTAACAGTTATGACTTGTATTGTTCAAGATTATTGTACTTGTTTATTATGTATACCCCTCCTCACATGTAAAGCGCCATGGAATAAATGGCGCTATAATAATAAATAATAATAATAATAATAATAGATGGATAAATACGTCTAGACAGAGCCAAAACGTTGCAAGAATGTATAAAGCAATCTACAATTATTTGGACTTTTTGGGGAGCCGTCTTCTATTCATTTTATTAAATGGACAGACTGACTCAAAGATAATCTGATCAGACAACATTACTGAAATGATGTATTATAGACGTTGTGTTAAACATTATAATGTGATAAAGTTAAAGAGAGAAACGATGCTTTTCTCCTGCCATCCATCTAATATTCACTGTATGCTTCTCTTCTCACCTATTGTTTTATTTCCTTATACTTAAGAGTGTACAATTGTATTAGTATCTGTTGGCTTCCTGTCTAACAATTCCTAGCCAGCATTATCTGTTGGGCCTCTGTGCATTATGCTTCAATCAATATAATGAATTCCACATCCTTTTCCGGCCACCCTCCAGCACACTCTCCATGTCGTCTCATTAGCACCTCTCCTCAATTTTAATTTTCCTACCGAGAAGACTTCCTTTGTCATAAGAACCCAATAGTCTACTCATTACAACCTGGTGAATCAATTCAGTGGAATGATGCTGACCAGAATCTTTCTAATATGTCGTTACTTGTATCTAAGAAAAATGAAGAAGAGACTGTATAACCTATCCATAGAGAAAAACAGAGAGAACCATGCGGTTCTCAATTCTCAACATTCATAGTACTGTGGACAATGAACATTGCTCAGCAGTCTGATGTAAGCAAAGAATATCTCATATAGTTGATAATATTAAGGTGTTCTTCCATTCAACAAGATCATCTTGTAAACATAGTGATGAACACTAATACTGCCACATATATTATGGTGATCCAATGGCGCTGACAATATTTATCAACCATGGCCACCAGATTGGTGTATGATACGGTTAGCATATCAGAGGACAGCTTCATCTGGTCAAAATCACATCACACGAACACAAGATATTGTATTACATGGTTTCCAACAATCTGATGAATGAATGAAACCCTGAAGTAATGCATGTTTCCAAAAACAGAAATTTTAGGTAGTAGAATTATTACCACATGCAAAAGTATTATTATCAAACCTTTCTAAATTCTATAGAAATAATTGTTGAGATTGTGACTGTGGCAAATCATTTTCCATCATACATTGAAACTTAACTCCAAGATTCTAGTTGATTGGAAGCACAATGAGGGAATATATCAAAGATCCTCTGTACAATGGAGGAATATATCAAAGATCCTCTGTACAATGGAGGAATACATCAAAGATCCCCTGTTGAATGGATGATTATATCGAAAGTCCTCTGTTGAATGCAGGAATATAGCAAATGTTTTCTGCTCAATGGAGGGTTATATAGAAAGTTCTCTGTTCAGTGCAGGAATATATTGAATGTCTCCTGCTCAATGGAGGAATATATCGAACGTCCTCTGTTCAATGGAGGAATATATCCAACGTACCCTGTTCAGTGTAGGAATATTTTGAACTTTCCTGGTTCAACGCTGGAGTATAGCGAAGCATTCTGTTCAATGGGGGAATATATGGAACGTCCCATGTTTAATGGAGGAATATATCAAATACCCTCTGTACAATGGAGGAAAATATCAAAATCCTCTGTTCAATGGAGGAATATATTGAACGTCCTCTGTTCGATGAAGGAATATATCGAACATCCTCTGTTCAATGGAAGAATATGTCAAACCTCCTCTGTTGAATGGAGGGATATATTGAACACCCTCTGTACAATGGAGGAATGTATTGAAGTCCACGGTTCAATGGAGAAATATATCAAACATCCTCTGTTCAACGAAGGAATATATCAAATTCCTCTGTTCAATGGAGGAATATATCGAAATCCTCTGATCAATGGAGGATATATATCGAATGTCCTCTGTTCAATGGGGGAATATATCAAAGTCCTATGTTTAATGGAGGAATACATCAAAAACCTTCTGTTCAATGGAGGGATATATCGAACATACTTTGTTCAATGGAGAGATATATCGAAAGTCCTCTGCTCAATGGAGGAATATATCGAACAACCTCTATTCAATGGAGGAATATATCGAACAACCTCTATTCAATGGATGAATATATCGAACATCCTCTATTAAATGGAGGAATAAATCGAACAACCTCTATTAAATGGAGGGATATATCGAACAATCTCTATTGAATGGAGGGATATATTGAACGTCCTTTGTTCGATGAAGGAATATATCGAACATCCTCTGTTCAATGGAAGAATATGTCAAACCTCCTCTGTTGAATGGAGGGATATATTGAACACCCTCTGTACAATGGAGGAATGTATTGAAGTCCACGGTTCAATGGAGAAATATATCAAACATCCTCTGTTCAACGAAGGAATATATCAAATTCCTCTGTTCAATGGAGGAATATATCGAAATCCTCTGATCAATGGAGGATATATATCGAATGTCCTCTGTTCAATGGGGGAATAAATCAAAGTCCTATGTTTAATGGAGGAATACATCAAAAACCTTCTGTTCAATGGAGGGATATATCGAACATACTTTGTTCAATGGAGAGATATATCGAAAGTCCTCTGCTCAATGGAGGAATATATCGAACAACCTCTATTCAATGGAGGAATATATCGAACAACCTCTATTCAATGGATGAATATATCGAACATCCTCTATTAAATGGAGGAATAAATCGAACAACCTCTATTAAATGGAGGGATATATCGAACAATCTCTATTGAATGGAGGGATATATTGAACACCCTCTATTCAATGGAGGAATATATTGAACAACCTCTATTAAATGGAGGGATATATCGAACACCCTGTATTAAATGGAGTGATATATCGAACATACTCTGTTCAATAGAGGAATATATCAAACGTCCTCTTTTCAATGGAGGAATATATTGAACACCCTCTATTCAATGGAGGAATATATTGAACACCCTCTTTTCAATGGAGGAATATATTGAACACCCTCTATTCAATGGAGGAATATATTGAACACCTTCTGTTCAATGAAGGACTATATCGAACGTACTCTGTTCAATGGAGTTATATATCGAACACCCTCTAATAAATGGAGGAATATATTGAACTTCCTCTATTCAAATGAGGAATATATCAAGCGTCCTGTGTTCAGTGGAGGAATATATCGAACATCTGCTGTTCTCTGTGGCTTTACGCATGACTTCCTTTGGCTTTTATTAATATGCAGGAGAATGTTGGTGTTTTCCTACTATACATGTGTTCTGATGGTTATATTACAGTGTATTCAAAGTTTAGTAAATTGTTGGTAATATACTATGATCGCCCCTAGAGCAACCGTTTTTATAGCAGTGCATTAGTAACGTATAGAGTACTTACACCACTGTATAGCCCACATTGCAGGCAAACATTGCAGACTACAGAAGGCTGTGTTGTATCAATTGATAATGAGTTTCATGGATTCCCCACTGATTTTTATTTTATTGCTTCCCATGCAAACAGTAGTCTTTCCATCAATAACAGTATGTAAGTGAACTGCTGATTGTACAGTCGTATAACATATAACATGCACAGCCACAGATTTGAGTAATCAATTACCAATAAGGGGAGATTCTTGGCAAAGTTTAATGCAGTTTTTGAGCCAAAGCCGGAAACGAATTCCAATGAGAGGCAAAGTACTAAACACTTATATTTAGGGTATGTTTCCACTGACCAGTCATCAGGAATGCGTGTTTCGGAAGAATCATTTAAATAGTCTGACAATCACCCAACGAATGAGCAAAACGCTTGTTCATCAAGGGAGACGTTTTTTAAGCTTGATTAAAAATCATCATTTGCAGTATCATTTCTTCTTGTTAAACAGGACGGGTGCAGCTGAGAAAAATTATATTCAATGTTCACACACAATGATCATATTAACCCCTTCATGACACCAGCTTTTTTTGGTTTTACGTTTTTCGCTCCCCTCCTTCCCAGAGCCATAACTTTTTTATTTTTCCGTCAATATGGCCATGTGAGGGCTTATTTTTTTGCGAGACAAGTTGTACTTTTGAACGACATCATTGGATTTCGCATGTCATGTACAAGAAAACAGGAAAAAAATTCCAAGTGTGGTGAAATAGCTAAAAAAAAGTGCAATCCCACACTTGTTTTTTGTTTGTTCACTAAATGCTAAACCTGACCTGCCAGTTTGATTCTCCAGGTCAGTACGAGTTCATAGACACCAAACATGTCTAGGTTGTTTTTTATCTAAGTGGTAAAAACAAATTCCAAACTTTGCTAGCTAAAAAAAAAAAGGGCAATTTTCCGATACTCATAGCGTCTCTATTTTTCGTGATCTGGGGTCGAGTGAGGGCTTATTTTTTGCATGCCGAGATGACATTTTTAATGATACCATTTTAGTGCAGATATGTTCTATTGATTGCTCGTTATTGCATTTAAATGCAATGTCGCGGCGCCCAAAAAAACGTAATTCTGGCATTTCAAATTTCTTTCTCGCTACATCATTTAGTGATCAGGTTAATCTTTTTTTATCGATAGATCAGGCGATTCTGAACACGGCTATACCAAATATGTGTAGATTTAATTTCTTTATTGTTTTATTTTGAATTGGGCGAAAGAGGGGTGATTTAACCCCTTCCCGACCTGTGACACAGCGTATGCGTCATGAAAGTCGGTGCCAATCCGACCTGTGACGCATATGCTGTGTCACAGAAAGATCGCGTCCCTGCAGGCCGGGTGAAAGGGTTAACTCCAATTTCACCCGGCCTGCAGGGACAGGGGGAGTGGTAGTTTAGCCCGGGGGGTGGCTTCACCCCCCCGTGGCTACGATCGCTCTGATTGGCTGTTGAAAGTGAAACTGCCAATCAGAGCGATTTGTAATATTTCACCTAAAAAACTGGTGAAATATTACAATCCAGCCATGGCCGATGCTGCAATATCATCGGCCATGGCTGGAAACACTGATGTGCCCCCACCCCACCCCACCGATCGCCCCCCCAGCCCCCCGATCTGTGGTCCGCTCCCCTCCGTCCTGTGCTCCGCTCCCCCGTCCTCCTGTCCGCTCCCCCCGTGCTCCAATCACACCCCCCGTGCTCCAATCAAACCCCCCCGCACTCCGATCACCCCCCCGCACAGCGATCCTCCCCCGTGCTCCGATTCCCCCCCCCGTGCTCCGATCCACCCCCCTGCACAGTGATCCCCCACCCCGTGCTCCAATCCACGCCCTCGTGTTCCGATCCACCCCCCCATGCTCCGATCCACCCCCCCCGTGCTCCGACGCTCCCCCCGTGCCCTGATCTCCCCCCCCCCCCTTATACTTACCTCCCGGGATCCGTCCGTCTTCTTTCCTGGGCGCCGCCATCTTCCAAAATGGCGGGCGCATGTGCAGTGCGCCCGCCGAATCTGCCGGCCGGCAGATTCGTTCCAAAGTGAGTTTTGATCACTGAGATATAACCTATCTCAGTGATCAAAATAAAAAAAAATAGTAAATGACCCCCCCCCCCCTTTGTCACCCCCATAGGTAGGGGCAATAAAAAAATAAAGAATTTTTTTTTTTTACACTAAGGTTAGAATAGGGTTAGGGTTAGGGGTAGGGTTAGGGGTAGGGTTAGGGTTAGGGTTAGGGGTAGGGTTAGGGGTAGGGTTAGGGGTAGGGTTAGGGGTAGGGATAGGGTTAGGGGTAGGGTTAGGGGTAGGGTTAGGGGTAGGGGTAGGGTTAGGGGTAGGGTTTCGGTATGTGCACACGTATTCTGTTCCTCTGCGGATTTTTCCGCTGCGGATTTGATAAATCCGCAGTGCTAAACCGCTGTGGATTTATTGCGGATTTACCGCGGTTTTTCTGCGCATTTCACTGCGCTTTTACAACTGCGATTTTCTATTGGAGCAGTTGTAAAACCGCTGCGGAATCCGCAGAAAGAAGTGACATGCTGTGGAATGTAAACCGCTGCGTTTCCGTGCAGTTTTTCCGCAGCATGTGTACAGCGATTTTTGTTTCCCATAGGTTTACATTGAACTGTAAACTCATGGGAAACTGCTGCGGATCCGCAGCGTTTTCCGCAGCGTGTGCACATACCTTTAGAATTAGGCTATGTGCACACGGTGCGGATTTTGCTGCGGATCTGCAGCGGATTGGCCGCTGCGGATTCGCAGCAGTGTTCCATCAGGTTTGCAGTTCCATGTAAACATATGGAAAACCAAATCCGCTGTGCCCATGGTGCGGAAAATACCGTGCGGAAACGCTGCGTTGTATTTTCCGCAGCATGTCAATTCTTTGTGCGGATTCCGCAGCGTTTTACACCTGTTCCTCAATAGGAATCCGCAGGTGAAATCCGCACAAAAAACACTGGAAATCCACGGTAAATCCGCAGGTAAAACGCAGTGCCCTTTACCCGCGGATTTTTCAAAAATGATGCTGAAAAATCTCACACGAATCCGCAACGTGGGCACATAGCCTTAGGGTTAGGGTTGGAATTAGGGTTGTGGTTAGGGGTGTGATTAGGGTTATGGCTACAGTTGGGATTAGGGTTAGGGGTGTGTTGGGGTTAGTGTTGGAGTTAGAATTGAGGGGTTTCCACTGTTTAGGCACATCAGGGGTCTCCAAACGCAACATGGCGCCACCATTGATTCCAGCCAATCTTGTATTCATAAAGTCAAATGTTGCTCCCTCAATTCCGAGCCCCGACGTGTGCCCAAACAGTGGTTTACCCCCACATATGGGGTACCAGCATACTCAGGACAAACTGCGCAACAATTACTGGGGTCCAATTTCTCCTGTTACCCTTGTGAAAATAAAAAAATGCTTGCTAAAACATAATTTTTGAGGAAAGAAAAATTATTTTTTATTTTCACGGCTCTGCGTTGTAAACGTCTGTGAAACACTTGGGAGTTCAAAGTGCTCACCACACATCTAGATAAGTTCCTTGCGGGGTCTAGTTTCTAAAATGGGGTCACTTGTGGGGGGTTTCTACTGTTTAGGCACACCAAGGGCTCTGCAAACGCAACGTGACGTCCGCAGACCATTCCATCAAAGTCTGCATTTCAAAAGTCACTACTTCCCTTCGGAGCCCCGACGTGTGCCCAAACAGTGGTTTACCCCCACACATGGGGTATCAGCGTACTCAGGACAAACTGGACAACAACTTTTGTGGTCCAATTTCTCCTGTAACCCTTGGGAAAATAAAAAATTCTGGGCTAAAAAATTATTTTTGAGGAAAGAAAACGTATTTATTATTTTCACGGCTCTGTGTTATAAACTTCTGTAAAGCACTTGGGGGTTGAAAGTGCTCACCACATATCTAGATAAGTTCCTTTGGGGGTCTAGTTTCCAAAATCGGGTCATTTGTGGGGGGTTTCTACTGTTTAGGCACACCAGGGGCTCTGCAAACGCAACGTGACGCCCGCAGACCATTCAATCAAAGTCTGCATTTCAAAAGTCACTACTTCCCTTCGGAGCCCCAACGTGTGCCCAAACAGTGGTTTACCCCCACACATGGGGTATCGGCGTACTCAGGACAAACTGGACAACAACTTTTGTGGTCCAATTTCTCCTGTAACCCTTGGGAAAATAAAAAATTCTGGGCTAAAAAATTATTTTTGAGGAAAGAAAACGTATTTATTATTTTCACGGCTCTGTGTTATAAACTTCTGTAAAGCACTTGGGGGTTGAAAGTGCTCACCACATATCTAGATAAGTTCCTTTGGGGGTCTAGTTTCCAAAATGGGGTCATTTGTGGGGGGTTTCTACTGTTTAGGCACACCAGGGGCTCTGCAAACGCAACGTGACGCCCGCAGAGCATTCCATCAAAGTCTGCATTTCAAAATGTCACTACTTCACTTCCGAGCCCCAGCATGTGCCTAAACAGTGGTTTACCCCCACATATGGGGTATCAGCGTACTCAGGAGAAACTGGACAACAACTTTTGGGGTCAAATTTCTCCTGTTACCCTTGGGAAAATAAAAAATTGCGGGCTAAAATATCATTTTTGAGAAAAGAATTTTTTTTTTAATTTTCATGGCTCTGCGTTATAAACTTCTGTGAAGCACTTGAGGGTTCAAAGTGCTCACCACACATCTAGATTAGTTCCTTTGGGGGTCTAGTTTCCAAAATGGGGTCATTTGTGGGGGATCTCCAATGTTTAGGCACACAGGGGCTCTCCAAACGCGACATGGTGTCCGCTAATGATTGGAGCTAATTTTCCATTTAAAAAGCCAAATGGCGTGCCTTCCCTTCTGAGCCCTGCCGTGCGCCCAAACAGTGGTTTACCCCCACATATGGGGTATCTGTATACTCAGGACAAACTGGACAACAACATTTGTGGTCCAATTTCTCCTATTACCATTGGCAAAATAGGAAATTCCAGGCTAAAAAATCATTTTTGAGAAAAGAAAAATTATTTTTTATTTTCATGGCTCTGCATTATAAACTTCTGTGAAGCACCTGGGGGTTTAAAGTGCTCACTAGGCATCTAGATAAGTTCCTTGGGGGGGTCCAGTTTCCAAAATGGGGTCACTTGTGGGGGAGCTCCAATGTTTAGGCACACAGGGTCTCTCCAAATGCGACATGGTGTCCGCTAACGATGGAGATAATTTTTCATTCAAAAAGTCAAATGGCGCTCCTTCCCTTCCGAGCCTTACCATGTGCCCAAACAGTGGTTTACCTCCACATGTGAGGTATCAATGTACTCAGGAGAAATTGCCCAACAAATTTTAGGATCCATTTTATCCTGTTGTCCATGTGAAAATGAAAAAATTGAGGGTAAAATAATTTTTTTGTGAAAAAAAAGTACTTTGTCATTTTTACGGATCAATTTGTGAAGCACCTGGGGGTTTAAAGGGTTCACTATGCATGTAGATAAGTTCCTTGGGGCGTCTAGTTTCCAAAATGGGGTCACTTGTGGGGGAGCTCCAATTTTTAGGCACACGGGGGCTCTCCAAACGTGACATGGTGTCCGCTAAAGAGTGCAGCCAATTTTTCATTCAAAAAGTCAAATGGCGCTCCTTCCCTTCCAAGCCCTGCCGTGCGCCCAAACAGTGGTTTACCCCCACATATGAGGTATCAGCGTACTCAGGACAAATTGGACAACAACTTTCGTGGTTCAGTTTCTCCTTTTACCATTGGGAAAATAAAAAAATTGTTGCTGAAAAATCATTTTTGTGACTAAAAAGTTAAATGTTCATTTTTTCCTTCCATGTTGCTTCTGCTGCTGTGAAGCACCTGAAGGGTTAATAAACTTCTTGAATGTGGTTTTGTGCACCTTGAGGGGTGCAGTTTTTAGAATGGTGTCACTTTGGGGTATTTTCAGCCATATAGACCCCTCAAACTGACTTCAAATGTGAGGTGGTCCCTAAAAAAAATGGTTTTGTAAATTTCGTTGTAAAAATGAGAAATCGCTGGTCAAATTTTAACCCTTATAACTTCCTAGCAAAAAAAAATTTTGTTTCCAAAATTGTGCTGATGTAAAGTAGACATGTGGGAAATGTTATTTATTAACTATTTTGTGTCACATAACTCTCTGGTTTAACAGAATAAAAATTCAAAATGTGAAAATTGCGAAATTTTCAAAATTTTCGCCAAATTTCCGTTTTTATCACAAATAAACACAGAATTTATTGACCTAAATTTACCACTAACATGAAGCCCAATATGTCACGAAAAAACAATCTCAGAACCGCTAGGATCCATTGAAGCGTTCCTGAGTTATTACCTCATAAAGGGACACTGGTCAGAATTGCAAAAAACGGCAAGGTCTTTAAGGTCAAAATAGGCTGGGTCATGAAGGGGTTAAAATTTTATATTTTTCTTATTTTTTTATATTTTTTTAAACATTTTTTCTTTTACTTTTGCCATGCCTCAATAGCCTCCATGGGAGGCTAGAAGCTGGCACAACTCGATTGGCTCTGCTACATAGAGGCGATGCTGAGATCGCTCCTATGTAGTAGAATTGCTGCATTGCTATGAGCGCCGACCACAGGGTGGCGCTCAGAGCAATCCGGCATCAACAACCATAGATGTCTAAAGTAGACCTCTGGTTGTCATGCCGATGCATAACTGACCCCCGATCATGTGACGGGGTCGGCGATGAACTAATTTCCGGCCCGATGGCTGGAAGCGCTAGTTAAATGCCGCTGTCAGCGTTTGACAGCGGCATTTAACTAGTTTATACCGGTGGGTGAATCACCCGCTGCTACTACGGACAAATGTCAGCTGTACAATACAGCTGACATGTCCCGGCTTTGATGCAGGCGCACCGCCGGAGCCCACATCAAAGCACGGGATCTGACCTTGGAAGTACTATCCCGTACGAGGTCAGAAAGGGGTTAAAGAGTATCCGTCATTTTAATTGTTCTTTCATACAGATTTTACCTCACAATCGAAGATTTTGATAACGACTGATGAATTCTGGCAAAGAAAGAAGCAGATTTCTCTGATAAGATATATTACAAAGTTGCTTATTTTCATGTGTGCTATTGATTTATAAAATAAAAATTATTGTTCTGTGCACATGGAAGTGCACAGGTTATTAAATAACCTCTGACTGACATTTGGGTCTTAATGGCTGTGGGTTGGCCCATGTGACCGCACTGTGGGAACAAGATGGAATTAAGCCTAATTACACAATATGTCATAAGCATTTTAAAACGATAAAACGTTGCTAAAAAAAAGTGTGCATCTTATAGTTCTTTTCATCCTCTGACACAGCACTCCTCCTGATCACTGGGAGAAGGCATGTCTTGGCACAGCTTTCCCACCTCCTGCCCCACACTGATGAGACTGATCGGTGATGGGCAGCAGATGAAGATAAAGCTGCTCACATGCTGCTGGTCCAGACTAGCTGAAAGTCACATGACTGGAAGGGACTTCAAAAGGTGTGAATGTACACGCAGAATATAGCAGGGTGTGTGTGTATTGATGACGCAGAAATGTGTGTTGATGTAGCACAGCTGTGTAAAATTGATGTAGCAGAATCGTGCGTCAATGTAGCAGAGCTGTGTGTATCAATGTAGCATACATACAGTTAGGGCCAGAAATATTTGGACAGTGACACAATTTTCGTGAGTTGGGCTCTGCATGCCACCACATTGGATTTGAAATGAAACCTCTACAACAGAATTCAAGTGCAGATTGTAACGTTTAATTTGAAGGGTTGAACAAAAATATCTGATAGAAAATGTAGGAATTGTACACATTTCTTTACAAACACTCCACATTTTAGGAGGTCAAAAGTAATTGGACAAATAAACATAACCCAAACAAAATATTTTTATTTTCAATATTTTGTTGCAAATCCTTTGGAGGCAATCACTGCCTTAAGTCTGGAACCCATGGACATCACCAAACACTGGGTTTCCTCCTTCTTAATGCTTTGCCAGGCCTTCACAGCCGCAGCCTTCAGGTCTTGCTTGTTTGTGGGTCTTTCCGTCTTAAGTCTGGATTTGAGCAAGTGAAATGCATGCTCAATTGGGTTTAGATCTGGAGATTGACTTGGCCATTGCAGAATATTCCACTTTTTGGCACTCATGAACTCCTGGGTAGCTTTGGCTGTATGCTTGGGGTCATTGTCCATCTGTACTATGAAGCGCCGTCCAATCAACTTTGCAGCATTTGGCTGAATCTGGGCTGAAAGTATATCCCGGTACACTTCAGAATTCATCCGGCTACTCTTGTCTGCTCTTATGTCATCAATAAACACAAGTGACCCAGTGCCATTGAAAGCCATGCATGCCCATGCCATCACGTTGCCTCCACCATGTTTTACAGAGGATGTGGTGTGCCTTGGATCATGTGCCGTTCCCTTTCTTCTCCAAACTTTTTTCTTCCCATCATTCTGGTACAGGTTGATCTTTGTCTCATCTGTCCATAGAATACTTTTCCAGAACTGAGCTGGCTTCTTGAGGTGTTTTTCTGCAAATTTAACTCTGGCCTGTCTATTTTTGGTATTGATGAATGGTTTGCATCTAGATGTGAACCCTTTGTATTTACTGTCATGGAGTCTTCTCTTTACTGTTGACTTAGAGACAGATACACCTACTTCACTGAGAGTGTTCTGGACTTCAGTTGATGTTGTGAACGGGTTCTTCTTCACCAAATTAAGTATGTGGCGATCATCCACCACTGTTGTCATCCGTGGACGCCCAGGCCTTTTTGAGTTCCCAAGCTCACCAGTCAATTCCTTTTTTCTCAGAATGTACCCAACTGTTGATTTTGCTACTCCAAGCATGTCTGCTATCTCTCTGATGGATTTTTTCTTTTTTTTCAGCCTCAGGATGTTCTGCTTCACCTCAATTGAGAGTTCCTTTGACCGCATGTTGTCTGCTCACAGCAACAGCTTCCAAATGCAAAACCACACACCTGGAATCCACCCCTGACCTTTTAACTACTTCATTGATTACAGGTTAACGAGGGAGACGCCTTCAGAGTTAATTGCAGCCCTTAGAGTCCATTGTCCAATTACTTTTGGTCCCTTGAAAAAGAGGACGCTATGCATTACAGAGCTATGATTCCTAAACCCTTTCTCCGATTTGGATGTGGAAACTATCATATTGCAGCTGGGAGTGTGCACTTTCAGCCCATATTATATATATAATTGTATTTCTGAACATGTTTTTGTAAACAGCTAAAATAACAAAACTTGTGTCACTGTCCAAATATTTCTGGCACTAACTGTAGGTGTGTTTGTGTGTAGCACACTGTGTATATAGCAGAGCTTTGTGTGCACATGTAGCAAAGATGTGTGTAGCAGAGCTGTGTGTACATACAGCAAAGCTAAATGTTCTTGTGCCGTGCAGGCAGCAGTGTTGTGTAGGTGTGCACTACAGAGAGTGTACTTATTGTGAAACACTATAGATCTATTACTTCCTTATTCTGCCATATTGCATTAAAATAGTAAAAATAGTGATTATAACCCCTCCATTTCCTCATAAAACTAGAGAGGTTTTAATTTGCAGTAAATATACTTTTCCTATTTTCCGCTGTCTGAAGCTTGAAAACATCTTATAGTAAGGTGCATGCTATAGTCCAAAATACCGTGTATGTATAATAGTAGCGGCTGTAAGGCTTTTGTGTCGTGTATGGTACAAGGGCTCCGACAGGAATGCTGGCCTTTCTCTCCCTATTGTGGTGCCTCATGATCATTGTTAGTATGCAATGTATGTAATACTTTTCCCACATGCCAGTGATGGTAAATTATGTATTTTTGATAGCAGGAGAATGGCAAATCAGAGCACCTAATGAATATTACAGAAGATCAGCAGTATATAAATTCAGAAGACAATACAGGCAGATCATGAATAGTGTTATCTAAATGATTTATGCAAAGCATGCAAAAACAAAGTTTGAATAAAAGATTAGAAAAGGAGCATATATACATATATACTGCACAAAAAAATAAAAGGAACACAAAAATACCACATCCTAGATATCACTGAATAAGATATTACAGTTGCAAATCTTTATTCATTACTTAGTGGAATGCATTTGTAAGTAGGTGAAGCACAAGAAGAGTCAGGGGGCGGTTACCTTCTCCGCTCTGTGCCTGGAACCATTGAGCTGTGCTACAGGTTCCCCAGGGGGCAGACTTAGAGACTGGGACAGGAAGGAATCCGGGCAGAGAGCGGGAAAGGCACGTGCGCAAGGAACAGAGCAGCGTGAGCAGCGGTCAGAGCAGGGTGCAGCTGCGCTCCGGGAGAGAGAGAGAGCTCCCGGTCAGAGGACAAATACAGGGAGATTGCCCAGAAAGACTGCATCTTGTGAGTACATGAATGAGGACTCTGCTGTGACTGGAGAGGGGCGCTTTGAGACCTGTGTAGAGACATTGGCCCGTGTAGAGACTGCGACCCCCTGGTACCCGCGGTATCAGTACAGAGACTGTGACCCCTGGTACCCATGGTATCAGTGCGGAGCCCCTGATTCCTGGTCAGAGACTTATTAATAGATTGACCATCCTTTTCCCAGGATAGACTGTGCTGTAAAAGATAAAGACTCAGAGCCTGTGCATATCTCATTAACTCCCGAAACCCCAGGCAGCGGGCTCCTAGAGAATACTCAGCCCAAGGACAACAGAGGGATGACAAGTGCCGCTGTTTCTCGGTGCCTACGTTGGAGAAGATGACCCTTCAAGCAAGTCCTCATCAGACTGATAAGTGTTCTTTTTTCAAGAAATCCTGCTTAGTTCTGTTACACTGTTTGACGCCCATATTTTTGCACTGTTTTATTGCTAGTTATATTCCATTACTTCCTCCCTACGAGGAGAACCTGATTCCTGTTATTAAACCCCTTAACTGTTGGTCTGTCTGTTCCGTGGTGGTGACATACTCAGTACCTGCATACTATTACACATTGAAAACAATAAACCATAAAAATGATCGATATAAATCAAAATTAATATTTCATGGAGGTCTGGATGTGGAATGATACTCAAAGTCAAAGTGGAAAATAAAATTACAGGCTGATCCAACTTCAGTGGAAATGCCTCAAGACAAGGAAATGATGCTCAGAGGTGTGTGTGGCCTCCACGTGCCTGAGGCACTGGAACTTCTCCTGAGGGATCACCTCCCAGACCTGAACTAAAGCATCAGTTAATTCCTGGACAGTCTGTGGTGCAAGTGGCGTTGGAGGATGGAACGAGACAATGTCCCAAATGTGCTCGATTGGATTCAGGTCTGGGGAATGGGCGGGCCAGTCCATAGCATCAATGCCTTCATCATGCAGGAACTACTGACACACTTCAGCCACATGAGACATAGCATTGTCACGCATCAGAAGGAACCCAAGGCCACCCGCACCATGCATCTGGTTTCACAATGGGTCTGAGGATGTCATTCCATTACCTAATGGCAGCAAGGGTACTTCTGGCTAGCACATGGAGGGCTGTGCAGCTCTCCAAAGGAATGACTCCCCACACTATTACTGACCCACTGCCAAACTGATCATGCTGAACGATGTTGCAGAACATTCTCCGTGGTGTTTCCAGACTCTGTCATGTCTGTCCTGTGCTCAGTGTGAACTTGCTCTCCATGAAGAGCACAGGGCGTTAATGTTGAAATGTGAGTCGTCCTGCATGGTGTTGGGCTATAAGCACAACACCCACTTGTGGATGTCAGGCCCTCATACCACCATAATGGAGTCTGTTTCTGACAGTTTGAGCAGACACATGGATGTTAGTGGCCTGCTGCAGGTCATTTTGTAGGGTTCTGGCACTATTCCTCCTGTTCCTCCTTGCACAAAGGAGGAGATAGCGGTCCTGCTGCTGGGTTGTTGCCCTCATACAGCCCCTCCATGTCTCCTGGTGTACTGGCCTGTCTCCTGGTATCTGCTCTATGTTCTGGACACTATGCTGATAAACACAGCTGCCCTTCTTGCCACAGCTCACATTGATGTGCCATCCTGGATAAGCTACACTACCTGAGCCACTTGTGTGCGTTGCTACTGTAGACACCGTCATATGCTAGCCTCATGCCACTATACTTCTAGGGGTGAGAGCAATGACAAAAATGCAAAAGTGATCAAAACAACAGCCACAAAGGATGAGAACAGAGAGATGGTTTGTGGTGACCCTCTGCAGACCACTCCTTTATAGGGGTTGTCTTGCTAATTGCCCATGATCTCTACCTGTTGTCTGTGCCATTTGCATAACAACAGTAGAAATTGATTCACAATCAGTGTTGCTTCATAATTGGACATGGACAGATTGATTTCACGGAAGTGTCATTGACTTGGAGTTACATTCTATATTTAAGTGTTCCCTTTATTTTTTGTAACACATATATACACAGTATATATTTTTATGTACGTATTATCTTACCATCCTTCCTGCACACACTATAATGGGCTAGTCTCTACTTACACAATAATTCCCAGAGATTTCCTCTGATGTATTTACGCTCTACGTCTCCTCTCCTCTCGGCCTTCTTCTTCGTTCAATAATGAGGCATCGCTGGAGTCACCAGTCACTGCGTTCCTGTGTGTGGTTTATCATTGGTGTGTGAAGCTCGGCTGAGCTGCCAGCCTTGTGGCGCCTTTCTGTCTCATTAGTGTGAGTTGGAGTATTTATGAATAGACCTTATATGTCCACATAAAGGTCCACGACTGCAGAATGCTAAACACTTAACGTATAAGGAGAACCATCTAGAAGACTTAGAGCATCTGTTTTCAAAGAAATAAAAAAAGAAATTCCTTTCCTTGACTGTAATAGCAAGGGTTTATTAACCATCTGATACATGAAAATGTAATACCGTACGAAATAGTGCTTTTTTATAACATTTATCTGTTTATCTTGCATGGATACACTAGTTCATGCTTCTCTTTGGAGAAGGGAGTAAATGTTTATTTTTTTATTTATTTTATGGATGATTTGTGTACAGGTTTCAAACAATTTTATTGATTTATAGATTTATGTATCAGCACAGAGTAATTCAGCATGATTTGCCCAGAGCTAACAATTAAAGCTGCACTCTGTAACGCTATAGCATATAAATATGAAATATATCAAGTTTCTATTACATTATTGATCTAGAAAATAGGAAAAAATGAAGATACCTAGTACATAAATTGGCCAATTCATATATACCCAGCAGCCAACGACAAGGTGATCTTTTTTGCTGGGAACCTACCCTAATGTGAATCCTCTCCTGGGCTGATGGCCTACATTTATATGGGTAGGTAGGGTCTTGCTGTGATTAAAACTACCATGGGCTGATGGGTGGAGTGCTCAGTCAGAGGACCAGTGTATACAAATATCAAAAGACTGACCGTCACTTCCAAACAAAACAGGTGCATACTAAGTATCCATCTCCCTACATAACCAACAAATAAAGAAGCACTCTGTAGCGCTATAGCGTGCAAACATGAAATATATGAAATTAGAATTGCATTACTACTCTAAAAATAAGAAAGAATGAAGATACCTAGCACATAACTTGGCCAATTCATGTGTACCCAGCAGCCAACGACAAGGTGATCTTCTTTGCTGGGACCCTGCCCTAATGTGTTTCCTCTCCTGGGCTGATGGCCTACATTTATATGGGTAGGATCTTGCTGTGATTAAAACTACCATGGGCTGATAGGTGGTGTCTTCAGTCAGAGAACCTGCAAATATCAAAAGACCGTCACTTCCAAGCCGAATACTGGTCTAAACAGGTGCATGCTACAATTAGCCATCTTCATACATAACCAACAAATAAAGAGCACTCTGTAGCGCTATAGCATGCAAACATGAAATATATGAAACTAGAATTGCACTACTACTCTAGAAAATAAGAAAAAACAAAGATACTTAGCTCATAATCTGGCCATGGATACTCTCGTCACCATAACGTTAAAATTGAGGTTACCTGAAATCAGGGTCCTATCAGAGGACCCAGGCTACATTGTTAAAGGGAACCTGTCACCCCCAAAATCGATGGTGAGGTAAGCTCACCGTCATCAGGGGCTTATCTACAGCAGTCTGTAATGCTGTAGATAAGACCCCGATGTAACCTGAAAGAGGAGAAAAAGACGTTAGATTATACTCACCCAGGGGCGGTCCCGCTGCGGTCTGGTCAAATGGGTGTCTCAGGTCCGCTCCGGCGCCTCCTATCTTCATTCCATGACGTCCTCTTCTGGTCTTCACGCCGCGGCTCCAGCACAGGCGTACTTTCTTTGCCCTGTTGAGGGCAGAGGAAAGTACTGCAGTGCGCAGGCGCTGGGCCTCTCTGACCTTTCCGGCGGCTGCGCACTGCAGTACTTTGCTCTGCCCTCAACAGGGCAAAGTACGCCTGCGCCGGAGCCGCGGCGTGAAGACAAGAAGAGGACGTCATCATAAGAAGATGGGAGGTGCTGTTCCAAACCTGAGACACCCATCGGATCGGACCGCCCCTGGGTGAGTATAATCTAACCCAGGGGTGTCAAACTGCATTCCTCGAGGGCCGCAAACAGGTCATGTTTTCAGGATTTCCTTGCATTGCACAGGTGATAATTTAATCACCTGCAGAGAATGATTCCAGCACCTTGTGCAATGCTAAGGAAATCTTGAAAACACGCATCGTTTGCGGCCCTCGAGGAATGCAGTTTGACACCCCTGATCAAACCTCTTTTTCTCCTCTTTCAGGTTACATCAGGGGCTTATCTACAGCATTGCAGAATGCTGTAGATAAGCCCCTGATGACGGTGAGCTTACCTCACCATCGATTTTGGGGGTGACATGTTCCCTAAGTTGGAGGAGAGAAAACAGTAACAATCTCCTATAGGACAATATATACTTCAATAAAGGCACAGACAGCTGTTTCGGGGTTATTGCCCCTCATCAGTGTGGAGTAGGAATCTGGCTATTAGGAGCAGTGCCTAGTAAAAAGGCTATAAAGGCACAGATGATTGGCCTCGAGGAGACCAAAACATCCAACACCGCGGAGACACCATCACGTGTTTCTCAACGCAGTGATTCCAGAACATTGTTGCAGTATGATGCATGTATGATTTAACGCCACGCCAGCTAATCAGAATAGGGGCTGGGAATGCTGGAGGGTAAAAGGCAGTTTGGGTGGCTCCTGTCCGGCATCCATGGTTTCCTGACTGGGAAAATGTCCAGCAAATCCATTCAGTGATCTCTAAAATCCATTATAAATCACGGTCATTATTAGTGATGAGCGAACGTGCTGGGATAAGGTGTTATCTGAGCATGCTCATGTGCTAACCGAGAGTCCTCGACACGCTCAAATAATATGTTTGAGTCCATGCGGTTGGCCGACAGCCACAACTCATGTTGGGATTGTCTACTTGTTAGGAAATACCTGCATGTGTTGCGCCTGTCGAACAGCCACGAGGCATGCAGCCATGAGGACTCGAACATATTTCGAGCACGTCGAGTTAGCATCCGAGCATGCTCAGATAACACCTTATCCCAGCACGTTCCCTCATCACTAGTCGTTATAGCTGTGTCATTTCTACCAACCTTATGATGAAAGCACAGCTGGACCTTTATTAATGCCTCTGGTAGAAACAAGAAAAATGTGACATACTCTTCATGGCTTACCTCCTAGTATTCTCATGTGGAAGACTACAGATAGTTTAGGTATAGACTGCTGGATTCTCACATGGGTCTCAGATATAACTAAAGGGTCTTCTTGTAAGGTTTCTGAAAAACAGAGAAGCTTATGGTGACACTATTCCACCCTTGTGTCACTTCTTTTTCATTACAAATTACAACACATTCAGTATGTGGTTAGCATGGTCTATAGGCTTAGCGCATAGGGATTGTTTTTCCTCCTGGATTGTTGCTTTATTCTCAATTAATGGGTAAAATGTGTCTTCAATGACTACAGACTTTCTCATTACTGAGATAGGAGATGACAGTTGGTGCTCATAAAGTTCTATGGAGAAATGTAACTGTTATTTCACCAGTACTTGAAGCAGAAAGTCTGTTTCTGCCTCTAGTCCCTTCTCATCTTTTCCTCCATAGGATTTTAAAAGCACCCACTGTCAACTCCTATCTCAATAAGGGAAAAATCTGTCTTCGTTGACTTCACATTTTACCCATGAGTTTATAGTGAAAGATTAATCCTTAAAAAGATATTCCCATCTCCAAGATCCAATCCCAATATGTAGCAGGTGCAATATAAATAATATTAGCAAATACCTTCAATTAGAAATATAGTATAGTTCTT
The DNA here is from genome assembly GCF_032444005.1 of Ranitomeya imitator. Taxonomy (NCBI): domain Eukaryota; kingdom Metazoa; phylum Chordata; class Amphibia; order Anura; family Dendrobatidae; genus Ranitomeya; species Ranitomeya imitator. The sequence goes on from NC_091289.1 coordinate 60,592,368, forward strand.
CAGATTGGCTATGTCACTTACCCCATGTGCAGGGCATTGCAGTGGCTTTGGTTTCCATGGTTATGACCACTCATAAAGTGACAGTTAGACATCGCTTAATGGTTGTAACCATTGATATCTAAGCTACTGCACTGCCCTACATGAGGTAAGCAACATGGCAAATCTGAAGAACTATACTACATATCTAATTAGAGGTATTTGTCAATATTATTATTATACCTACTATATATTGGGATAGGATCTTGGAGATGGGAATACTTCATTAAGCAGATTTCTCTGATAAGATATATTACAACGTTGCTTATTTTTATATGAGCCATTGATTTATTAAATCAAAATCACGACGAGGGTTACACTTTCAATTTGGAAGGTGGGTTTTATTTTTATCGGTGCGTAGCTAAAGGTTACACAATATGCAGAAAATAGAACATGATATATGATTAAAGGAAACGTGTCATGTGGAAATGACTTATAATTTAAATGATGTTTTTATGCTAAATGTTGTTTTTAAAAATGTTTGATAATGTTTGTTTGTTGACAAAAAAATAACATTACTTTTTCGCTGGTCATTAGGTCATCTTCCTAGTTCTTTGTGGAAGACTTTTCAGCAGTCTCATTATCATCACAGACAGGAGTTCAATCACAGATAACCCCTAGATAATTAGCAAACACAGGATCTACAATTCACAATAGATGATGTCACAGATCATTCTCACCCCCTACTTTACCAGTTTACCCTTCTGTCACTCCCTACCTTACCAGGTGCCCAGATTAGAGCATAGCCAGATAATGCTTCAATACAAGCAGTTAGGGGGTTAGTTAGTTCACCGCTGCCAATGTTCGTGCGTCTGTTGGAAAGAACAGAAAGTTGGAGTTTAATATTAGGTCTAGTAGCAAGTGTATAAAGTGCTAAATATTTTAACAATGGGTCTTTTTCTGCTGGCACATTCCTTTCAACATTAAAAATGTTATCTGCTATTTGAGAGTCCATGAATTATATATGTAGCTGGATCTTTCACATGAAGACATGCGGTGACTGCCATGGAAATCGCCTGTTGTCTTCATCATTTATAAGTTATAGGGAGGGAATTACAGGCCACTGCATTGCCGTATGGCCTCAGCAGATGGTGGACATTATGCCCTATGGATTTATCAAATCCGCTGCGGAACAATCCGCAGAGGACCATTATACGTGTGCACATACCCTAAATATAGGCACAATGTCTTTGCTGTATATATCTCCTATATGTGCCCCACTGTTGTTAATAAATGTCCTGAGTTTTGATAGTGATAAATATGTTTTATTCTGCTGCTCCATTATTATCAGATCTATCAAAGGATGCGACGTCTTAAAGTGAATCATCAGAAAATGATCTATTGGGTTTATATGTGTTAAATGTATTTTTGTATTTTTTCTTTTAATTATTATTCATATCCCTATCTATGTAAAAAAAAATTGAAAAATTAGCAAATTTCACAGTGGTCGCTAAGCCTAAAATTAAACTCCGACTTTCTGTTCTTCATAAGGACAATAGCACCAATAAATTGTCTCAGGCTCTATTTGTATAGAAGTATAAAGTGAGTGTGTTCTAATCTGGGTACAGATCATTTTGAAGGGAGGAGATGAGCTGTAACATCATCTATTGCAATAGGTAGATCGTTTGTTAACTATAAATGAAAATTGTAGTTCTGTCTGTGACGATAATGAGACTGCTGAAAAGTAGAGATAAACAAATTAATTCACTGGTCTCTGGGCTAGCTGCTAGGTCAGTATTCCTTGGCTTCTGGACAGGAAATCTGTTGATCACCTCCTATCTGCCAGAATCCGCAAGGTCCTGTGAAATGATTAGCTCACCTTTACTGAAAAGACTCCAGAACAGAAAAGATAAGTCTTGTATAAGACCTGGTGATGAGTGTACAAATTGAAACATTTCTGATTTTTTTTTAATACACATAAAGATATTGAAAATTGGGGGGGGAAAAAACAAACATTTTTAAAAACTTCATTTAACATAAAAAACTGATTTAAATAATAGGTCAGGTCATGATAATAATGAGACTGCTGAAAACTCATTTATACAGAACAGGAAGCATGACTGTAATAGTAAACCCTTATCAATGATCGCTGTACATGTTTGATGGAAGTGTGCAATCACTGCATGGAGTGGCCAACAAGCGCCCAAAATACTCGGATAACACCCGAGCATGTTCGCTCATCAGTAATGTTAACCAGTTGTATGCTGCTGTCGATCCCATAAGTGGGGTGTCAATGGGTTTTTATGGCAGCTGCGTACTGATCGCAGGATCAAGTCCCTTAGGAAAGTTCAGACATTCAGTATTTGACATCAGTATTTGTAAGATAAAACCAGGAGTGGGTGATAAATGCAGAAGTGGTGCATATGTTTCTATTATACTTTTCCTTTGATTGTTGCTCTCCTGGTTTTAGCTTACACATACTGATGTAAAATACTGACCAAATACTGAATGTGTGAACGTGGCCTTATGGGGATTACAAAATGCATTGAAAAGTTAACAAAAATAAATATAATAATTAGAAACCTTTTTTTTCCATCTAAAAATCAATGAAAAAAATAAACATATTTGGTATTTCCGCATCTGCAAAAGTCTGATCTAACTAAATATATATATATATATATATATATTTAACCAATAAGGTAAATGCTGTAAAGAAAATAAATCAAAATTACTAAATTTCCATTTTTGGGGTCCTGCACCTCCCCCAAAATAGGTAATAAAAGGCAATATTAAAACAACGTATATACACCAAAATGTTACCATTAAAAACTAAAGCTCAGCATACAAAAAAGGTAACTGAAAATTGCGACAAGTCAAATATTTATTTTCGGAATTTTGTAGGCCACAAAAATAATAAAATAGAACATAAAAATTTGGTATCGCTGTAATTGTGCTAACAAAGATTATCATCTTGCCAGGATCATCTTGCCAGGCCATTTTTACTGCACAATAAATGCTGTAAAAGGAGCCACAAAAAACAATAGCAGATTTACAGGCTTTTTCACCATTTCACCTTGCAATTTATTTCCTATTTTCAGTATATTATTTTGCAAAGTGAATGGTCTCATTAAAAACTACAACTTGTCCTACATTAAGGGGAGGAAAAACGAAATTGCAAAAATTAAAATGGGCTGCATCCCTTTAAAATCAATGCAAATTTCACTGTGCAGCCAATCAGGTTTTTGCTTTCATCAAAATGAGAGCTGAAATCTGATTGATGACTAAAGGCATGCTCCAGCTTCCTCTAATTTCCATAAATATTCCCCCAAGGTATAGAACAATGACAGTAACAGTAATGTTAAAACCCATCTGCCTATGGTAAAGAATTACAAATACAAGTGAAAGAACCGTAAATACAGTGAGTGTCTATATGTATGTCAATGAGGCTATCACCAGTTTGGGCATGTTAAATTTGCCATATCCTAGAATAGTGGCTGCAAAGATGAATACAAATATTTTTTATTTTTTAACTTCTCTCAGTTGCAGAGATATTAGCTTGAAAAAATGTAGGTTATAATTTATTTTAAGCCCAACTGAGCGATACTACAGATTGTTCTTTGGGGAGTGTACTTTGTCCCCTACATAACATTAAGCTATCATAAACAAGAGACATCATGCAGGGGAAGAAAACACACCCCTAAAAAGGTCAGAAGAACATGCCTTCTCCTATAGATGTAATCAGACCTATCTGTCCTGATATCTGCAGCTACTGTGTCTTGTACATCAAAGCTGAGTGTGATTACAAACACCTCCAGCTTTCATCTCACAGCAGTCAGTGTGGGAGGGATAGAAAATACAGGAGAATTGTTGTTACAAACATGTCTGAAACTACAGCTCTTCTCACAGTTCTGCTATATTTTCTCTTCCTCCACACCAATGCAGCTCTGATCTATGCTACACAGTAGCTGTCTAACATTACAGTTTCCAGGAGAAAGCATGTTCTTCTAGCCTTCTGGGGGGAGGTTTTTTTCCCCATGCATGACGCAACCTGCTTATGATTGGTCAATGTCTAGCAGGAAAAAAAGAAACACTCCCAGAGAAGAATCTCTGTTAGCAGACAGTTGAACTACTACATAAATTATAACCTAAACTTTATAAGCCAATATCTCTGCAATTAAGATAAATAAAAAAATGAAAACTGTTTTGCTCAGCTCTGCAGACATTATTCCATAATAATATATATAAATAATTTAGCATGCTAAGGCCGGCGTCACACACAGCGTATGAAAATACGGTCCGTATATTACGGCCGTAATACGCTGAAAAGTCCCGAAAATAGTGGTCCGTAGCCCCTCCATAGGCAGGGTGTGTCACCGTTTTTTGCGCATGGCATCCTCCGTATGTAATCCGTATGGCAGCCGTAATGCGTGTTTTTATCGCAGGCTTGCAAAACCGACATACGGCTATACAAGGGATCCATGTGTTAAAAAAAAAAAAAAAAAACATACATACTGTATATATATATATATATATATATATATATATATATATGTCAGTAGACACATATATGTTTACTAGATTGTGGCCCGATTCTAACGCATCGGGTATTCTAGAATATGCATGTCCCCGTAGTATATGGACAATGATGATTCCAGAATTCGCGGCAGACTGTGCCCGTCGCTGATTGGTCGAGGCAACCTTTATGACATCATCGTCGCCATGGCAACCATTATGACATCATCATCGCTGTGCCCGTCTCTGATTGGTCGAGGCCTGGCGGCCTCGACCAATCAGAGGCGCGGGATTTCTACGTCGATGCTGTGCCCGTCGCTGATTGGTCGAGGCCTGGCGGCCTCGACCAATCAGGGACGTGGGATTTCCAGGACAGACAGACAGAAAGACAGACAGACGGAAAAACCCTTAGGCAATTATATATATAGTATATATATATATGTCAGTAGACACATATATGTACATATATTAATATTTCATCCAGCGCGATAAAGCAGAAAGCCGGTAATTCAATTACCGGCCTTTGCTTTCTCCTTCCTAAAATCCGACATGATATGAGACCTGGTTTACATACAGTAAACCATCTCATATCACAATTTTTTTGCATATTCCTCACTACTAATGTTAGTAGTGTGTATATGCAAAATTTGGCCGTTCTAGCTATTAAATTAAAGCGTTAAATGGCGGAAAAAATTGGCGTGGGCTCCCGCACAATTTTCTCCGCCAGAGTAGGAAAGCCAGTGACTGGGGGTAGATATTACTGGAGAGGCCAAATTTTGCATATACACACTACTGACATTAGTAGTCTGGAATATGCAAAAAAAATGGTGATATGAGATGGTTTACTGTATGTAAACCAGGTCTCATATCATGTCGGGTTTTAGGAAGGAGAAAGCAAAAGCCGGTAATTGAATTACCGGCTTTCTGCTATATCGCGCTGGATGAAATATTAATATATATACATATATGTGTCTCAATGACATATATATATATACACCTATTCTATGTGTACACATTTATTCTACCTATTCTACTGTAAGCTGTCAGTGTGATTTTACTGTACACCGCGCTGAATTGCCGGATTTTCTCTCTAACACCGCTGCGTATTCCTCGCAAGTCACACTACTGGTCCGTGTGTGATCCGTATTTTTGGGGCCCCCATAGACTTTCATTGACGTTTTATTTGCGCAATACGGTGACAAACGCAGCATGCTGCGATTTTCTACGGCCGTAGAAAGCCGTATAATACTGATCAGTTTAATATGGCAGATAGGAGCAGGGGCATAGAGAATAATTGTGCCGTATTTTTTGCGAGTTTTACGGACGTAGTTTCTGCACTCTTACGTCCGTAAAACTCGCAAGTGTGACGCTGGCCTAAAACTCATGAAAGGTCCTCTTTAACCCCTTCATGACCTTGGGGTTTTCCGTTTTTGCATTTCGATTTTAGCACCCTTTTTTCCCCAGAGTCATAACTTTTTTATTTTTGGTCAATATGGCCATATGAGTGCTTGTTTTCTGTGGAACGAGTTGTACTTTTGAACAGCACCATTGGTTTTACCATATTGTGCACTTGGAAAATGGAAAAAAATTCAAAGTGTGGTGAAATTGCAAAAAAAACTGCAATTCCACAATTGTTTTTTTTACCATGTTCACTGAATGCTAAAACTAACCTGCCAATATGATTCTCCAGGTCATTACGAGTTTTCAGATACTAAACATGTATTGGTTCTTTTTTATTTAAGTGGGGAAAAAAATCCAAGTTTGCAAAAAAAAATGGCACAATTCTTTGAGATCCGTAGAGTCTTCATTTTTTGGGATCTGGAACTGGGTGAGGGCTTATTTTTTTGTGCGCCGAGCTTATGTTTTTATTGATACCATTTTGGGGTATATATGATCTTTTTATTGCCCGTTATTGCATATTATTGCAATATTGAGGCGACCAAAAAATAATAATTCTGTGGCTTTGATTTTTTTTCTTGTTACGCTGTTTACCGATCGGATTCATTCTTTCTATATTTTGATAGATCGGGTGTTTCTGAACACAGCAATACCAATTACCATATATACTCGAGTATAAGTTGACCGGAGTATAAGCCGAGGCACCTAATTTTGTCACGGAAAACTGGGTAAGCTTATTGACTCGAGTATAAGCCGGGTATGCATTGTCCCCTCATCCCTGATCTGTAGCTCTCCCTGTTGTATACATGGCTCGGCATCCTTCCCCTTGTATGTGAGTCGCCCATCCAGGGCCGTGGGGTACTCGGTACCGGGTCCGGTGCTCACAGGGGGATGTCACGGTGGTGACCGAGTCGGTGCACCTGGGCGCCCATGTAAAAGGGGAAAGTCTTTAGAAGGGATTTGGTGAATGAAGTTTATGTTCGTGACGCCACCTGTGGTATTCGGTCAGTGTGGACCTCCGGGGTGATGTTATGGCAGCTAGATGGTATAACTTCCCACAGGTGAAGTGTATCCCCAGGGCTCCCAATGTGTAGATGGAAGATGGTGAATGGCACAGTAAAGAACGAGGACACAGGTTTGCAGTCTCTTTACTTGGTTTACTGAAGACTTCAGACAGCCACAGTCCAGGGTACCAGATCACAGGGCAGGCAGGGTCCGGCCGGCTTGGAAGTGAATCTAGAGTCCCCTTTACCAGGTAGAGTTAAAAGCCTTCCAATAGCGCAGTGGTGTTGTAGTCCCTTACTGCCTACGGCTTCAGATAAGGTCCTCCCAGTTCTTCTCTCTGTCCCCCATATAGGATAGGACAATACCTGCATGACAGGTAACTCGAGCATTTTTACAGGGACTCTATCACACCCCGGGCTCTATGTGTTACTGTGTCTTCAGGTGTGTGTGGCGGACAGGTAATTTGCAATTCAGCTGTCCTGTCGGTCTCTGATGTAAGTCGTAGAGTCCCTTACAACCTCGGTGGTCCGGCTACCGGTTATCTGCGCCTCAGAGGGAGGCAGCCTGCTCTTAGCTGGTCTCCCCTGATGTTACTCTCCTGTGCTTCGCTCTCTTTCACGCTCACTGAACAATGTTCGGCTTTTTGCATGTCTCTTTCCAGGAGCTGTAGTAATTCAGACTACACAGCCCCTTCAGACCTTCTGACACTCTATGTCGGTCTGCTCTCTTCTCTGTCTGTAACTTTTTGAACTGAACTCCTTTTCCTCCAGATCAGAATGTATTTACAGGGGAGTTCACCCTAAACTAGGCTTAGCGCTTTCCTTTCTGGCCTGGAGTGTGAACATGTTGTATGCATGGTGGTTACCTGATAAAATATATCCTTCATCGCTTCCAAATGTAAAATCACTCTCCCCGTGAGGAAAGCAATGTTACTGTGATGACCAGGACCCTGGGGCGCCACATATGCATGGCTCCCCTGTACTCCCCGGTGTATGCATGGCTCCCCCGTACAACCCCGTGTATGCATGGCTCCTCCATACTCCCCCGTGTATGCATGGCTCCTCCATACTCCCCCGTGTATGCATGGCTCCCCCGTACTCTCCCATGTAGGCATGGCTCCCCAGTACTCCCCCGTGTATGCATGGCTCCCCCATACTCCCCCGTGTATGCATGACTCCCCTGTACTTCCCCATGTATGCATGGCTCCCCCGTACCCTCCATGTATACATGACTCCCCTGCACTCCCCCCGTGTATGCATGGCTCCCCGTACTCCCCCATGTATGCATGGCTCCCCCGTACTCCCCCGTGTATGCATGGCTCCCCCGTATTCGCCATTATATGCATGTCTCCCCCATTCTTCCCCATGTATGCATGTGTCCCTTGAACTCCCCCTATGTATGCATGGCTCCCCTGTACTCCCCCGTGTATGCATGGCTCCCCCGTACTCCCCCGTGTATGCATGGCTCCCCCTTACTCCCCCGTGTATGCATGGCTCCCCAGTACTCCCCCATGTATGCATGGCTCCCCCATACTCCTTCGTGTATGCATGGCTCCCCCCGAACTCCCCCGTATATGTATAACTCCCCTGTACTCCCCCCGTGTATGCATGGCTCCCCTGTACCCCCCATGTATGCATGGCTCCCCTGTACTCCCCCCGTGTATGCATGGCTCCCCCGTACTCCCCATTATATGCATGTCTCCCCCATTCTTCCCCATGTATGCATGTGTCCCTTGAACTCCCCCTATGTATGCATGGCTCCCCTGTACTCCCCCGTGTATGCATGTTTCCCCCGTACTCCCCCATGTATGCATGGCTCCCCCGTACTCCCCTGTGTATGCATGGCTCCCCTGTACTCCCCCGTGTATGCATGGCTCCCCCGTACTCCCCCGTGTATGCATGGCTCCTCTGTACTCCCCCTTGTATGCATGGCTCCCCTGAACTCCCCCAAGTATGCATGGCTCCCCCGTACTCCCCCATGTATACGTGGCTCCCCCGTACTCCCCCTTGTATGCATGGCTCCCCCGTCCTCCCCCTTATATGCATGGCATGGCTTCTCTCGGCTCCCCTGCCCACCCCCGTCATATTCACCCCCTCCTGGTGTGGTCTCTGCACTTCCCTGCTTCTCCGCTGTCCCGGGGCTGGCAGCTTCTTCCTTTGCAGAGCAGTCACATGGTACCGCTCATGAAGGTAATGAATATGCGCTCCATGCCTATGGGAGTAGAGACGCGTACATATTCATTACCTTAATGAGAGGTACCACGTGACCGGTCTATGCAGGAAGAATCTGCTGGAGCCTGGACAACAGAGATGCTGGGATGGAGATCCAGCGACGGAGGGTGAGTATTGATGTCTGACTCGTGTATAATCCGAGGGGGGCGTTTTCAGCACAAAAAAGTGCTGAAAATCTCGGCTTATACACCAGTATATACGGTATGTATATTTTTTTATTATTTTATTTTAAATGGGACAAAAGGGGGTGGTTTGTACTTTCATAAACTGCTCAAACAAATAAAGGGAACACTTAAACAACACAATGTAACTCCAAGTCAATCACACTTCTGTGAAATCAACCTGTCCAGTTATGAAGCAACAGTGATCGTGAATCAATTTCTCCTGCTGTTGTGCAAATGGAACAGACAACAGGTAGAAATAATAGGCAATTAGCAAGAAAACCCCTATAAGGCTAAGTTCACACTGTGCATTTTTGCTGCATTTTACGCTAATTTTCAGCTGCTTTATACAGTACCAGCAAGGCCTATGAAATTTCAGAAATCTTATGCACACACATTTTTTTTGTCATCAGTATTTTGTGCTTTGCATGTTTTTTTGGATGTAGAGCATGTCACTTTTTTCAGTGTTTTTTCAGCGTTTTTCAACCATTGACTTCAATGTGCGGTGAAAAAACGCTGAAAAAACTCAAGGATACTGGAATGAATACATACCTGAACAAAACCTTCTTTTAATGGATGGATTCATTAATATTTAATGTTTTGGCCAGAGATATATTCATCACAGTTCTTGCTAAACCACTTAGTCATTGCAACACATGCTGCTATTGACTTGATTTAAGAATTTGTTTGGCTGTTACGCTCTCAGTATAGACAGGGGGTGCTCAGAAATGCATAAGGTCAGAGACGCTTAGCAGAAAATCAATTAATAGTGTTGATGGATAAATGTCCAATGTCCATGAATAAGTGACATCAGCCTCGCTGCTTACTTAGATTTGTTTACCAATAGATGCAAAGGAAACAATAAATCAATTTGTCAGGGTTAGTGAATGATATCCATGAAAATTATGAATATCGATTTCCTTTTCAAGTGCAAATTGAAGATGATGGTTTAAAGATTTGACGAAGGTCAAATTGTAATGGCGAGATGACTGGGTCACAACTAGTGTTGAGCATTCCGATACCGCAAGTATCGGGTATCGGCCGATATTTGCGGTATCGGAATTCCGATACTGAATTCCGATACTTCCCGCGTATCGGATACCGGAATCGGAAGTTCCCAGAATTCAAATTGAACGCAGCAGCCAATGAGGAATGAATGAAAGTGTGGGCACATCCTGTTTAGCATGGTGGGCATGTAAGTACTGGCAAGGCTTGGATTGGCTGCTGAAATGATGTCACTCTGCACTATAAAAAAGCGCTGCCGCCATTTTGCGCTCACTCTGCTGTGATTTCAGTTAGGGACAGGACGCTGTGTTCTAACTGAGGGCCAGTTGAGCTAGCTAATTGCTTTATTTTCCTTTCCAAAGGCTAATTTAGCAAAACGCTGTGTGTTCTTCACTGTTCACCTTGCTCTTGCCTTGCAGCGCTGTTTTAACAGCGTTCTGCAAGGTCTCTGTGTGTGTGTGTGTGCAGCTCACTCTGTAGTCTGTGTGCAGCCATATACCCGGTTGTATTCAGCTCAGGGGGGGTTCACACTGCCTCACACAGTTGTTCTTTTTTGCTCTTAGTGCAGCCTGCTGCACATTTTTTCTCAAATTTCCTATTAGTGTTTTTCCACCAGTCTCCAGCTCTATTGTGGAAAAACACTACATAGGATAACCTAGAGGGGGGTTTTTGGGCCTTGCAGCGCCGTTTACGGCTGTCTGCACGGTCTCCGTGTGAGCCCAGCTCGCCCTGTAGTCTGTGTGCAGCCATAGCCGGTTGGATTCAGCTCAGGGTTCGTTACTGGCTCATACCTTGAGAAAAATTTTCCTTTTTTTCAAATAGTGCAGCCTGTTTAAAATTTGAAAAAAAAAATTCCTATTAGTGTCTTTCCACTCGTATCCAGCTAAATAGTGGAAAAACACTATATAGGATAACCTAGAGGAGGGTTTTTTGGCCTTGCAGCGCCGTTTACGGCTGTCTGCACGGTCTCCGTGTGAGCCCAGCTCGCCCTGTAGTCTGTGTGCAGCCATAGCCGGTTGGATTCAGCTCAGGGTTCGTTACTGGCTCATACCTTGAGAAAAATTTTCCTTTTTTTCAAATAGTGCAGCCTGTTTAAAATTTGAAAAAAAAAATTCCTATTAGTGTCTTTCCACTCGTATCCAGCTAAATAGTGGAAAAACACTATATAGGATAACCTAGAGGAGGGTTTTTTGGCCTTGCAGCGCCGTTTACGGCTGTCTGCACGGTCTCCGTGTGAGCCCAGCTCGCCCTGTAGTCTGTGTGCAGCCATAGCCGGTTGGATTCAGCTCAGGGTTCGTTACTGGCTCATACCTTGAGAAAAATTTTCCTTTTTTTCAAATAGTGCAGCCTGTTTAAAATTTGAAAAAAAAAATTCCTATTAGTGTCTTTCCACTCGTATCCAGCTAAATAGTGGAAAAACACTATATAGGATAACCTAGAGGAGGGTTTTTTGGCCTTGCAGCGCCGTTTACGGCTGTCTGCACGGTCTCCGTGTGAGCCCAGCTCGCCCTGTAGTCTGTGTGCAGCCATAGCCGGTTGGATTCAGCTCAGGGTGCGTTACTGCCTCATACCTTGAAAAACAATTTCCTTTTTTTCAAATAGTGCAGCCAGTTTAAAATTTGAAAAAAAAAATTCCTATTAGTGTCTTTCCACTTGTATCCAGCTAAATAGTGGAAAAACACTATATAGGATAACCTAGAGGAGGGTTTCTTGGCCTTGCAGCGCCGTTTACGGCTGTCTGCACGGTCTCCGTGTGATTTAAACTAGCTCTGTAGCCCGATCTGCACCAAAAAAAAGGTTAAGTTCACCAAACACAACTTACACTTGTGTAGGCCACATTTGAAAAATAATAAAGTTTAGTCCACAATTTACAACATTAGTGTTTCTTACACCTGTTAGGAGGAGCATTACAGGAATAAGCACACTAAGGCCTTAGTACTTTTCTGCTTATCTTTATCTGTCAACCAAGATGAAGAGGGCAGGGAGTAAGGCACGTGGGCGTGGGCGCGGAGCAGGGAGAAGAGCAGGGAGAGGACGTGGTGATTCTGTGCCTGCTGCGGGCGCCGGTGACTCGTCGTCACTCAGTTTCAGCAGGGAACAGTCCTTCATGCGCAGCTTTGTCGGAGAGCGCCGTGCACCGCTGCTGCGTGAAGACCAAATTGAAGCCGTTGTCGGGTGGATGGCAGCTAACGCCTCGGCATCGACTTCAGTTAGTGCCACATCCTCTCAGGCACAGAGCACTGGAGAGCAGCCATCTGTCTCTTCACCACCTGCCAAATTGGCCAGGCAGTCAGAGAGCCCAGGACAGGAGCCGTCTCTACTTCTGTTCTCTGAATCTCTTGGCTTGGAAACAGGGGGCCAGCCAAGCAGCATTGGAGAAATGGAAGAAGAGGCAGTGTGCAGTGATGCCCAACACCTTTTTCTCTCTGACTCTGAAGAGGCAGGTGGGCCAGTGCCTCCGGTGACCACAGCGCAGTACGCATCTGATGATGAAACTCAGGTGCCGCTTTCTCGTGCGTACTGTGCTGCTGAGACTACCCAGGAGGAGCAGTTGGTGGTAGAGGGTAGTGGAGATGATGAGGTCCTTGACCCATCGTGGCGTGAGGAACAGGAAGGTGGTGGGAGCAGCTCAGAGGAAGAGCTTCCTCTTACGGGCCAAAGAGGGAGAGGGAGGGGGAAGACTGCGGAGCCTGTAGCCTCCACTTTGGCACCCGTTAGGAGCCTGTCTCTTTCCAAAGCCAAAAAGGGCGCTCCCAAGACTTGCAGTGCCTGGTCCTTTTTTGACACAGTTGCAGATGACATTTGTTTTGTCAAATGCAAGCTGTGTCATCATAAAGTAAAAAGAGGGAAAAATGTCAGCAACCTCAATACCACAAATATGTGGAAACATGTGCGGACCAGGCACGCGGTGGAGTTACAGAAACACACTGAAGATGTAGGCCAACCAACAGCGGCAGCTACCACCTCTTCAGCTCGTGTTGCCTCTTCCTCCAGCTCACGCACAGCTGGTTTGGCTTCCTCCCAGAGACCTTGTGTAATTCCACCCACAGCACCACCTTCCCAGTCATCCTCACACTCCCAGTCTACTCTACAGCCATCGGTAGTACAGGCATGGGAGAAAAGGCGGGCATTCTCGGCCAACCACCCCCGAGCACAGGCTCTGAATGCAGGCATTGCCAAACTGTTGTCCCTGGAAATGCTCTCGTTCAGGCTGGTGGAGACTGACAGCTTCCGTGACTTGATGGCATTGGCAGTCCCACAGTACAAGGTGCCCAGCCGCTTTTACTTCAGCAGGCAGGCTGTCCCTGCCCTGCACAGGCATGTTGAGGCAAACATAAAACATGCGCTACTGAACGCCGTCAGTAGCAAGGTCCACCTCACCACCGATGCGTGGACCAGTCAGCATGGACAGGGGCGATATGTTTCCCTCACTGCCCATTGGGTTAATGTTGTTGAGCCAGGTACAGATCGTGCGAGTGGCGCAGGACGTGTCCTGCCCACTCCAAGGATTGCAGGAATCCAGTCTGTACGCATCGACTCCTCCTCTTACACCAGTTCCTCTGATTCCTCTCTGCAGGATCCGTCACAGTCCACCTCCACATGGACCCGTGAACGTTTACCTATGACCGACATGAGCACAGCCGTGGCCAAACGTCAGCAGGCCGTCTTGAAACTAGTTTCATTGGGGCATCGAAGCCACACAGCGCAGGAGCTCTGGAATGCCATCAAGCAGGAGAGCGATGTGTGGTTACTGCCAGCGAATCTCCAGCCAGGCATGGTAGTGTGTGACAATGGCCGAAATCTGGTGGCAGCTTTGGCCCTTGGCAACCTCACTCACATCCCATGTCTGGCACATGTGCTCAATTTGGTTGTGCAGAGTTTTCTGAGGGACTATCCGGATCTTGATGCCCTGCTGCACAAGGTCCGCCTAGAGTGTGCTCACTTGCGGCGTTCCAGCTTGGCCAGATCCCGCATTGCTGCTCTGCAGCGCCGATTCCGCCTTCCGGAACACCGCATCATATGTGACCTACCTACCCGGTGGAATTCCACGTTACATATGTTGGAGCGGTTGTGTGAGCAGCAGCAAGCAGTTATGGAGTACCAGCTGCATCAGGCGCAAAGAAGTCGCAGTCAGCGCCGATCAGACTTCACAACCACAGAGTGGGCCACTATGAAGGACGTCTGCCAGGTTTTGCGTCCTTTTGATTATTCCACGCGGATGGCAAGTGCAGATGATGCACTAGTCAGCATGACTGTCCCCCTTATCTGCCTGCTTCAGCAAACTTTGCAAGGGTTAAGGGATGATGTGGTGGAAGAGGTGGAGGATGAGGAGTCACCTTTTCCATCAGCTTCTGGAGAGTCAGCGCCACGTGGTTCCTCACAAAGGGGTACGCAGGGGCCAATTTGTGAGGAGGATGAGGAGGAGTCAATGGAGGAGGAAGAGCTCCGTCCAGAGGAGGGAGCGACACAATTGTCCAGTGGTCAGTGTGTACAGCGAGGGTGGGGTGATGACGAGCGGGCAGAGATCATGTCTCAAGCAGGGGACAGCGTTTCTGGGCCGGTTGGCACTCTGCAGCACATGGTGGATTTCATGCTGCAGTGCCTGAGAAACGACCGCCGCATCGACCACATTCTCAACATGCCTGATTATTGGGTGTTCACCCTCCTCGATCCTCGCTACCGGGACAACGTCCAAAACCTCATCCCTGCGTTGACCCGGGAGCGTAAATTGCGGGAGTACCACGACACACTGGTGAATTCCATCATCTTCTCCTGTCCAACTGAGAGGAGTGCTGCTAGTGCTTTACAAAGCAGCTCAGTGCGTCGAGGCAGTGGGGGAGGCTCTGCCCAAAGAGGGAGCAGAAGCAGTGCCTCTGCCCAAGGCAAGCCCAGTATGGCACAACTCTGGCACACTTTTGTGTGCCCGCCCCAAATGTCTACACCATCACCGGCGGCTCCAGTCAGCAGGAGGCAACGGTTCCGTCAGATGGTGACAGACTACATGGCTTGCCCTCTTACTGTACTCCCAGACGGCTCTTCCCCGTTCAAGTTTTGGGTCTCTAAGCTGGATACATGGCCAGAGCTAAGCCAGTATGCATTGGAGGTGCTGGCTTGCCCTGCGGCTAGTGTCTTATCGGAACGTGTCTTTAGTGCCGCAGGTGGTGTACTAACAGACCGTCGCATGCGACTATCCTCCGATAACGTTGACCGGCTTACTTTCCTGAAAATGAACCAGGCCTGGATCTCGCAGGAATTTGCCACTCCTCTGCCTGATTAAGTAATTGGGTGTCATCCAGGTCTCCTGCTGTGTTCATCTTTCTACCACCTGAACTGCTATTCCTGGGCTCCAACACCGCCAGTTGCGGCTCAGAAGTGCAGGCTGCACAGTAAAAACATACGACCCAGTGTTATTGGGTTTCAGTAACGTCAGCTGATCCCCAGCTGTGTAGCCGGCAATGTGTCCTGCGACCGCCACGCTGGCACAACAACCTAAATGTAAGGGAACCTGTCCCCCCCCCCCCCCCCCCCCCGTCGTTTGTTACTGAAAGAGCCATCTTGTGCAGCAGTAATGCTGCACAAGGAAAAGGTAGCTCTTTTTTTTTAGCTCTTTGCACACGCAGAACTTAACACTTATAAAATGTGTTCACTGATACCGTTATACCGTCCCGGAGCTGGGACTTTCCTTCGTAATGTGACGCAGCACAGCCGTCATTCCTACCCCCTTGGTGCCATGCGCTGCCTCCTCAGCGTTGTTTTAAGCTGTCACGGAGCCTGCGCTGTTCTGTTATCCCTTGGGCATGCCCTATTTGCGCTGCCTGTCTTCTGACATAATTTGGTGTCAGGCTGGCTGCGCCTGTGCGGCCGCGGTGCCCGAGATCCCGCCTCGCAGTGTCTTCTGATTGAGTCACACTGCGGGCCTGGGATCCATGGGCATGCGCAGTGCATATCTTCCCCTCGGGCTCTCGCTCATTTCCCTCCGCCTTCTTTAGACTGTGCGCCGTCAGCTGATCCCTAGCATGCCACGGCCGTGACACCGCACAGTCTGAAGAAGAGGGAAGGAGGGGAGTGAGAGTCGAGGTTATGCACTGTGCATGCCCATGGTTCCAAGGCCCGCAGTGGGATTACGTTAGATGAGACTGCGAGGTGGGATCTGGAGCAGCGTGGACGCACAGGCACTGACAGCCTGACACCAAATTATGTCAGAAGACAGGCAGCGCTAATTGGGCATGGCCAAGGGCTAACAGAACAGCGCAGGCTCCGTGGCAGCTTAAAACAACGCTGAGGAGGCAGCGCACGGCATCAAGGGGATAGGAATGACAGCTGTGCTGTGTCCCATTACGAAGGAAATTCGCACCTCCGGAACGGTTTAACGGTATAAAGGGACACATTTTTAGTGTTTACTTCGGTGTTTGCAAGGAGCATAATTAAAAGAGCAACCTTTTCCTTTTGCATCCTTAGTGCTGCACAACATGGCTCTTTCAGCTACAAACGTCTTGGGGGGGGGGTTAAAGGTTTCCTTTCAACTTGCTCCAATCAGGCTTCGGCCTACACTCTGTTCCTCTGCTCCTCCTGCTGTCCCTGGGCTCTAACACCGCCAGTTGGTGCCTGGAAGTGCTGTGTGCACAGTCAACAGTCGCTCCTCTGTTATTGGGGTTCAGTAACGTCAGCTGATCCCCAGCTGTGTGTGCGGCAATACCTCCAATCTGCTCCTCCTGCTGTCCCTGGGCTCTAACACCGCCAGTTGGTGCCTGGAAGTGCTGTGTGCACAGTCAACAGTCGCTCCTCTGTTATTGGGGTTCAGTAACGTCAGCTGATCCCCAGCTGTGTGTGCGGCAATACCTCCAATCTGCTCCTCCTGCTGTCCCTGGGCTCTAACACCGCCAGTTGGTGCCTGGAAGTGCTGTGTGCACAGTCAACAGTCGCTCCTCTGTTATTGGGGTTCAGTAACGTCAGCTGATCCCCAGCTGTGTATCCGGCAACGTGTCATGCGACCGCCACGCTGGCACAACTAAAATGTAAGGGGACCTGTCCCCCCCCCCCCCTAGGCGTTTGTTACTGAAAGAGCCACCATGTGCAGCACTAATACTGCACAAGGGAAAGGTCGCTCTTGAAATTATGCTCCTTGCAAACGCTGAACTACACACTCATGTAATGTGTCCCCTCACACCGTCCAACCGTCCCGGAGGTGGGACTTTCCTTTGTAATGTGACACAGCACAGCCGTCATTGCTACCCCCTTGGCACCGTGCGCTGCCTCCTTAGCGTTGTTTGATTCCGTCATGGACCCTGCGCTGTTATGTTATCCCTTGGCCATGCACAGTTTGCGCTGCCCGTCCTCTGACATCATTTGTTGTCGTCCTGGCTGCGCCTGTGCGTCCACGCTGCCCGAAATCACACCTCGCAGTGTCGTCTAATGTGATCCCACAGTGGGCCTGGTATCCATGGCCATGCGCAGTGCATATACTAGCCTCTCACTCCCCTTCTTCACGCTTCTTCAGACTAGGCGGCGTCAGCTGATCCCTAATAGCATGCCACGGCCGTGACGCCGCACAGTCTGAAGAAGCAGGAAGGAGGTGAGTGAGAGGCGATGATATGCACTGCGCATGCCCATGGATCCCTGGCCCGCAGTGGGACTACATTAGATGACACTGCAAGGTTGGATCTCGGGCAGCTTGGACGCACAGGCACTGCCAGCCTGACACCTACATGATGTCAGAAGACGGGCACCGCTAACTGTGCATGGCCAAGGGATAACATTACAGTGCGGGCTCCGTGACAGAACCAAACAACGTTGAGGAGGTGGTGCCCGGCACCAAGGGGGTTGGAATGACGGCTGTGCTGTGTCACATTACAAAGGAAAGTCCCACTTCCGGGATGGTTTGACGGTGTGAGGGGACACATTATATGAGTGTGTACTTCAGCGTTTGCAAGGAGCATAATTTTCGGAGCCACCATTTTCCATGTGCAGTATTACTGCTGTACAAGATGGCTCTTTCAGCAACAAATGCCTGGGGGGGGGGGTTAAAGGTTCCCTTTCAACTTGCTCCACTGCAGGCTTCGGCCTACACTCTGCTCCTCTTTGATTCCCTGGGTTTCAACACTGTCAGTTGCCACCTGGAAGTGTTGTCTACACAGAAAAAAACACTAGGTGATGTGTCAGTGGGGTTCAGCACCGCCAGCTGTTCCCCTGCTGTGTAGTCGGCAACGTGTCCAGCACAAGCCACGCTGGCACAACAGAACAAAAGCTGCCACCAGTGCAGGCTTCGGCCTACACTCTGCTCCTCTCCTCCTCCTGCTGACCCTGGGCTCAAACACCGCTAGTTTTTGCCCGGAAGTGCTAGCTGCACAGAGAAAAACACCAGCCAATGTGTTAGTGGGGTTCAGCAACGCCAGCTGTTCCCCTGCTGTGTAGCCGGCAACGTGACCTGCAAACGCCATGCAGGCACAGGAACTGAAATTAAAAGGGAACCTGGCCCCACCCCCCCAGGTGTTTCTATGTATAACAGCCACCTAGTACAGCAGTACTGCTGCATTTGTACAAGGTGGCTGACTTTTTCTCCTTGCCCACGTGGAACTCAACACGTACAAAATGTGTCTCATTGAGACCATTCCACTGTCCCTGAGGTGTGACTTTCCTTTGTAATGATACGCAGCACCCCCCTTGGTAGCGTTTCCCGTCTTTTGTCATCATGGTTAGCTGGCTGCGCCTGTGCATCCGCCCTGCTAGAAACAACGCCCCTCGTTGTCATATTTATTTTGTCAGCGAGGGTGTGGTTTATGGGCACGAGCAGTGCATATGTTCGCCTGTCTTAACTCATCTCCTTCCGCCTTCTTCAGACTGTGCGGCCTCCTGGCCGTGGTAGGCGATAAGGGATCAGCTGAGGCCGCCCAGTCTGGAGCCGGTGTAAGGACATGTGTAAGCGGCAAACCTATTTACTGCACAAGGCCACGAATCCCAGCCACGTAGTGTGATTGTTTGAAAACACACTGTGGGTCTGGGATTCATGTCCATCGCTAACCGCAACGGCCGACATGAAATGAGGTCAGAAGACAGGAAGCGCTCACAGCGCATGGCCAAGGGATCACAATAGCGCAGACTCCTGTACAGCAAATAACAACGCTCAGGAATCTGCGCCCAGTACCTAGGTGCAAATTTTGACACCTGTGCTGCGTCTCGTTAAAAAGACAAGTCACGCCTCCACAACTGTTTGACAGTATAATGGGCTAAATAGTGTACGTGTTTTAGTCAGCGTGTGCAAGGAGCAAAACAAATAGAGCAACCTTTTACTTGTGCAGCATTAATGCTGCACAAGGTGTGGCTCTTGTACCTTGCAACACCTGAGGGGGGGGTTAAAGGTAACCTTTGAAATTGGTTCAACTAGGCTTCGGCCTACACTCTGCTCCTCTACTCCTCCTGCTGACCCTGGGCTCAAACACCGCTAGTTTTTGCCCGGAAATGCTAGCTGCACAGAGAAAAACACCAGCCAATGTGTTAGTGGGGTTCAGCACCGCCAGCTGTTCCCCTGCTGTGTAGTCGGCAACGTGTCCAGCACAAGCCACGCTGGCACAACCGACCAAAAGCTGCCACCAGTGCAGGCTTCGGCCTACACTTTGCTCCTCTCCTCCTCCTGCTGACCCTGGGCTCAAACAACGCCAGTTTCTGCCCGGACATGCTAGCTGCACAGAGAAAAACACCAGCCAATGTGTTAGTGGGGTTCAGCACCGCCTGCTGTTCCCCCGCTGTGTAGCCGGCATCGTGTCCAGCACAAGCCACGCTGGCACAACCGACCAAAAGCTGCCACCAGTGCAGGCTTCGGCCTACACTTTGCTCCTCTCCTCCTCCTGCTGACCCTGGGCTCAAACAACGCCAGTTTCTGCCCGGACATGCAATCTGCACAGAGAAAAACACCAGTCAATGTGTCAGTGGGGTTCAGCAACGCCAGCTGTTCCCCTGCTGTGTAGCTTGCAACGTGACCTGCAAACGCCACGCAGGCACATGAACTGAAATTGAAGGGAGCCTGCCCCCCACCCACAGGTGTTTCTATGTATATCAGCCACCTTGTACAGCAGTACTGCTGCATTTGTACGAGGTGGCTGACTTTTTCTCCTTGCCCACGTGGAACTCAACACGTACAAAATGTGTCTCATTAGAGACCATTACAATGTCCCTGAGGTGTGACTTTCCTTTGTAATGACACGCAGCACCACCCTTGTTAGCGCTGCCCGTCTTTTGACATCATTGGTTAGCTGGCTGCGCCTGTGCATCTCCCCTGCTCGAAACAACGGCCCTCGGTGTCTTATTTTTTTGGACAGCGAGGGTGTGATTGATGGGCATGTGCAGTGCATATGTTTGCCTGTGTTCACTCATCTCCTTCCGCCTTCTTCAGACTGGGTGTCCTCATGGCCGCGGCAGGCGATAAGGGATCAGATGAGGCCGCCCAGTCTGAAGCAGGTGTAAGGACATGTGTGAGCGGCAAACATATTTAGTGCACCAGGGCACGAATCCCAGCACCGCAGTGTGATTTTTTAAAAACACACTGTGGGTCTGGGATTCATGTCCATCGCTAACCGCAACGGCCGACATGAAATGAGGTCAGAAGACAGGAAGCGCTCACAGCGCATGGCCAAGGGATCACAATAGCGCAGACTCCTGTACAGCAAATAACAACGCTCAGGAATCTGCGCCCAGTACCTAGGTGCAAATTTTGACACCTGTGCTGCGTCTCGTTAAAAAGACAAGTCACGCCTCCACAACTGTTTGACAGTATAATGGGCTAAATAGTGTACGTGTTTTAGTCAGCGTGTGCAAGGAGCAAAACAAATAGAGCAACCTTTTACTTGTGCAGCATTAATGCTGCACAAGGTGTGGCTCTTGTACCTTGCAACACCTGAGGGGGGGGTTAAAGGTAACCTTTGAAATTGGTTCAACTAGGCTTCGGCCTACACTCTGCTCCTCTACTCCTCCTGCTGACCCTGGGCTCAAACACCGCTAGTTTTTGCCCGGAAATGCTAGCTGCACAGAGAAAAACACCAGCCAATGTGTTAGTGGGGTTCAGCACCGCCAGCTGTTCCCCTGCTGTGTAGTCGGCAACGTGTCCAGCACAAGCCACGCTGGCACAACAGAACAAAAGCTGCCACCAGTGCAGGCTTCGGCCTACACTTTGCTCCTCTCCTCCTCCTCCTGCTGACCCTGGGCTCTAACACCGCTAGTTTTTGCCCGGACATGCAATCTGCACAGAGAAAAACACCAGTCAATGTGTCAGTGGGGTTCAGCAACGCCAGCTGTTCCCCTGCTGTGTAGCTTGCAACGTGACCTGCAAACGCCACGCAGGCACATGAACTGAAATTGAAGGGAGCCTGCCCCCCACCCCCCCAGGTGTTTCTATGTATAACAGCCACCTTGTACAGCAGTACTGCTGCATTTGTACAAGGTGGCTGACTTTTTCTCCTTGCACACGTGGAACTCAACAAGTACAAAATGTGTCTCATTACAGACCATTACAATGTCCCTGAGGTGTGACTTTCCTTTTTAATGACACGCAGCACCCCCATTGTTAGCGCTGCCCGTCTCCTGACATCATTGGTTGGCTGGCTGTGCCTGTGCGTCCCCCCTGCCCGACACAACGCCCCCCGTTGTCTCATATATTTTGACTGCGAGGGTGTGATTGATGGGCACGAGCAGTGCATATGTTCCCCTGTTTTCACTCCCCTCCTTCCGCCTTCTTCTGACTGTGCGGCCTCATGGCCGCGGCATGCGATAAGGGATCAGCTGAGGCCGCCCAGTCTGAAGCAGGTGTAAGGACATGTGTGAGCGGCGAACATATTTACTGCACAAGGCCACGAATCCCAGCACCGCAGTGTGACTTTAGGAAAAGCCACTGTGGGTCTGGGATTTATGGCCATCGTTAACCGCACCGGCCAACATGAAATGAGGTCATGAGACGGCCTGCACTAACAGGGTATTGCCAAGGGATAACACAAGAGCGCAGTTTCCTGTACTGCAAATAACAACGGTAAGGAATCTGCGCACAGCACCTAGGTGTAAATTTGTACACCTGTGCTGCGTCTCCTTAAAAAGACTAGTAGTCACGCCTCCACTACTGTTTGACAGTATAATGGGCTAAATAGTGTACGTGTTTAATTCAGCGTGTGCAAGGAGCAAAATTAAATAGAGCAACCTTTGACTTGTGCATCATTAATGCTGTTCAAGGTGTGGCTCTTGTACCTTGCAACACCTGAGGGGGGGGGGTTAAAGGTAACCTTGGAAATTGGTTCAACTAGGCTTCGGCCTACACTCTGCTCCTCTACTCCTCCTGCTGACCCTGGGCTCAAACACCGCTAGTTTTTGCCCGGAAATGCTAGCTGCACAGAGAAAAACACCAGCCAATGTGTTAGTGGGGTTCAGCACCGCCAGCTGTTCCCCCGCTGTGTAGCCGGCATCGTGTCCAGCACAAGCCACGCTGGCACAACCGACCAAAAGCTGCCACCAGTGCAGGCTTCGGCCTACACTTTGCTCCTCTCCTCCTCCTCCTGCTGACCCTGGGCTCTAACACCGCTAGTTTTTGCCCGGACATGCAATCTGCACAGAGAAAAACACCAGTCAATGTGTCAGTGGGGTTCAGCAACGCCAGCTGTTCCCCTGCTGTGTAGCTTGCAACGTGACCTGCAAACGCCACGCAGGCACATGAACTGAAATTGAAGGGAGCCTGCCCCCCACCCACAGGTGTTTCTATGTATAACAGCCACCTTGTACAGCAGTACTGCTGCATTTGTACGAGGTGGCTGACTTTTTCTCCTTGCCCACGTGGAACTCAACACGTACAAAATGTGTCTCATTAGAGACCATTACAATGTCCCTGAGGTGTGACTTTCCTTTGTAATGACACGCAGCACCACCCTTGTTAGCGCTGCCCGTCTTTTGACATCATTGGTTAGCTGGCTGCGCCTGTGCATCTCCCCTGCTCGAAACAACGCCCCTCGGTGTCTTATTTTTTTGGACAGCGAGGGTGTGATTGATGGGCATGTGCAGTGCATATGTTTGCCTGTGTTCACTCATCTCCTTCCGCCTTCTTCAGACTGGGTGTCCTCATGGCCTCGGCAGGCGATAAGGGATCAGATGAGGCCGTCCAGTCTGAAGCAGGTGTAAGGACATGTGTGAGCGGCAAACATATTTACTGCACCAGGGCACGAATCCCAGCACCGCAGTGTGATTTTTTAAAAACACACTGTGGGTCTGGGATTCATGTCCATCGCTAACCGCAACGGCCAACATGAAATGAGGTCATAAGACAGGAAGCGCTCACAGCGCATGGCCAAAGGATCACAAGAGCGCAGACTCCTGTACAGCAACTAACAACGCTCAGGAAGCTGCGCCCATGCAAAAAGGTGTTTTCGACACCTGTGCTGCTTTTCTTTAAAAAGACAAGTCACGCCTCCACTACTGTTAAACAGTATAATGGGCTAAATAGTCTACGTGTTGCATTCAGCTTGTGCAAGTAGACAAATTAATAGAGCAACCTTTTACTTGTGCAGCATTAATGCTGCAGAAGGAGTGGCTCTTGTTCTTTGTAACACCTGAGGGGGGGTTAAAGGTAACCTTTGAAATTGGTTCAACTAGGCTTCGGCCTACACTTTGCTCCTCTCCTCCTCCTCCTGCTGACCCTGGGCTCTAACAACGCTAGTTTTTGCCCGGAAATGCTAGCTGCACAGAGAAAAACACCAGCCAATGTGTTAGTGGGGTTCAGCAACGCCAGCTGTTCCCCCGCTGTGTAGCCGGCATCGTGTCCAGCACAAGCCACGCTGGCACAACCGACCAAAAGCTGCCACCAGTGCAGGCTTCGGCCTACACTTTGCTCCTCTCCTCCTCCTCCTGCTGACCCTGGGCTCAAACACCGCTAGTTTTTGCCCGGAAATGCTAGCTGCACAGAGAAAAACACCAGCCAATGTGTTAGTGGGGTTCAGCAACGCCAGCTGTTCCCCCGCTGTGTAGCCGGCATCGTGTCCAGCACAAGCCACGCTGGCACAACCGACCAAAAGCTGCCACCAGTGCAGGCTTCGGCCTACACTTTGCTCCTCTCCTCCTCCTCCTGCTGACCCTGGGCTCAAACACCGCTAGTTTTTGCCCGGAAATGCTAGCTGCACAGAGAAAAACACCAGCCAATGTGTTAGTGGGGTTCAGCACCGCCAGCTGTTCCCCTGCTGTGCAGCTTGCAACGTGACCTGCAAACGCCACGCAGGCACATGAACTGAAATTGAAGGGAGCCTGGCCCCCACCCCCAGGTGTTTCTATGTATAACAGCCACCTTGTACAGCAGTACTGCTGCATTTGTACAAGGTGGCTGATGTTTTCTCCTTGCCCACGTGGAACTCAACACGTACAAAATGTGTCTCTTTGAGACCATTCCACTGTCCCTGAGGTGTGACTTTCCTTTCTAATGATACGCAGCACCCCCCTTGGTAGCGCTTCCCGTCTTCTGACATCATTGGTTGGCTACTTGCGCCTGTTCGTCCGCCCTGCCTGAATAAAATGCTCCTCGTTGTCTTAATTATTTTGACTGCGAGGGTGTGATTGATGGGCACGAGCAGTGCATATCTTCGCCTGTCTTAACTCATCTCCTTCAGCCTTCTTCAGACTGTGCAGCCTCATGGCCGCGGCATGCAAGAAGGGATCAGCAGAGGCCGCCCAGTCTGAAGCAGGTGTAAGGACGTGTGTGAGCGGCCAAAATATTTACTGCTCAAGGCCACGAATCCCAGCACCGCAGTGTGGCTTTATGAAAAGACACTGTGGGTCTGGGATTTATGGCCATCGTTAACCGCACCGGCCAACATGAAATGATGTCATAAGATGGGCAGCGCTAACAGGGCATTGCCAAGGGATAACACAAGAGCGCAGACTCCTGTACAGCAAATAACAACGCTCAGGAAGCTGCTCCAAGCACCAAGGCGTTATTTTGGACACCTGTGCTGCGTCTCATCAAAAAACCAAGTCACGCATCCACTACAGTTTGACTGTAGAATGGGGTAAATTGTGTATGTCTTTCATTCAGCGTGTGCAAGTAGACAAATTAATAGAGCAACCTTTCACTTGTGCAGCATTAATACTGCACAAGGTGTGTCTCTTGTACTTTGTAACACCTGAGGGGGGGGTTAAAGGTTTCCTTTGAAATTGGTTCAACTAAGCTTCGGCCTACACTCTGCTCCTCTCCTCCTCCTCCTGCCTTCAACACGGGCTCTAACATCGCTAGTTTTTGCCCGCAAGTGCTAGCTGCACAGAGAAAAACACACGCCATTGTGTTAGTGGGGTTCAGCAACGCCAGCTGTTCCCCCAGTGTGTAGCCGGCAAAGTGTCCTGCAAACGCAACGCAGACACAAAGCTGCCTCCAGTGCAGGCTTCGGCCTACACTCATCTCCCCCTGCTTACCCTTTGCTCCAACACCGCTAGTTGGGGCTCTAGGAAGACAATCTTTAATAGGCAAGGCAACGCATCCGGGTTCCAGCACCGCCAGCTGGTTCTCGGCAGTGTTTTTGTCACAGGTACTCCCTCGTGCCAAGCCTGGTTTCAGCACCGTCAGCTGTTTCCGGGTTGTGTCAAGCTCACTGAGACACCTATGCTTGCCTCGTCGTGGTGCGGTCGGGTTAGCCAACTCCAGGGTGCCTCCAGTTTAGGAGCTTCCTATGTGGGCTGCGTGAACTGGTAGTCAAGGCTGGTTCTGTAGTGCCAGTAGGCCCAGCTCCCCCTGTAGGACTGTTGGGGTTCGGTAACTGCGGCTGCCTCGCGGCCTAGCTGTTCTCTCCTCTCCTGTGGACCTTCGGGTCCACCACCTGGTTCCAGCACCGTCAGCTGGTTCCGGGCCGAGCCTTTGGCTTAGGTGCCTCCTCCTGGGTATCCGAGTTCCGCCAACGCCAGGCGGTCCTTGGTAGTGCTTTTAAGCGCGGGCACCTACAGCTTAGTAACCGGGTTCCAGCACCGTCAGCTGGTCCTCGGTCGTGCCATTGGCTCTTGCACACTGGGGCAACGCATCCGGGTTCCAGCACCGCCAGCTGGTTCTCGGCAGTGTTCTTGTCACAGGTACTCCCTTTCTTGTCACAGGTACTCCCTCGTGCCAAGCCTGGTTTCAGCACCGTCAGCTGTTTCCGGGTTGTGTCAACTTCACTGAGACACCTATGCTTGCCTCGTCGTGGTGCGGTCGGGTTAGCCAACTCCAGGGTGCCTCCAGTTTAGGAGCTTCCTATGTGGGCTGCGTGAACTGGTAGTCAAGGCTGGTTCTGTAGTGCCAGTAGGCCCAGCTCCCCCTGTAGGACTGTTGGGGTTCGGTAACTGCGGCTGCCTCGCGGCCTAGCTGTTCTCTCCTCTCCTGTGGACCTTCGGGTCCACCACCTGGTTCCAGCACCGTCAGCTGGTTCCGGGCCGAGCCTTTGGCTTAGGTGCCTCCTCCTGGGTATCCGAGTTCCGCCAACGCCAGGCGGTCCTTGGTAGTGCTTTTAAGCGCGGGCACCTACAGCTTAGTAACCGGGTTCCAGCACCGTCAGCTGGTCCTCGGTCGTGCCATTGGCTCTTGCACACTGGGCAACGCATCCGGGTTCCAGCACCGCCAGCTGGTTCTCGGCAGTGTTTTTGTCACAGGTACTCCCTCGTGCCAAGCCTGGTTTCAGCACCGTCAGCTGTTTCCGGGTTGTGTCAACTTCACTGAGACACCTATGCTTGCCTCGTCGTGGTGCGGTCGGGTTAGCCAACTCCAGGGTGCCTCCAGTTTAGGAGCTTCCTATGTGGGCTGCGTGAACTGGTAGTCAAGGCTGGTTCTGTAGTGCCAGTAGGCCCAGCTCCCCCTGTAGGACTGTTGGGGGTTCGGTAACTGCGGCTGCCCTCGCGGCCTAGCTGTTCTCTCCTCTACCTGTGGACCTTCGGGGTCCACCACCTGGTTCCAGCACCGATCAGCTGGTTCCGGCCGAGCCTTTGGCTTAGGTGCCTCCTCCTGGGTATCCGAGTTCCGCCAACGCCAGGCGGTCCTTGTAGTGCTTTTAAGCGCGGGCACCTACAGCTTAGTAACCGGGTTCCAGCACCGTCAGCTGGTCCTCGGTCGTGCCATTGGCTCTTGCACACTGGGGCAACGCATCCGGGTTCCAGCACCGCCAGCTGGTTCTCGGCAGTGTTCTTGTCACAGGTACTCCCTCGTGCCAAGCCTGGTTTCAGCACCGTCAGCTGTTTCCGGGTTGTGTTCAACTTCACTGAGACACCTATGCTTGCCTCGTCGTGGTGCGGTCGGGTTAGCCAACTCCAGGGTGCCTCCAGTTTAGGAGCTTCCTATGTGGGCTGCGTGAACTGGTAGTCAAGGCTGGTTCTGTAGTGCCAGTAGGCCCAGCTCCCCCTGTAGGACTGTTGGGGTTCGGTAACTGCGGCTGCCTCGCGCCTAGCTGTTCTCTCCTCTCCTGTGGACCTTCGGGTCCCACCACCTGGTTCCAGCACCGTCAGCTGGTTCCGGGCCGAGCCTTTGGCTTAGGTGCCTCCTCCTGGGTATCCGAGTTCCGCCAACGCCAGGCGGTCCTTGGTAGTTGCTTTTAAGCGCGGGCACCTACAGCTTAGTAACCGGGTTCCAGGCACCGTCAGCTGGTCCTCGGTCGTGCCATTGGCTCTTGCACACTGGGGCAACGCATCCGGGTTCCAGCACCGCCAGCTGGTTCTCGGCAGTGTTCTTGTCACAGGTACTCCCTCGTGCCAAGCCTGGTTTCAGCACCGTCAGCTGTTTCCGGGTTGTGTCAACT